>NW_024962252.1:93060273-93241827 GCF_019238085.1 Lagopus leucura
AATAGAATAGAATAGAATAGAATAGAATAGAATAGAATAGAATAGAAAGCTGTCAAGTTGAAATGGGAGATAAGCTGTGGTCCCGTGCTGGAAAACAGACACCAAATTTACTGTCTAACCAGTAAGTGAAAGTAGGCAGAGCAGAACTGCTCTGTTGGCTTTCAGCACACTGTTGACTGCTTTATTTGATAATTCAAATTAAATTTGATCCACCTTTTACAAACCTATGGATGTAAGTTTCTGGAACAGCAAAACTTCGATGTTCTATGAGAAACAGTTATTTAAGGCCTTTATTTCTTGCTAACACATTTTTATAGTTCTTATTTTGATGGATCTGATCTTCTCGGATAAAACATTTGTTTCTTCCCTTGTTCTATGCATGCAGAAGGGTTTAAAATTAATCCTCTAGAAAATAAAGCCAAACACAAAGTAACCAAAAAAAAAAAGAGGCCATTCAAAGAATTTTTTCTTGAAATTTCTGCATTTTTTTTCTGACTGAAAATTCTAAAAACATTGAAAAACCCAAACGATTCTGACAATGTTGGTTGTGGAATTGAAGGCTTCCCTTCACTCCTTTTCCCTTCACTTTCCTTGAAAAAGTATGATTGAAGCAAAATATTCTGCCAAGTCTACTGTTTTTATCTGTGATCTGTCTTTCAGAGATTATCTGAAAACCCTGCTTGATTCATGCTATTTATTTGCTTTAATGGCCAGTGACAAATATGATATTAGATACAACGAACAGCACACGCTGCAGATGCTCTGTGCCCTGAAGGAATTCTGATATTGAGTATGACACACTGACTGCCAAAAACTTCAGGAAAAAGGGAGTTCAAGAGTAATACTGATGAACAGGGGAGTGATTCTGGTTATACAGACTCCTTTCCTTATGGGCACCACTGAATTGATTCTTCAGAGTCCAGTGTTATGTAGGGCTTCATCATCATGTTTTCCCCATGCAGAATCACCTTCTCAATGACATGTTATTGAGAAATTGAGTTGAAATAAGGGAGGCTTCTTACTCTGTCTAGGTGAATAACTGCATCAAGATTGTTAGTAAGGCGAATATCAGGATTTCATTCCCATATGTTTTAAAATTAATTTACAGTAATGTTATATTAGTAGGGACCTATCAGTCTTGTGCTTTCAAGTTCCAGGCAAACCTTTATAATCAGCTAACCAGAAGAACAGAAGTGCTGATGTAAACACTGTGATTCTATGTTTGTTGTGAGCCTCATGCTGTGTCTCTTAGTTTATAACTGCTTTTTTTTTCTTTTTTTTATTAATTTCAGCACGGAATTATACCCAATATGTAGCATATCTCAGGCTAAGCAAGACCTTGATGAGCAGACTGGCAAAAAGAAACACAGACGATCCGCAGCTGAAGATTATATTTCTCATTATGGCACACGTTTTGGCCCTGCAGAGAATGAATTTGACTATGGCTTGTGCAACGAAGTCATTAATGTGGCTTGCTCACCCAAACCTGATGCCTTCAATCCCTGTGAAGATATCATGGGATACAATGTTCTGAGAGTTCTGATATGGTTTATCAACATTTTAGCTATCACTGGGAACACCACTGTCCTCATTATTTTAATAAGCAGTCAATACAAACTCACTGTACCTCGCTTTCTAATGTGCAATCTTGCCTTTGCAGATCTCTGCATAGGTATCTATCTGTTGTTTATTGCATCAGTAGATATCCAGACCAAAAGCCAGTATTACAACTATGCCATAGACTGGCAAACTGGGGCAGGATGCAATGCTGCAGGATTTTTTACCGTTTTTGCAAGTGAACTCTCAGTCTACACACTGACTGTGATAACTCTGGAAAGATGGCATACCATCACCTATGCCATGCAACTCGACCGCAAGGTCCGACTTCGGCATGCTGTGATCATAATGATTTTTGGCTGGATGTTTGCTTTCACGGTGGCACTTCTTCCCATATTTGGCATCAGCAGCTACATGAAGGTCAGCATCTGTCTGCCCATGCATATAGAAACACCGTTTTCTCAGGCTTATGTTATATTTCTTTTAGTGTTGAATGTACTCGCTTTTGTGATCATCTGCATCTGCTACATCTGCATCTACTTTACTGTGAGGAACCCCAATGTTATCTCTTCAAACAGTGACACCAAAATTGCCAAGCGCATGGCTATATTGATCTTCACAGACTTCCTCTGCATGGCACCAATATCTTTTTTTGCAATATCAGCTTCACTCAGGGTTCCTCTCATCACAGTGTCCAAATCTAAGATCCTTCTGGTTTTGTTTTACCCTATTAATTCCTGTGCTAACCCTTTCCTCTATGCCATTTTCACAAAGACTTTTCGCAGGGATTTCTTCATTCTGTTGAGCAAGTTTGGTTGCTGTGAAATGCAAGCCCAGATTTACAGAACAGAGACTTCCTCATCTGCTCATAATTTCCACACAAGAAATGGCCATTACCCTACCGCATCAAAAAACAGCGACGGGACTATTTATTCACTGGTTCCTCTGAATCACTTGAACTGAGGTGCTTGCATGAATTTGTGTCTGAGGCAGTGTGATAATCACTTTCAACTATTTGAATAATGACTTCAACATAGCATGCAAACTTATTTTTTATGAGAAAACATTTCTATTTCCACTTTGCTTTTTTGTTCATCATCAAAGATGACACATCATCTTCATTACTTCTTGAAGGACAAAGAACGAAACTGCAGTATATGTCAAAGTGTCCTTGTAGAATTGTGTCCAGAAATAAATGAGCTTATAAATGCATATCTCCTACTGTACAGGCAGAGATTCCCCTCAGTCTAGGAAGATGTCAGCTGCTTACTGAGAATGAAGTAATGGTTATATGTGGTCAAAAGGGAAAAGAAAAAAAAGAAAAAAAAAAGTGGAATTATCTTTGTTGTCTGTGAAATATGTTGGAACAAAGACAAATAAATAGCTTTTTTCATTAACCATATCTTCTGAGGTTACAGGAGACAGAAGCCCAGTTTAATGCCCTCCTAGGACTGTTGATTGAGACAGGTGGGCCCAAAAAATCAGATTTCATATGAATTTCTAACAGCTTTGTTTAGCTTAAGTTTTGTTTCTAAGACAAGAGAGGAAGAAAAAGAGCAGAAGGAATCCTTCATAATAATCATTTCTAAATTTGATTTAATAAAGTTGAGTTAAAATCGCTTTTGCAGGGCTGGATCCCTTGAGTCTGGCAAGGCAAGGCAATGAATGCTCTTCAAGACTGTAAGAGGCATTGCAGGCCTGTACTATCCCCTTCACGGGATGCTGGTCCTTTCATAGCTGCTTTCCAGGTAGCTGTTTGTGGCTGTTTCTTTTTTTTTTTTTTTTTTTAATTGAAAAAGCAGTGTAAGAAAAAAATGCAAGATGTATTTTATTCATGCCTGCAATGCCCAAAAAGCCTGCTCGTTTCTTCTCACCACTGAACAATGTGTTTTATGTGTGTAATCTTAAAACTATTCTGCATTTTCCATTCTGAAATCCATTTTAATAAAACCAATATCAAAACAAAGTGCCTTGAGAACAACTGTACGGTCAGAGATATGCTGATGAAGTAAGCAATTAATGTTACTGCTTATCTGGAGAGTTCCATTTATGCAGCACAGCCTCCACAATTGGGTCACTGTGACCTATGAATGAGACTTGCCTGATGAAAGCCTCCACAGTGAAAAAACCTGCAGTCTCTCAGAGAGTTAAGGAAGCACAGAAAGATATGCACACCTGAAACTTGTTAAGTAGATTTGTTTGCAGCACTGATATCCTAGTTTTAACAAATCTTTTCTATTAATTCTCATTTTCCATGTTGTAAGGCATAAACTACTGATAGAACTTCAGTTTTAGTCATTTAATATGTATGCATTTAAACTATTCAATATATAGAAATTACTCTTGACAGATGAGACAATTGTCTGTTTCCCCTTCTAACAACCAAAGCTTAGAATCTCTGACAATGGCACTACAAGTGCCAGTCAACTATAAGTTCAGTCTTCTGTTCAGTGTTCGAGAGATGAGCCATGAGTAGCGAGAAAACAGTCTGTTTTCTCTGGCTCAAAGGAAAGCCTTGTAAGTTATTCTAACTTCAAGCCCACTGCCAGCTTGCTCCACAAACCATCTGACAACTGACAATATTGTAATGACTTCTAGTTTTCCTCTCGATCCTTAAAGGATTTGGGATGGCATAATCCACCCAGAAAGAGCTGCTGCTTTGGGCTGTCATCCAGGGGCAGAATTCCTGGTGTGACACAGCTTGTGTCACTGCACTGTGTAAGTAGATAGTTCACTAAGCAAGGCTAAGACCTGGCCATCTCTCCCAGCCCCGTCAACCTCCAGTAACACATAGATTCACACAGAGAAAGATAAAAAAGAAATGCAAGTGTTGAACAAACAGAGGGACAATGACATTCTGGAGACTGTTTGGAACATGAGCTGAGCACGAGCTCATTACAAGCACCAGGATAACATTTAACTGATTTGAATGGACTGAGCACAGGGGCCAAAATGGCAAGTAAGCCAACTGGAGGGTGGAGTGGGTATTTCAGAGAAAACCAAAAAACTGCATAAACGTATCTTTTCTATTAAACTTTTTTTTTTCTTCTCTGTTTTAACTAGACTTACATTTCATGTGAGTGATTGTTTGATTAGTCCCAGACTTTGAAAGCAATCCCAGATGCCACATGGCTAGTGCAAATTTGCCTTACATGACCCTTGTATTTCGGTCTCCACCAACCCCAGGAAATGCCCAGTTATAGAAGTATGTCTGCCTTTGCTCTCGTAGTGCCACTGTCAGAATGACATAGATTGTGCTGAAAGTCAATTTGCTGCCTTTGGGGACACCATGAACTTCTTCATCTGCCTGATACAAGCATCTCTTCTTCAGGCATGTACCTCGAGAGGACCCCCCCTCCCCAGGAAGCGCATATCTGGAGTTGTGATGGGTAGTGAGAAATGGGGTCACTACCTCGATAGGCTAAAGGTCACAGCATGAACATTGCCACCACGGGTAAAAGTAATGGGAGCAGCTGGTCAAAAGCATCAATAAAAGCAAAAATCTGACTCAGTAGAGAAAATGAACTGTGAGCCATTTTCTTTACAGCATTTGCTCTGGGGGTTGCACAGATATGCCAACCAGGGTTTGCTCATTAGAAGACAGGTCTATATTTGAGCTTGTTAGGAATTCAGGATGAGGCTTTGCATCCTATTTAGGAAGCCTGCAAATCATCTGACCACATTTCTTTCCTGTAGATTTCCTCCTAATCATTCCACTGAGGACACAGCAGATAATCTTACATTTAATTTATGCAGCTTTGTTGTTGAGAAGAGTTAATAATGCAAAATGATTTATCCTTGGGGAATAATCTGATCATCCCCCCTCCTCCTAGAAAGAGGGAACAGAAAAGAAAGGTGCATCCAGTTCAAATGGTCAGGTAACCAAAGGCAAACCTCCTCACATGTTTGCGTACTTAATTTGAGCACATGTAATCTCCCATTACATATTGCAAACGTGAATTGGATGTAAACTCTTCTTCAGAGTGAGCTTTTAGTCAAAGTTAACTGCAGACACATATTTGAAAATCTGGGCTTTGTTTCTTTAAAATATTCATGCTCAGGCACAGGATTTTACAGCTGTCATCTGGATAATTAAACTCTTCATTAACAGTTGTTCTGAAACCAGTAGGTGACCTTTAATTAGGGATGAAAGTACTCAGGAATGGATTTCAAGCATTAAAAAATGCAGAGAACTCCCTCTCTTCCCTCGTCCGTTGAAAACCTTTTGTAAGGCATCAGTTTTCCAAGAGAAATAATGCTGGGTGAGACAAACGTGTTTCCAAGTCTAATACAACAGGTGAATGCTTCACTTAGCTTTACTGTAACTAAAATTTGTAATTATTTCTCTGTCTCATACATCTTTTGCCATATGTCACCTGGATCTTTGCTACCTCAACACCAGCAGACAGATGTATCCACACAAAAAAAGAGCCATAAAAATGAACAAGGACACAAGGAGAGCAGTGCACAGATCGGAATGTGCTGTATTTGTGGGCGGGTGAAAGACTGAAGGGCAGGACGGAGCAAGATAGACTTTTTTGTTGAGTCTTCTTAAGATCTAGTGCTGAAATTCTGCACTAATGGGGCCATTCTGGATGAATGCAGCTCCTAGGCAACTAACAATAGGAATGCACATGGGAAAATCTTACAGAGAGAGAAATTTAAAATGAAGTTCCAGTCAGGGGTTGGCCACTACAGAGATTCATTAGGCATCCTTGGTTGAGTGAGGGATGGTCACAGCGTTGTGGTTATGATTAGAGATGTATTATTACATAAAGAAGAAAATAACAATAGTAGCACAGTCTTTCTGGAATTCTGACTTACACATGCTTCTCAGGTCACCTCAGCAGACCCTCTGCAGATCAGGTCAAACTCTTATCAAACAGCACATGACGCACCCATACCCCAGGCTCAGGCTTTATGTAAAGATCACGAGTCACTCAGTGCTCAGAGGAAAAAGATGGCATATCCCTGTACACGAGGTATCATGGGGTTTACCACAGCAATATAATATACAATGAATATTTTGTATATGCTGACTCTGTGAAAAGGAGAGCAGTTGCATTAGGTGCCATACAGGCTACAGACAGCACCGCAGTCTCCTTTGCATTGCAATTCAGTGTACTTCTTGTGAGTTACAAAGGTCTGATTAATTCTTTGAGCTGCTTCTTTGCTTGCCCAAGCTGCATGGGCAGGCATGTGGTCCTGAACATCTGCCTCAGCTTTTCCCCATCTTGGTTCTTCCCAGGATAAGTGCTTCATGCTGCCTGTGCCCAGCAATGCTCTGCTTTTACCTGCCATCCTCTATTAGCAGAATACCTGCTCCTCAGAAGTATTGCTTCAGAAATCAGCAGCGAGAAGTTCAAAAGTCTGCTCATTGTTCACTCTGTAAAGAGTGAACTTGTCTTTTTATGTTGCTTTCCAGTTTCTCTTTGCTATTTTAGCTATTTTTTGAGTGATTGCTGTGAGGATAACTAACCCTTGCCCAAGCTTCAAATGTTCTGCTTTGAAGGAGACTCTGTTTGAGGCAGCAACATCAATAAATCAGGGTGAAACACAGACTCCCCTCCCTGCCTGCTGCAGATTCCCTGGACTTTGTTGGGGGAAAAAAAAAACCTGATTTTTACACAGGTGATTCAGAGTTTTCTTTCCCTCATGCCACAGATGTCTTGGCAGCAGGAGGCATTCCCTAGTGAAAAGCCAGAGAAAGTGGGGAAATCAAAAATTAGAAAAGTAAAGCCAAACTAGGGCAGCTTTCAATGGGCCTCCACATTCCCCCAACACTGCCTGATGCCACTTCAAGGGAAGGCCCAAAGCCTTTCTTTTTCCTCTCTCTTTTTTAAATTTCCTGGACCAAAATTGGCATTAAAACAGGATTCGCTCTACCTTGCTGTCTCTACACATGTCCTATTGCATAATACAGTACCAAAATTACAAGTTGGCACAAGTACTAAAAAGAGTATTTGTATTACCTGCACTAGCATTGTATGTTCCTCAGCAGAGGCAACTTGCCTAGACCTGGCAAAAATTGAGTTGAGCTAGATGTCTTTCCCACAGGTATTGAGGCCATATCTCCATGGCACTGCATTTTTTGCCATATTGACTTAACCAAGATTTGTTTTACATCCAACGGCTCCAGTTTCTCCTATTACCCAACACTGCCTTTCACCAGGACTACGCATTCTCTCCCTTCAAAAACTGCTTCTACTCACACCCACCACTTTTAGCATCAGTTTTCCTTCCTTCCAGGGACAGCATTATCTTTTCATGTGTTTACACTGGAGTTACAACACTCATAAGTCACTAAAAAAAAACATCCAAGGCATTGGTATTTTACTTTTTTCACCTAAAGATGTTGTTTACCTCTTGGAAATGCTCTGTCTACAGAATGTTCTTCTATTCAACACCATCATGACTATCACTCAGCTTCAGCGCAGGTGCTTCAGCATGCAATTCCTGAAGGCACCAGCTCAGCAGTGTTTTGGACTTAGTTCCACTGTTGCTTGTGCACCTGTTCCTATTAGACAAGGGTCATCACTCTTGGCTATTCAGAAATGATTTTTGACTGCCCTGACTGTAGGTCCTAGTCTTGCTGCAGTGTTCAGCCATGCAAGCAGAAGAGATCTGCTTTTATCCAGGAGAAAAGTAATTCAAAAGTTAAGTGAAACTGGAGAGAAAGCAGGCAACCTGTGTTCACAACAGCCTCATCATTACTCGAAGACTTCAAAGAGCAACAGAAGGGCTGCCAAATTTTAAATTAAGTACTTACAATTTGGCAGAGCTCTACTTGTTGCTGTAGGTGAAACATTTTTTCCTTTGGATATCCCTGCTGCACGCATCACATAGCATCACAGGGCAGTTTTCACCATTGCTAAGTTGTGTCCCAGATCTCATGCTGTCAGCACTGCCTTCGTTCAGCACTGTGGAACATCTTGTGTGAAACCAGCACACACCTCTGACCACAAAGGGCTAACAGTTAATCATGTAACTAACGAGGCAAATAGATAGGTCTAACTTTATTTCTTGAAAATCACTCTCCAGGAATCCTTTGGCTAGCTCTCTCTTTAGGACTAATTCATTGAGAAATATCTTGTTTTTCTTCTGCCATGGTTCCCACGTGAGTCATAGCTTAATTGGATATTTAGTTATTTTCTTTGTAATTAAAGAACCCATAGTATGTTTTCACTGGGTAACAGACAACACCAGTGCTCTACCTGGTATCCTCTTGCCTAGCAGGCACTGGTGATGATACTTCAGGCTGTGAGTGAGCTAAGGCTGTTTGCACAACACATGCTTCCTCTGTTCACAGTATTACTGCAGCCTCTACACTTTCCTAAATCTTGCAAACCTGCAGTTAACCGTTGTGTGTAGGCAATTACTACATAACTACATACTTATGTAAGTAGGCAGAGATCTTCAGAGAGCCCTAAAAAACCAGTAATACCTACGTAAAGCACTCAGGGATGTGGACACATCTTTTGAAGACAAAACTTTATCACCCCTTTATTCTCAGTAAGCTGTCTGAGGGAATTGGTTATGGTTTAGCATGAGATAAAATGATAATCTGCCCTATATTATGTAATATTTATGCAAAGGACATCCCCAGAATCTTCCTTGTTATCTTCATTATTTCTCCTCATAACCCAAAAGACCACAAGGATAGCACAGCTTCCAGCAGGTGAACCTGGAGAATTGCCACTGGCAGAGCGAGAACAACAAAAAATGGGACAGACAGACAAAGAGCATTGAGGAAAAAAAGATGAGTCAAAGCACTCAAGAGGAGCTTCTGTCATATTTCAGAAGCAGAACAATTGTCATAATCTTAAGGCTGCACCCAGAATCCAAGATGGCATTGGGACAAAATCTTCCACGTCCTGTGCTCTGCAGCAAGAAGATGACTGCAGTAAGAGGAGAGAGTCCTGGGAGGATTTCAAAGGCTTTTTCCCTTTTAGAATGTCAGCAAAATGAAGAAATGATATTGAAGAAGGAGGGAGGCGGAGATGGGGAAAATGAAATTTCTCTCACTTAAAATAAGACTACACAAATAATTCTTATGAGGCAGTGAAAAGAATTGCACTGAAGAGGCTCATAAAAACACAATGTCTAATTTTTCTAAGCTGGGTGTCCTGCAAGCAATGGTCTGCACTGAGACTAATATTCATTCCTGTTCAGAGTAACAGCGCAAGAGCCATTTCCACAATAAATGACCTTTAAGCAGGGCTGACATGATGTGTAAGTTCTGTGCCAGCCCTCTGCACTGCAGCAAATTGAACATCAAGAAGGCAACATTTGCCTTTCGTCTATGAAAAATTGCTCACATCCTCCACCACCACTCCTAGCCATTCCTATCACACATTTGTTTGCAGGTAATTTTGACTAGGAGGCGCAGGAAGGAGACACCCAAGCCACAGGAGCACCTGAGCTCCTCTCTACTCCAACTGCATGGAAAATAACAGAAAGAAGAAAGCCTAAGCAAAGGGATGGTACTGTAGGTCTAAGCTTTTTCAAACAAGCACCCTCTCCTCTGCAGACCGCGGCTGAAGACCACAGAAGCTGCTGTCCTCCCAACAGCCAAGCAGTTGGGTTGATCATTGCTTCTGAAAAAGAATTTCTTTGTATCATAGACCAGGCTGCCCAGACCCACATCCAGTCTTGCCTTGAAGTATCCTTACCTATAAGCAAACCCTACTGAGATCTTCTACCGAATTAGAGTTGAATTTCCTTGTACACACACACGAACACACACAAAGAATTTGTTTAATCATCAAGCACCAATTTTACCACAAGTCTCTCACTGTCTCAGTATCTCCTTCCAAGCTTTGTCTTCATCTTTCATTTCACTGGTCATGAAAATGATCCATTAACCAAAGGGTAGATAATAGCAAGACAAGGGGAAATGGTTTTGCGTTAAAGGAAGAAAGATTAAGGTTGGACATCGGGGGAAGTTCTTTACCAAAAGAGTAGTAATGTGCTGGAACAGGCTGCCCAGAGAGGTTGTGGGTGCCCCAACCCTGGAGATGTTCAAGGTGAGTTTGGATGGGGCCCTGGGCAGCCTGGTCTCGTATTAGATATTGAGGTTGGTGGCCCTGCCTGTGGAGAGGGGATTGACGCTTGATGACCTTTGAGGTCCCATCCAACTCAAGCCATTCTGCGATTCTATGATGCTATACAATCCCTCCAAACACCAACAAGTCTGTCTGGAACAAGCAGCCCTGTCACGTGTGGCAGCAGTCATGCTGAAGTCCCACTCCTTTTTGCTCCCTTGGCAATGAAGTCCATATCAGCAAACACAGCTGTGTCTGCAGACAGACTTGAGCCACTCCTTCAGTCCTCAGAGCTGCACATCCTGACAAACTTACTGTATATGCAATGCATGCTTTCCCCAGGCAGCATGTTAGACACAGCAAAATGAGATCGGGTCCTCAGTAGTTTTGCAAAATTGTTTTTGATCATATGCTGTATGAGTAATTTACAGAGAAGAGCATAGGAAAGAATTGAGCAGATGTTGTCCCACTGACTGTACAGGCATGGAAAGAAAAGAGGTGGTAGGAGCAGCTTGGAAGAGGGCTGACTGCATCCTGCATAGTCTGCCTTCCCATCCGCCTCACAGAGCCTCCTTCATTTGACTGCAATATTTCCCAGCAGGTTTTATGCAAATGTATATGATAAGCAAGGGAGCAAGAGGGAACCTGGGGAAATAAACATGTTTAGCAGCTTGTGCTTTGGCACTGCATTCTTTGTGCTACTTATTAACTAACAAGACATAGAAATATGGCAGTGCTTAAACAGTATCAACTACTCACGTTGAGTGATAACCAGGCGTGAGTCCAGCAAGTTGAGCACTCTTCTGCTTGTGTCATTTCCTACCTTTTTGCATCTCTTTGAACTGATGCTGTTACCTCTCTCTCTTGCTTCTGCACTTGTCCCTGCCTGTAGCAGACAGCAGTTACAGAGTTGCGAGTGGTGCCTGAAATAGGAAAATACTGCAAGAAAACTCTATTTAGAAGTCAAGAATATCTATTTTTTCCTTTGATTTTTTTGGTGTCTTTTTTCCTTCAAAACATCCTTTGTAATCCTGAACATCACTGTGAAATGGATGCTGACAGTTCTCATTTACTTCAGAGAGAACTTCATCAAAGGAAATGCTGCGGTGTTCTTTCCCTCCCCTCTACACACATGCTTCTCTTCCCCCTCCCCCAGCACACACAAACACTGTGGTTTCCTTTCCCATTCTCTTTTCTGTTCTGTGTCTGCAAGCACAGACAAGGAGCACAGCTCTTGGATGGGAATAGCTATGTTGCTCAAACACACACAGCTTGTACAGAGGTCTGGGGGACTTGGATTGGGCTCTGTTTCCTAGGGTAAGGAAGAAACTGAAAGTTGAGACAATTTGTTTGAGAAAATCAGAAGGCACAGATGGAGAAGCCTGAAAACATCCATGTCCTGACTGGGGGTGAACTTTTGCAGACAAAGAAGTCACCCTTCATAAGAACCAGGTTTAAATAGTTTGAGATGGTCTGCTGTGAAGGAGAAAGGTAGTAAGTGATGCTAGCAATTCTAAGAACAGATCATCACATTACTTACGTGACATCAGATGGCATTTATCAGATAACAAGAACAATAGCACATTAAAGACTTGTTGTGCTTAAAGTTAAAGGAAAGAAAACAAACATAAAACACTGCTAGTCAATCTCTGATAATAAAGTCAGGCTGGATAGGCAATGTACACCTCCCTCAATGCTCCATGCCCCACAAAGGACCTGCGTGCCCTGGCTGTCCCTGCTGCCTCCTGCAGCTGTCAGCAGGGCTTGGTGGGCAGGAGGAAGGGTGGCCTTGTTCAAGACACCTGTCTCACCCAGCACCACTGTTTTGTGACCACCTGCTATTTTTGTATTTGTAAGCCTTTCATTGTGGTTTCCTGGCTATTCCCTTAATTGTATTAATTTATATTTGCATAGAAAATCCAAGCTCAATTCATCTGTATCAATAATTCAGAAGCTTCCCTTTCCTCTTCAAATAGCAAGCAGCTGTCCTGGATTCCTACTGCATCCAGTGCTTAGAATATGAATGTGGTGGCATCAGTTACTGCTGCAGTTCAGTAGCAGTTTCTGTCATACATTTCAGCATTATTTATAACTTGATCACTATGCTTTCTGGACTCTGCCCATGCATCTTCCAGGAATGGACATCACGTTCACTTCTTGGAGAGGCTCTGAAATCAGCAATAAGTATTCCCTTCGCCCTTCTCACACCCAACAAGCTTTCTTCTGGACAGCTTGCTTAACCCTTTCTGTTGCTATGACAAAGCTGAAGGAATTGTTACCCTCTTCCTCTGCACCAGGAGCACTCACTCCTCACTGTACCTCTTGAACATCCCTGGAGCAGGCTCAGGTCACCTCATCTCAGAGGAATTCATGGTGATGTGCATTCATGGCAGTCATTTTACACTAGCAAAAAATACAAATACTAATGAATTCTGGGCTTGTTTTGAGGCAATAAAATAGGCTTTCCTGTTGGAGGATCAGAGAAGCCTGTGCAGCAGGAACTGACTGCAGTTTCTGAGTGCCTGAAAACTTTTAAAACCAGACTTTTTGCCAATGAGAATATAAGTTTTTATGATGACCAGGACAGCTGGAGTAAAAGTGATGGGCATGCCCCAAGGCTGCATCAGGCTTTTGAGACAATCTCTACATGAACAGCAGAGGTGCACAATGGGGATCCCTGAAGAGGTGAAGCAGTAGTACTCCAAAGGGCATATCTGCATTCCTGGAATCACCAAGGTGCATGGACAGCCCACCTGTGTCTTCACCTATGGGAAACTTGCCAGTGACAGCAATCAAAGTGTTTCAAGTTGCCGAGCATCAAGGGAAATTCTGCCTTGTGAGCCCTGCCTGTTGCCCAGAGGGAAAAAGAGATTTTCAGCCCACATCTCATGCGCTCATATCATCATGGAAAGGACCCCCCTCCTCCTTCACCCTCCAGCAAAGTCCAAAACTCCCTAAAGAAGTGGACGCAGGGTGCAAGGGATAAAGCTTCTCTCTGATGCAGTTTTCAGCCCAGAAGAGACATAAATGGAGGCAGTTTCACCTGGATCAGCCCGCAGGGAGGAGGCATACTGCCTTAGGCACAGTGCTGCCTTTGGTTCCTTCCCCAGCCCAAGGTCATCCCCGTGGTTAGCCCTCCTCCGTGGAGCTGCTCTGTCTGAAAAATAAGTGCCTCCGAGAACGGTATGGCAGAACACTCCCACACACAGCTGCAGAGGGAGTTATTTAACAGCACGAATGTTATTGAAGTGCAGACTGTAGAGCCCCTTCTCTTCCTGCAGTATAAAAAGCAGCATTACATCATGCCTGTACTGAGAAACACTCCTCCTTTAAGGACAGCATAGAGAGGTTATCTCAAAAAACAAGACAAAAATGCAAGGGTGCAGGCAGGTGGGCATAGACAAGGCCAGATCCTTCCACTACTGTGTTGGTGACCTTGCTTGTGTTGTTCTTCTTCTCCCTGCCTGTGGGACATAACAACCTGGGGAGAGGAGAGGATGGGGGTTTGTGGTTCCCCATTTCTTCTGCTGCCCCTGAAGCAGTGACAGAAACACTCATAAGAGTTCAGCATGATGGAAATGTTGTATCTCACCTGAGATGTTAAAGCCCTAAGGTGACAAATGTCTCCTGGGAACCTAAGAAGAGCCAAGGACCACGAGGTATGTCAACAGCATCTGAAAGGCACACAGAAAACAGGAACTATAATCAGTCCGGGCCAGATCACCAACCACAACCAAGGCAGTAGTTTCTCCCATGCTATGTGAAAGATCCTCAGATTTCATTTCTGCTCTCTGTGCTGATGATGCTGACAAGAGTTAGGATACATTTAATGCCAGGTGAAAAGTTTAAGACAATGCTGCACAAGTGAACCCTTGCAGGAGTCTGGCAGAGAAGATTTGCTTGCAGCAAAAAGGCAGACATTCATCTTGATATCTTTCCTGTCACCTACTGCTGCAAATACGTCACTTTGTTGCTCTCTCTCCTCCTTCCCAAATAAGTATTTCACATAGGAAAAAAAGAATATAGAAACATAAATTTGTTTCCAGCCCTATAATAGATGCACTTTTTTTTACTTCAGGATTGATCTCTTTCTGCATTGGTAAAAATTTACAGTCTACTTCCAGTATTTTGTCACGCATTTCCACATTTTTCCATTCATGGGACAAATTATATCAATAAAAATCCAATTTGCTCTGCTGTATTTAGGGACTTGTATAACTCTTGTATGAGAGCTGATTCTCTGAGGTTCTCAGTTTCTCCTACAAAAGGTTCTACAGCTTAACATCCTTCTTGGGAAGAACATCCTCAGAGTTGCCTGGGGGAGGATCAAGAATAAAGCATTTTCCATATAGCTTTGGACAAAAATTGATGTCCCATTAAATGCAGATAGTTTAGAAGGGCAGCACTTGTGGTGCTCAATGAAGATCTACTTTTGATTGATTTAATGATATCAAATCACTGTCTGGTGATTACATTGAACAAATGGTATTAAATCTTTAAGAAGAAAATAACATTTAATTTTGGAAAAATAATAAAGGCAAAACATCTAAATCATTTGCTATAGCACTGTTATCTAGTAAAATATCCAGAATTTAGGTGTCATACATTAGCCTAGAATATTCATTTCTGTTTATGAATTATAATGGCAAAAAGAGATGCTTTGGAAAAAAAAAATTGAGAATGGTCTGAAAATGAGAACAACAGCAAAACCTTCACAAAATAAAACCTCAAATTCTGTTTCTGGAGCTGTTATTGGAAAGGTTGCCATATTTGTATGAAATCAACATACGGATGAGATGCATGCAAGCATTCTGCTCAGCATGAACCCCAAACACCCACCACAGTGCTAGATTAACTGCAATGACATGTTCCAAAAGGCAGATACACTGCAAAGCAAACTGTACAACTCTTTAGTGCTCTTCGACATCCAGTAGGAGAGGGTACCATTGAACATTCCAAATATACCAAGTCTACAACAATGAATCACAAGAAAAAAAAACGACCAGGTTGCCAGCAACAGTCAGATATTGCCACAGAAGGGACAAGTCAGTGTCCAAGGAAGAATGGGCTCCGTATGGGCTGGCTGCTTCCTAGAGAACTGGAGTTATTTCTAGAAAAAGCAGATTGTAAGCAGGAGCTTTGCCCTGGAAAGTACCTATTTCTCTGAAGTAAAGTTATTGAGCATGCATGAGGAACGAACTAATTTTTTTTGGACAATAGGGAGATGCAAAACAAAATGAATGCAGTTCCCTACCTTTCCCACAGTAGATCAGAGACTTATTCCAATAGAACTGCCTCAGTTTCATGAAATAATGAACAAAGGAAAATCTGCACAATAAAGGATGCTTTTTTTCATATGCTCCTAGCATATATGCTTTACTCTTTAACACTTTCTTCCTTTGACATTTATTTTGTAAAAGCAATAAAGTCTTGAAAATAAAGGACATCCTACCTCATGTCCTCTGCCACTGAAGCTTTCATGATAGATGTGATTTATCAGCTGAATGTATGGAGGATAACGCTGGCAACGTGGTCAGACCATGAGGTCAAGCCCAACTCCAAAACAGAACAAAACTACACAACTCATTGCCTAAATCTTGATATAGATCCAGGTAAAACAATCTAGTTCTCCATTCGTTATGGACATGGCCCTTCTCAGGTTGCTAGAGGACTGTATTCCCCTCAGGGATAGCTCACGGCTCCCCAGCTGTTCTACTGCCTCAAGAATGAGAATAAAATCACTCAAAGTGGCACACTGCAGTGAGAGCCAGCCAGCTCCTGCCAGCACTGACCCCCCTGACTAATCTGAGCCCGATCGATTTGAAAAAGTCTTGTTCTTCTTTATCATCTGCTTGGTTGGAGGTATATAGAAAAATCTGACTTGTTTCTGTGTTTTAAATATTGTCACACATCAAATGACTGCTTTTATTTTAGAACCTGAAGTGGCCAGCCTGTCCTTATTGAAACAGGTGCACTGTGGCTCACAGGTTGCATCAGATAAGTGTCCCTCTTGTGTCCATTCCTAAAGGCAAGTTGAGGAATTCTGGTTTACAGATCTAAGTAGTGTTTTACATTTAGCTCATTGGAGGGCAAATAACCACCAGGAAATAAAGAATCTGATCCATAAAAAATACGTGGCTGGGATCAGCACTGTGATTATTTCTCCTATTTCAGACAAATGGAGACCCAGAATATTCACTGACTCCTACTAATGATCACAAAACAAATCAGTGAGGTTTTGTGTTTTCCAGGGCAGCTAAATTATTTGCCACCGAAGGTTTCCAGTGCCTAATAGATCTCAAAGCAAGCCCTGCTGGAGCCAGTCAGGAACCAGCAGCCAGGTGAGTTTTGCATGACTTTTAAGTTTGATGGAAAATATTTCTTGCTACTGGATAGAGGGGAGTTACTAAATTTAATTACTTCAAGCCACAATCATACAATAATAAATAAAATTAAATAAATAAAAAGCAGAAATCGTTCATCTTTGCTTCACAACAGAGAGAGGAGAAAAAAAAACACACAATCTCAAACTAAGGCCAAAGTTTGGTAAAAGAGCTCATTAATACTGATAACTGAGCCTAACTCAATGTAAAGAAGAACACTTTAAACACTTTATCTGTCTTACAGGTGTCTTACAGGTGGCAAATATGGGTACAGATCCTTCAAGTCACTTGATGCAGTCATGCAGAACATCTGAGGCTCTGCTCATCTTATCAAGTAGCATAGGTTTCTTGAAGAGTTGGAGCAGTAAAGAACGCTATGTGAAGACCAGAGGTCTATAATATTTTATGTGGTTTACAATACCCATGCAGGAAGCTCTTCCTATTTATTTACTTCAAGCCTGGATCCATGGAATCATAGAATGGCTTGGGTTGGAAGGGACCTCAAGGATTATCAAACTCCAACCCCACCTGCAGTAAGGGCCATCAACTTCCATATCTAATACAAGGCCAGGGTACCTGGGGCCCCATCCAATGGAGATCCACAGAGACAAACACATTAACAGACAGAGCGCATTATGTGCACATCTTTAGTATGCTCCAAAAAGTTCGTGGGATCCAAGACTACTCCACGAGGGGAATAAAAACTCCAGTGAAGAGGAATGATAAGAAAATTGATATCAAAACATACTCCAGCTGTGCTCTAAAATGCTAATGCAAACTACATTGCATGTACTGAGATAAACCAGGCTAATTCTGGTCCCATTTATATAATCTTCTCACTTCAAACCAGAAAAAGGTGCGCTGTGAGATGATTTGAGTGTTTCAGAAGTAGTAGCCAAGCCAGAAGTAGTCACTATTGCACTCAGTCAACTGTTACTACTGATTGCCTGAAGAGGGGATTTTCCAAGTTCCATTCTTCATTCTTCTTCTGTACTTTTCTTCATGCCATAACCATTATCAGGACTATTTATAAAAGGATATGAAAGCTGCACTCCAAGGAAAAGAAGAATATCTTTTTCTTCTGATGGTATGTTGCTTGAAAATGTGGGAACTTTTTTCCAACTAAAACCTCACTTCTTCTAATACTGGAAATGTCCTCAAACATCCTTAGAGTCCTACCTTCCCTCACGGAAGCATTTACTACCACATGCTATTGGGGGCTAAGGAAGCAGATGCTAAGGAAGGAGATGCTGAGACAGCAGTGAACACTGTGGTCAGTGGCAAGGTGAAGTAAAACCCAAGATCCAAACAGTAGTCCAGAAACCCAGATCCAAACAGCTCCGTCCAAAACCAGTCTGACAACAGATCTGTGATGAAGCATGTATCAGAAATCTAGTTACATCTGTACTTACATTTTTCTTTCACGAATAAATAGCATGTTCCTTCTGAAAGAAACTTGCACAATTTAAAGACAAAGTCAGGGAGGAGTACCGAGTATGGCTAATATCACAGTGTTATGATGACTGTGCAAAAGAGGCCCTCTTTTCTTTCTATTCCTCCCAGATTCTGCCAGTATCAAAGGATCACCCAAGTGCTTTGTGCACATGCATTATTCAAGGCATGCACTTTTTAATCAGAAATTTTACACAGAGAAAGCAGGCACTGGCAAGATGTACAATGTAAACAATACGTAGAAAAGTTATCAGTATGTACATGGTGGTAATATTAGGCAATAAAGGTGCTACCACAATTGATTGATATGCCTTAATAATGCCTTTCAGTTTTCCTAAGGGAGGAAGAACAAAATGGAACTGAGACTTCCCAGTGTTAAGGATGGTATTTTGTAAGTTCATATTTCTTTACAGTCACTTTCTAGGAAAGGACTTTGCAGTGAATGTAATCTTCTCTTAAAGAAACCTCCCAGTGTGCTTCCCTTTACAAAATGGCATTAGCTATTATTAAAATACATATTTATTCACATGGAATTGAAAGCATTCTTATTTCATTAGGCTTCTACAAGTATATGGTAATAGTAAATGTATCGGGTCACTGCACTATCTGCATCATATTTATCTCCTTTTAGATTCTGCTTGCAAGCATAGGAATAGATTGGAGTAAAATCTATTTTAATACAACGCAAAACACAAAGCACTTCAAAATAAAATCATTCTTTTCCATCTGCTTTCTTTATGAGTTTTGCCTAAGGGTTTGATTTCATAAAAGCCAGACAGGAGTTCAGCAGCTTGTGCCATCCAGAGACTTTAAATGTGGGGATGGAGATTGTAAAGGTGGTTTGAGATTTCCAAGCTGAATGTTTGTGTTCATAAGAAAGAACCGCTTGCCCATAATGGCAAAGCTAAATTTGTACAGAATCTGTACAGGAGGAAGAAAAAAATAATGTGATTCTATCAGCATAAAAAGCAATATAATGAGCTGCTTGATGGAAGAGCCCAGTCCTTCACTGTACAGACACCCCCAACTACCCTTAGACCCAAGCCTTCCTGCAGGGTCCCAGGAGTTTCCTGAGCTTACTCACCTCTTTGGCCTGAAGCTACTGCTTGCTTAACCCACTGTGACTTCTCTTTCAATACTTTAAAGTCCATAGAAGGCAACACGTCGGGTCAACCAAAAAACTTCACCCAACACCATCTGCAGCTAAGTCTCCTGCAAAGGTAACTGAGCATGGTGTGTGCTTAAGGGACATAGTGACCCCAACAGACGCCTGTATAAGGTGCCTCTATGAGTGATTACTGTTATTACTTTTTAAGTACATTAATGTATTTATGTCCATTTTGAATCTCTCTCCCATCTCTGTTCTTACTCCTTGTTTCATGCTGTGTTACAAAGCTGGCTATTTCCAAAATGTAAGTAGACATATACAATTAATAGCCTACTTCTCAGCACTGCATAAACAAGACACGTAACGTGGCAGAACTTAGCCTTATTGTGCTGGAAGCTACATACCAGTCAATGAGACACACTGTGCTTCATCCCTTGGTCATCTGTTATGCACTCCCAACAGTCTTCCCTCCAACATTACTGATCACTCTACCACTTTCCCCACTATCATAAGCTTCACAGAATTTTATTATTTCCATTCATTATAGCAAAGAACAATTGCTAAATATCACTAAACTGGTAGCCGCTAAACTTCTAAACCACTGCTGAATACAATATTGAATGCAACAAGTATACCCTCTACTGAATCACAGTTTTCCATTCACAGTTGCATTCTGTAATTTAGCAGCTTAATTGCTATACAAACCACCTAGAAGGGCCCACCATGGTATTTGCAGACTGCTAATCTTTTCATCAAGATGGCAGATCTCAATAGTTTTGCAGAAATCAAAATATATGGTGTTGACATTATTAATTAGAGCAAAGTGATGCTTCATAAATCTACAGCAACACTTCTGTTATTATTTTAATTCCTTACTTACGGATCCTTCCTTTTATGTGATTTATCCTCCAGAGAGCCAGGAGAGTAATTGGTCTATAATTTGCTGGGTCATTCAATTTACCCAATCAAATAGTGGCACAATATTAGCTCTGGCATTCCTCGGCCCTCATGCTCTAAGACTTGTTAGAAATCAGCGCAAGCAGGTCATACATCTCCTCGGGCAATCCTTTCCATACTTCTGGATGCAGGCGCCAGAGTCCTGAGATTTAAAAGTGCTTAACTTGAATAGTTATTTAACATCCTCCCTAATTAAGAACAGAAGACAAACTGTTTGTTACCATGCTGAGACACAAAGCCATCATTCTGCTTCTTTTTGACCATAGGAAAAAACTTTCATTGACCAGTCCTGAGGCAAAACTTTGGGGGATAGGTGCTATTTTTATTAGACTGATAGCACTGATCACAGAGATAGTAGGTCTAATGAAAGATTTTATCACTCTCTGAGAAGTTCACCTTACCTAAATCTTTAAATTATCAACAGTGCTGTTATGGGAAGAATTCTACTTTTTTTTAGTGTTGAGACTGATCGTTTTATAATTCTTGACTGGGACCTTCAAGGTGCCAAGGCTAAGGTCTCATCTGTTCCTCATACATTTGAGGAGTTACAGAATTGCAGGGGTTGGAAGGAACCTCAAGAGATCACCGAGTCCACCTCCTGCTGAAGTGGACACTCTACCATTGGTTGTACAGATAGGCTTCCACCCAGGCCTTCAATAATCTCCATAGGAGAATCCATAAGCTCCCTAGGCAACCCTGTTCTAGTGCTCCATCACCCTTACTGTAAAGAAGTTCTTCTGGATGTTTGCATGGAACTTTCTATATTCAGATTTCAGGCCATTACTCCTTGTCCTATTGCTACACACCACTGAGAAGAGCCTGAAATCATCTATTTACCTACTACCTCCTTTTAGATATCTATAAACATTTATCAGATCCCCCCTCAGTCTTCTCCCCAGGCTGAACAGACCCAGGTTACTCAGCCTTTCCTCATCCAGGAGATGCTCCAGGCACTTAATCATCTTTGTGGCCCTCCCTGGCCTCCTACTAAAACAAGGAGGTTTACACTGTTCAGCACTGTCTTCAGCCTCTTTTATCTACTTTCTGAATTTACTGTCAGATTTAAGAGGCTCACCTCAGGTGAATCAGAGGTTCAGGCTGTGACTCAGCAGTTCCCATACACCTTATGTAATAGAACAAGACCTAACACTGTTTTTTCCTAATATCTAATATTTATTTTTTGTTTGTTCTTAGAAAGCTACCAAACATTTTTAGAAATTCAAAGGAAAGCGGTTTTAGCAACTGCTTATTCCCTCTACTTATCTCACTTAAATTATAAGGGGACACTGCTGGTAACCTACTGCCTCCATCCATATGGAGGTCTGTGAACTTCAGCATGTAAGAGGCTTTTAGATAAATCACTTCAGGGGACAGCATCTTTCTTGCAGACATCTCCTCCCAGGCTACAAGCATCCAAAATACATACACACCAGCTATTCAATTTAATTTTCCTGCAGAGGCTATGAGCCATGATTTGGGCACTCTGGCTATCTTTGTCTTGCTACCAACTCTCAATAATACTAATGATATCCAATTTCTTTTCACAAATGGGAATGCGTAATTCCTCTTGTTTATGGCCCAAGCTTCTCATGCTCTTGAAAAGACTACTAAAGAATTGCTCTTCTTTAAACCCCTCAGTGCCTTAGCTCTTTGCATGACTGTAACCTTGAGTTTAAGCAACATGATTTCGGGCAACTTATTGTGTTAGTGTCTGCTAATTTGCCATCAACTGTATGCTATTTTTAAATCCTATGGGTCATTTTAGGAGGTAACTCCCCAGAAGATGGGCTAGAGATATAGACCCAAGTCAACTCATGTACCTTCCAGCCTTCCTCTGCTACTTCTGGTGTGTTGACACATGCAGCTCTGCAATGCCAACGTGTTAGAGGTGTAAAACATTCCCTCTCTCAGTTAGACGTGGTGGTGTGGAGAATCACATCCAAAGCTTTTCTTAGATGTGCTTTCCTCCCTTACCTATATCACATAATACTGAAGTCCAGAGGTCATCTCCTCTTCCAAAGAAAGCTCTTCTGTATGTCCATACAGCATAGTGATATATACCTATTACACCAAAGTTACTAACGGCACTGGTTTTGGTGACCACAGGTTGTGCAATCCACTGTGGTAGCACATATGAAATGCCTCCAATTCTATGAGTAACATCATTTCTCTAGGATGTAAAGGATTGCATTCAGCTTTCACTCCACTAACGCATGCTATGGGCAACCCACTTTATCATTATTCCAACTTGCAGCACCAACAGAGGCCTGGAAGACCAAATATTCGTTTTCTAATACACATACCCTGATGGATAGCTCCACCCTCCCCCAAGCACTGTTAATCCAGGGCTCGCACTGAAATAAACATGCTTCATGTTGGCTATTTTGCTTTCACCGGTGGGTATTCCTCAGGCAGTTCTGCACAGCCTTGGGATGAGCTGCAGGGATTAGCTCTGAGCAGCCCTCAGGGATATAGTGTCAACTATTCTCAGTTTTGGTCTGCAGAGGCAAACTGACAAGTGCAGCTAGGCCTGATAACAAAGATCATGCCAGAAAGGTGCCTGATGCAGTGCTGTATCCCCCTCTGTTCCCTTGGCACCTGGCAGGCTATTTAAACTCTTTCTCCTATCCACAAACTGTGGGACACATCATGCTTGCATGAAAACAGCCTCGCAGTCTTCATATGGTAAATCATGAGCAAGTCCTTGCAAAGTACCATGTGGGCTGAAGAGTCCAGCTCTCCATGTGGGGAGAATGGCATCCTGCATGTTTTTGCACAACCACCAAGACGGAGTATTTGCACTTCAAGGTAGCAGCAGGATAAATCCTCCCTTGGCTGTCTAAGGTAAACAAACATTATCTTCAGCAGAAGAGATTTGCAGGTAATCAGTTCAGTGTGCGCTCTCGGAGCAGCGCTGTGGCCCTGGACAAATGTAATCATTAGGTACATAATTAAAGAGTATGGATGGAAGTAGGGAGCTTAGATTTTCTCTGTACGTGAAACTTATCCACCTGCAATGGAAAGACTGTGTCTGTCGCTCAAAAAGGTTCTGGAAAGGTAGAAAAAAATTCAACGCATATCCCTGAGAATGATTAGGGAATATGATAACACATTTAAGAACAACTGATTCTAGATGCTTCAGATATCTATCCTGTCAAGTTGCAGGAATTACTTGGTTAGGTTCTAAAAAATTCCTATCTGCTCAAAAAGCCTGAGCAGAATTCACGCTCTTATCTGGCAGTCAAATACATCAAAGAGCAGATGGCTAGAACCTGAGGCTGGGAAAAATGAGAGTGGAAAACCAGTGCAGTTTTAAACAACATTTATACTTAATCACAGGTAAATTGGATTCTCCATGACAGGAAGACTTTGCAGGAAAGGGATAGGGCTTAGTTTCACTAATAATTCGAAAAAAGTTATCTCAGGGCAGCCCTGTGCCCTTGACTATTGCTATGGGAATCCCATGCTGAAGAAACTCTGCCATGCTCCTCCTCTTATTCACCCCAGGAGGGCAGGCATACTGGGGCACATTGAGGCTAATCCACAAGGCAATGCACATCTGCAAGAAGATGCTAAGATGGCTTCAGGGTCCTGCCCTGCAACATTTAGCTGGTATGACAGAGGATGCTGCCTGTCCCACCTGCATGCCCTCTCTGCTTATCTGTATCATCAAAGCAAGAGCTCAAGGGACTGGGAAGGTCTAATTCCCAGTGCCACAGCTCATTGATTCAAGAGCTAATGCAAACCACAATTGATTGTGCCAGTAATTAATAAGTCAGAGCGATAAGTGCAGCGCTGCAGAGAGGCTGAAGGCAGGTCAAGCTGTGACCCTGCTGGAAGTCTCCAGATAGAGGAAGGAAATCTTCCCTTATGAATCACCTGAGTTTGTGCATCAGAGTCTTTAATTCACAATAATTTAATTCTCTGAGGCATAAACTAGAGATCTACAGCCACTTAAAACATCTGAGTGAGAGCATCCAGGCATGCTATGAATTTTGCTCACTGTCTTCACAACTACACTTCAATTTCTGCTTCTCATGCAGATGGAGACCCAGAGTCAAATAACTGCTGTTCAAACTCAGCCTCATGCATACTCCCAAGGACAGGTTTGGCTCTATGTTGTCTTGAAGTTTTGACCAGAAGGTGTGCTTCTAAGCAGCTCTATGTGCAGCTCCCTCCTGCTCAACTGATGGCATCTTTTACCAGTCTTGCTGTGAGAGGGGCATGTTCCCCAAAATACTGTTTTTGAGAGTCGATGTAAAGTGCTTGCAGGTCTCATTTGGACCTAACACTGCTTTATGCAGGGAATTCTGTAGTTGCTGTAGGTGCATAGCAGTGTTCTAGCTGAAATAAGAACTCCAGTTCCTTGCAGCTGAGTAGTGTATGAACATTGAATGCACCCGGTTTTAAAAATGGAGTGTCTTCAACGAGGTTATAAGTACTTATACTACTTCTCCATAATACTAAAAAGGCAGCGAGGTTCAGAAATATATTTTAATCATTAAGTGAGAATTGCAGTAGTAGATTCACGCACCTAAACCCAAGCTGGGTTTTAAGAATAACATGCCTTTTGTCTTTTATTCAAAGCCAATTAATATTTATACTTTATAGAAAGCTACAACTAAGCTTTAAGATCAATGAAATCTTTCTGATTTAGATCTGTAACTGCTTAAATTACCCTTATCCTGTCCCACAGCACTGCTGCTTTTAAGTGCTGTTTTTAAGTGCTGTAAGAACAGCACTTCTCTATGCATTCAGTTATAGGGTGACGGTAATGACATTTTTTACTCCAGTAGAATTTCATCAAGCTAATAAATATTACTATACATTTACATCTACTTCAGAGATTTCAGCTGAATATTCAGCTATTTATTTTCAAGAAAAATGGTTTCTTCTCCACACAGAAATTATCACAGCTCAAGAGAGCCTGATCTCCACCAGTCAGGAATTTACTCTCATATGAGTAAATCAGCTCCTGCATTAATTTAATTACAACTTCTGCCTGTTCTAATCTGATCCTTTGTAGAAGAGAAGAAATGGAAGTGAACGAGGGATATCGCATTAGAAATTTTAGCTACATCTAGAATGCAATCAGCGGGCTGTGTTAGACAACTATGGCCAGACTCAGCTGAGCTTTCTATAGAAAGTAGCTGATGGCTTCCAAGAAGAGGCAAAATGATTTTACCCATCCTCCCTGCAGCAGTGAATAGGTAATCCCACCAGTGTTGCTGGCCCATCATCTCCAGCCTCTTCCATAGCAGACCTGTAGCTCTGACTGGACAACTAGAGATACGATCTGTACCACATCAATGCTTCTGCAGCTTGCACCCCTAGCAATGATTTGCCATGCAGCAAAGGGCATGTTGCTCACCTCCCTGTAGCTGAGGACCTGCTGTCTGACATTTCCAAAGGAGCTCCTTGCACTGGTGCAGCAGCTGCCAAGCACAAACCAACGTGGCATAGGCTCACCTTGCCCCTTCCACACGATAACCCATTTATCTCAGCCTGCTGTTAATAAGCCTTCACAGCTCAAGAAGCAAGCATCTTTGGAAACAACAGCTTAGACTTTGTCCTGATTTCACTCCAGCTCCCTGCTGACAGATAGTGCAAGCAAGCTCTTATATCTTGTCTCACTTTTCTGATTAAAAGTATTATCTTTATGTGAGGCTAGAATTTAAGGCATCAGATTGGACTCCAGCTGTAGGTAAGTGACAGTGTTTGCTAGATAAGTATCCTGAATGCTTTGCCGAGGGTTTGGTCTTCTGAAACAAACTGTAATGATACCATAAATAAAAAATGGCACGCAGGAGGGCTCAAACTGACTTTCAGCTTTAGCACAGTAATAAAAAGGCATTGCCTTTCACCTAGGATACAAGAAACCTTCCTGCACAGGGTTATCCAGAAAATAATCCTATAAACACGCACAATTAAAAGAAAAGGGGGAAAAAAAAAAACAACAAAGGACTGTGCAACAACAGTTTTCCCAGGTAAAGCACAGATAAAAATGCATATGCAAAGCACCCTGTCATGATAAAACACAGGATCTCATTGATCACTTTAAACCATAATCCTCAAGCAAATACAAATCTTTTTCTTACCTCTAAAAATAGAGCTGGATCTTTAACCACATTGGAGGAGTAGATAATAACCATCAAGAACCCACGGAGGCTCAGCTACCAGCATGAAGATTTTCCTCTAGTTGAGAAAAAGCACAGATTTAGCTTTCCAAGCATAAATGGGAAACAGCATAAGGGAAATCAGCGTTTGCTGAGGGGAATATTTTTTTCTAGGTGGGATAATGATAGTCCTTTCAGGCTCTGTCACATACATAATTGGTTCTCTTTTTTCATTAATGAATCTCTATCTCTGGCTCACTGAACTAGACCACACGAACAAAGGTGATCCAACAAAAAAAATAATACACTCTACATGATTAAAAATCATTCATTTGTATGGAAGTATAAGAGAAGAGAAGCTGGCCTGCAGAAGAAAGGCCTTCTCTCCCATACATCCATAGAAATGAATGATTTCACTAATGTAAAGTGAGGTCTACTACCGTTAAACCTTGTCAGTGAGATCAGAAACAGGGCCCTGCTGTCTGCTCCTTAAAGTACATTATTTTTTGTTAGATCACCTTTGTTCATAACATGGCCATTGAAAATTTAATGTTCTTACATATATCACTGTCAGACTTTATTGCACATTCACGGAGGAAAGTAATTCCGTCAAGCGATAGACTATGAAGGCTACTAAATATAGATTTATTGGAAATTCCAGTTGAAGATAAGTGAATCCTTCCTGCCAGCTGGAATGGAGAGCTACGCTCAAGATATTTTCTTACCTATCTTTCTTGATAAAGAGAAAAAGACGTATGTTGACGTATGTTCTAAAATCAGATTATCACTGCAGTATCTATAAGGTTATTTTTAAGTATCCAGTGATTGTCTTAGCTCTGGAACAAAAGCCATTTTAGTCCGTAGACTAACCAATTGGCCAGAGCACTGAATAAAGTAAGTTGTTAGGAAAACAAAAAAAAAAACTCCCTTTGCAACAAGGTCCTGTTCCAACATCTCATATTCAGAACACAGTTCCAAGGCCAAAACTCAACATCTGGTGATCAGCAAGGTGATGCAGGGCACAAGAAGACAACCACAGACCTGCACTATCACAAGTATATCCACACAAGTGCAAGAATCATGGACTGCCATGGGGGCAGCTGGGGTGCCCATGGTGCAACCTCTTGGAAGAAAGGTATGCACTTGCTGAACCAGAATAAAGTCACCAGCAAGCCAAGCTGCTTTTGTCTCCATTTCTCGCTGCAAACCAGAAAAATTACAGTGGGGCACAAGGAGGCTGCAGCAGACCTGCTGACAGGGGCTTGGTGGTCAGGGAAAGGGCTGCTGTCACAGCCTGCTGCACCACACAGCCTGCTGCTCCATCTTTTGCCATATCAGGGCTGGAGTTATAGCCAAATCCTGGCTATGGATCAAAGCACCTAATGCTGGGTGCGTAGCTGGGGTCATCTGCTTTACTCATCATTCCCAAAAGGCTGCCCTGGGCAGGATGGATCTTATTAGGTTTGAACCATGACAGATGTAGGAACAAAAAGTACCCCTCATCCAGCAGCATCACTCACAGGCTCTGGTCTAAAAAGTGCATTCAGTCATAACACTCCTCCATTGATAACTACTTGTATCAAGATCATGAAACTGAGATTATACATTGATCTATATAAATAGAGAAGTAATTTTAGAGTACTTCAAGTTTTCTTGGGAATATGATTCTTTGCCTCCCTCCCACTGAGCTGTCTATTCCATAGCTCTTATTGTCTACTATTTTCTAGTCTGAAAATGTTGTAACATAGGATTTATTGTTTAATTTCTAGGAGCTAAAATAATTAAGGTTTCTTTTATTATTATTTCATTCAGTTTTCATCAACATTCTGGAATACTGCCTGAGTGAATCTACCTCCGATTTTTTTCCTGTTTAAGTTAATTGGCTTAATTTGAACTAACAACACATTGGTAAAGGAGTGGGTGAAGTCTCTACGTAGCAATTCCACACCAATTCCAGTAATGCCAGTGGTTTATCCTGAGGATCAGCCTTAGACAGCAAATGTTCCTACACAAACACACCACTTGAAGAATGAATTTTGTTGCCATTGCAGTAGGCTCCAAAAGTACTTTCATGGCTGGTATATAATGAAAGGTCATTTCACTATATTTGCTCTATTTCACATCTCTCAACTTCTTTTAGCTTTACCATGAGCTGCTGTATTTCTATGGGAATAGCAAATCCATCCCAAATACAGCACCATTCTTTTGAATGACAAGCAGAGGAGACAGCAACAGGATCTCTAAAAGCACTCATTTCCTAGCACAGCTCACCAACTAAGCCCAGCTGGTACCTTCCTGGTAATATTACCAGTTTAAGAGACAGAATAGTTGTGTTAACAAAGCTAAGGGTGATGCCCTTTTCTATTTAAAAGTCAGAGTGCTCAGTACCCCATTAAAGCAGAACTGAGTCTCAAACAGGTTGTGATAAAATCTAAAGTGCTCTGGTTGCTCAATGATATGGAGCCATCCTTTTAGTAGGATCTTAAGAGGAGCAGCTCTTTTAGTAGGTCCAAGGATAGTATTTAGCATGCAAGAAAGACAAGCATGTCAGGAGGGAGCACATCTTCTTGCTTGGAGGTACTCAAAACTTCTATGGACATGGTCACGAACAACCTCTTTTAGGTAACCTGCTTGAGCAGAGGGATTGGAACAGATGACCTCCAGACATGCCTTTCAACGTCAACTCTTGTGTGATTCTTTGAACAGATAGATGCAGATGGCTTAGATATCACGTAGCCATCAGAGAGAGAAATGCATAAGAATCATAGAATGGTTTGTGTAGGAAGGGACCTTAAACAACACCTAGCTCCAAGCCCCTTGCTATAGATAGGGACAAAATATATAATAAGTATCAATTTAGCATGCAAAACATAGTAGATTACACCAGTGTAACATTAGTTAGGCTAATTGAAGTTTGGATACCCAGGAATAAATAGAAAATGTAAGCAGAGGTCAACTGGGAGTTTTCTACCAGCAAACAAGAAAAAGACTGGTTAAATCTATACAAACCATTTTTACCTTACTTAGTGTTACTTAAAAGATTATTTCTGATTATTTTAGAGATGAATATATCTTTGCATTAGTTATTAAGAAACATAAGGAAAGGCCAGGGAAGAACATTCAGCTACCCTTGGACCGTGACTTATCACAGGTTCCTATTTGCAAATGCGCAGGATCTTCTCAAGAATTTGTTGCATTTGATAGTATTTCCTCCCCAGAAGGTGAATATTTATACTCCTTGGGTTTTAACTTTCCATTTTCCCTTTACACCTATGTTCCCCCTCTTGTAGCATCCCCACTACAACTCACTGCAGATGCTCATCATCACAGCAATACAGGACTGTGCCATGTTATGCAGTACGGCACTGCTCACTGCTTACCTCCTGTACTGCATAATTAGCTGGTTACATGAAATCCTTCCCATCTGTTACCATGACAGCCCAGACATCTTGGGAAGGCTTCCATGAATTTTTGCACTCCCACAAAATGGGGTCAAATAATTATTTCAGTTAATGACATCTAGTGTACACCTGGAGACGGCACCGTTTCCAAGAGCACGCAATGAGAGTTAAGCTCAGTGGAGAGATAAAGATAGAACCTACTGCTCACAGAGCAAACAAATTACACAGCACATGTGTAGGCCAAGTAGCTGAAAGGCTGCCTCGGCTGCCAGATTTCACATCCACCGAGTGGCTGGGGGGGACATGCAGTAGCCACCAAATCTGACCTACACTCAGTCAGTGTCAGCTCAGATCGGAGAACTGGCAGGAGTCTGGAAAAGGAAAACAAATGTTGCTGCTGCCTGACTCTGTCAAAAGGGGTTTTATTATAGCGGTTTTTATCTTGGGAAGATCTGATCTGAGAAAAGCAGACAATGCTTAGAAGTAATTTCAAAGAGAAAATGACAGACACATGCAAATGCTTGAAGTGAGAGGAGGGGAAGGGGACTGAGCCTGTGAGAGGCAGAAATGATCAGAGGGCTCAAATATGCAATGGCAGTGCAGAAAAGGGCAACAAGAGGTTAAAAGCAATATAAGTGTAGGTAGCCTAGCAAGGTAGGAAGGAAAGCAACATAGCAAATTTCCTGCTCTGTTTTCCTCAATCAGATTATTAAAAGGATAGCATCTCCTTGCATGATGAAGGACCTTGCTGTCACAGAGTCATAGATGATCCCAAGTCAGAAGGCGCATAAAGCAGATGGGACAATCCCTTCCCTTGCCCGCTGGCAGTGCTGTGCCTGGCCCTTTGGGCTGCTAGGGCACTGCTTGCTCATGTTTAACTTGCCATCAGTCAGAATGTCTAGCTGTTCAGATCAGATAATTTCAAAGAATCATATTATAGAATGGCTTGGGTTAGAAGTGACATCAAGAATCATCAGCTCCTTCAGCCTATCTTCACAGGAGGGGTATTCAAGCCCTCTAAGCATCTTCATGGCCTTCTTTGGACACTATCCAAAAGCTCCACACCTTTCCTGTATGCAGTACTCCAGATGGGGCCTCATGAGGGCAGAGTATAGGAAGACGATCCCCTCCCTCGCCCTGTTGGACACCCCTCTTCTGATGGAACCCAGGATACCATTGGCCTTCCGGGCTGCAAGCACACACTGCAGCCCACACAACAGATCCTTGTGGTGTGGTTTACTGCCTCCTTTTCCTACTTTCTTTTTGAGAGAGATGGAGAGCTGTTGTGCTCTCAAAAAGGCATCCTTAAAGAATAACTAATTTTGTTCCACTCCTTTGTCTCTAAGAAATTCTTCACAGGATATGTTGTTCAGCAATTCCTTAAACAACCTGAAGTTTACTCTCTTGAAGTTCAGGGTCTCGACTATTGTCCTCACAAACAAGGCAAACCAGTACACCTTTCAAGCTGAGCTGTGCCAGACTGTGCAGGCAGGTGTTCAGGAGAGCCTCCAACAATCCCTGCTCTGCATCAAGGTTGCTGTCCCTGTGTTCCCTTCTCCTTTGTGAGCTGGACTAGGAAAGGCAAGAGCACGTGACACTGTTTTTTCCTAAGTCTTACATGTGTGCTGGACATTAAATGTAACCAGCCTTAGAAGGTTGCTGAGCCAGGGCTTTGGTCTGCAGAACCTGGCCAGGTATGCAGATGTTGGGAGCCTCAGGACTGAAGCTCACTCAGCTCACAGCATTGCAAGCAGCCAAATGTGGCACACTACGCACATCTGAAAAACCACTTCTGTTTAAAGGAACAGACAGTATCCAACATCTGAGCTGCTGAGAGCAGAAATATCCACCCTACACACTCCCCTCCAAGGAAGAACAATTCCTTGTAATCTTTTTATGCACTTGATTAACTGAACCATGTTTCTAATTAGATCCTCACGGAGCCTTAATCGCCCAGCACGTATGGAGAGGTGGCTGGCATGAAGAGAAGCTGTGCTGGTCAGACGAGTCCATCTGATTCCTGTACACTCATACCTGACAAAAGAGATGAGGGACTTCTAGTCAAGGGAGGTGCAGCGGTATAATGCCTAAACCTTGGCTAGCTCATCACAGCAACATGAGAGTTGTAGACAGCCAGGGAAAGTGCCAGTCAAAAAACCCATTTCTCAGGCAAGGCAGAGGCAAGGATGAGGTAGGAGGTGATGCAGCTGAGGGCAAGAAGCTGAACCAAGTATTCAAATAGTTATTGTTACTTCCTTGTAATAAAATAAGCAGAACTTTGCAATACTACAGAACTACAGAAATTGATCTGGGGATGATCATGGGATCTATATCGCTGCCTGCAAAGTATAAACAGAAGAGGGTATAAAACACTCAGAAATAACACATCCATTATCCAAGTCATCATGTGAAAATACAGATGACAATTGCAGCCCTCTGTATATCTCCTAAGTCTTACAAAGAACGCTTTTATTCCTGCCAGAGAAAATGAGGGATTGAACTCAAAGTGAAGAGCTTGGGTTAGCTAATGGAACTTGCTAATTCAGGAAAAGCTGCGCCTTGAAAATCAGAAATTGGTAAATGAATGTAAATCCATATAAAACCTTAATTCCACTCTGAACGAAGCTTCTGCATTTCCTTATGCCTTTACTACAACACTGCTTTTGAACAGAGCTGATCAGGAGCCAACAGACTGCAGAGAAGCTCCTGTAGGCTACCACTTAACTTTCTGCACAGATAGAGCAGCACAGCTGCTAAACTGCACAGCCCTCCAGTCTTTTGTACTCAAGGCCACTTGCATCTGTATATTCTCCTATAATAATTGCATCGGCAGCCTGTGACCATCTCCACCAAACCATTGGCTGTTCCTCAGCAAGGAGTCTATTGGCCTTTTATTGGCAGAACTCATACAGTACAGCAGTGAAATAACAGAAAGTACACCACATCTCTCCAGGGACACAGCGATATCTATATTCACATAGAGGTCAAGCAGAGGGCCACAGCTTTCCTGTATCATTTCAAATCAGGGACCTCCAGCAACTCTACAAGCTATGGACCACGACTACCTTTGACACTGCAAAGGCAGCTGGTGTGTTAGCCATTGCCAGTTCAGGGAGACTAGCCCATACTTGCATGTCTATGTGCCTGGATGCGTTGCCACTTGCCTTGCTGAAACGTCGTATTTGCAGAGAGGAGCCTTTTATTTGGAGCCAGGCTGGCTGAGACATGGGCTTTGCAAATGAATTTTCTCATTATTTGAATGAATTTGAAACCTGCTGTAAAAGAGTGTAGTGAAAAGTTTTACTCATACATTACATTTTATGAGTTTTTAGTCTGTGTAGGACCTAATATATTGGAGGGAAAGGAGCAGAGGAGGGAAAAGCAAAATAAATTATAATGAGATCTGAAATGCAGTTAGATACTTTATATACAAAGAAGCCATTGGTGCCTAACTGACTTTCTAGGCACGATTTCTTTCTGGTACAGCACCAGCAGTTCTGATCACCTGGGGAGAAGATAGAGAATTATATTGTTTCCCAGTTAAATTACAGGGAAGAGATTAAGTGCAATTTGTATTGCAGAAGGAAGCACTGGCAGCATGTTTTGGCTTGAATGCCATATGAAGTTGGGTAGGGAATCACCGTTGGTGTCATGCTGCAGTAAGTGCCTATGGGCTGCCATGGGTCAAGCAGGAACATGGTTACCTCCTGTCCCATGCATCTCCCATTGTGGAGGATGGACAGACACAAAACGTGATAGGCAGTAATTACAGAAGTTTTAAAACATTACTTATTTCCTGAGGATTTGGAGGGCAATCAGAGCTAAATACCTCCTGTATGGGAAGTGCTGAGTCACGGCCTGAACCTCTGATTGATCACCTGAGGTGACCAATGAGTCAGCCAGAGGAGCTCAGGTGAAGGCAATTCACCTGTCTCCAGGTGGTCTCACCTGGCTCCACCCCTCCTAGACCTATTTAAGAGCTGGCTACCAGTAAAAAAGGATCTCTTCTGGAGATCTGTTCTGTTGGAGTTTTGTAAGTGAGCCCAGGATAGAGGTAAGCTTTCTATCTATTCTCTTTTTGTTATCATTATCTGTTTTGCCAAACTCTCTTGTTTATTTTGTAATTATAACATCTTAATATTCATTGATTATATACTTAGTGAGAGCGAGCCAGGCAGGCCAAATATACTAAAATTTACATCATGTCTTTTCTTTAGAATTTCTGCAAATGGGTCAAGGGGGAGAACAATACTACTCTAGAGAAAATGATTCCGGGGCAGATCCCAGGATTTGTGTGCTCTCCTTGTTATGAGCTAGCGGTTATCATTGAAAGATGGGGTCCCTTACCTGTTACGGGAAATATCTCCCATATCTATCCAATTTTGACAGATCCACTAGAAGTCCATCCTGTCATAACTCAAAAAACAAAAAAAGTACAGGACAGACTGGCAGGGGTGCTGCCTGATCAGTGGCCCCCTGCCCAGACTCATTTGCATGTGACAGCCCGGCTATACACAGCAATAGAATTGATGGATTTAGTACAACGATTTCAGCAGAAGCCTAGAGAAAGTGTGCTGGCTTAGTTACTAAGACTATGGGGTTCTGAGGCAGAAAGCGTTTTGGTGAATGCCCAGAAATAGCCAAGTTGGCCACTATGACTGTCCATCCTGCTCTCAGACAGAGGTTATATGCGGGTAATCAATATCTTGATGAAAACCATTCCATACTAGAATGGTTAATGGCGGCCTGCTGTATGGTATGGCCGAATAAATCGGATATACCTCTACCTACAGGGATGCGGTCCTCCATGGAGGACCTTCAGAACTATATCCATGAACTGGGTGTAAGGGAAGCTGTCTATGAAGACACATTTGATGGCCCTGATATGGTCAAATTTTCAGCAGGGATGACAGACTTGATTCTACAGCAAGCTCCCTCTCATCTCTATGGTACCCTAGTCTCTATATTAAATCCCCTGGTGGCCTCAGAAGCTGTATTCCAGCAGCCTGCTCAGTAAGTGGCCGATCTGGGAGAAACAGAATGCCTGCGGACTAGGCGCAACATTCAGATGTTGGAAGAAGCAGAGGTCCTGCTGGTAAGTAAAACCAAAATGCCAGCTACTCGAGCTCCTCAATCGGGACCCACAAACACATTTGTCTCCCAAAAAAAAAAATGTTTAATTATTTAATTTGGGCTGGGGTCCAATTTGCTAAGATTGACCACCAGCCCAATTGTGTCCTTCTCCAGCTCTGGACACAACTAAAGGACAATCAACAATTTCAGAACTACCTTAAGAAATCAAGGGTAAGGGTTATAGAAAGAATACTAACAATGACATGGAACCTAAAAGATCTCATTGTTCGTAATAGAAAAAAAAAAAAAAAAAAAAGCAGCCTCAGGTGTCTTGGTCCACAATGCCTGAGCCACTGGAAGCAAAAGAATTGGCCATAGCACAATTTATGGTGTGACAAGGGATGTTAGTCCCCCTATGTCCTCCAGACAGGACGAGAACAGTGCAGGAATTAGAAAAAGTGGGTATTATAAGACCTGCACGCAGCCTGTATAACTCCCCCATATGGCCGGTGCGGAAGTCAGATGGCACATGGAGAATGACAGTAGATCACAGAGAATTAAATAAGGTCACGCTGCCAATTCATGCAGCCATACCCAATATTGCCTCCCTAATGGACACATTAAGTAGGGAGAGAAAAACCTATCATTGTGTCCTAGATCTAGCAAATGCGTTCTTCAGTATCCCAATTGCTGAGGAATCGCAAGATCAGTTTGCATTTATGTGGGGAGGCAGGCAGTGGATCTTTCAGTTCCTGCCACAGGGGTATGTGCATTCACCAATGTATTGTCATAATCTAGTGGCACGTGACCTGGCTGACTGGAGAAAACTTGATGATGTTAACCTATATCATTATATTGATGATCTCCTGCTGACATTCGACTCAATGGAGGCAGTGGGACAGGTGGCAGATTCATTAACTGCCTATTTACAACAGAGGGGATGGGCTATAAATCCCCAAAAGGTGCAAGGTCTGGGCCTGTCCGTAAAATTCCTGGGGGTGATTTGGTCAGGAAAGACCAAAGTGCTACCCAGTGCTGTCATAGATAAGGTTCAGGCATTCCCAGTCCCTACGACATCAAAGCAGCTGCAAGAGTTTCTAGGTATGTTGGGTTACTGGTGTTCCTTTATACCTTACCTAGCGCAGCTGCTAAGGCCACTATACAGACTCACAGAAAAGGGTCAGCTATGGAAAACAGAACAGGATGCTTTCCAGCAAGCAAGACTGGCAGTTAAACAAGCCCAGGCATTGGGTATATTTGATCCTACCCTCCCAGCTGAGTTGGACGTCCATGTTACTCATGACAGCTTCGGTTGTGGCCTGTGGCAATGCCAGAGTTCTGTTTGGACCCGCATTGGTTTCTGGTCTCAGGTTTGGCACGGAGCAGAAGAAAGATACAGTATGGTTGAAAAACAGTTATTGGCTGCCTATTCAGCATTACAGGCAGTAGAGCCAATAATTCAAACAGCTAAAGTTATAGTCAAGACCACTCTGTCGATTCAGGGATGGGTGAAAGATCTGACCCACCTTCCTAAGACAGGGGTGGCCCAAACACAAACAGGCGACCCATCACGCCACTACTTCGGCCAAAGGAGCAGTCTGTCTTCATCACCCTTGAAAGAAGAACTCCAGAAGATTCTAAGCCCAGTGATGTATCACAGCGTTGCACCAGAAGAAATACTGGTCGCTCTGCCAGAGAAGAGTCCCATTCAGGAGGGAAAATATCCTATCCCTGAAGATGCCTGGTACACAGATGGGTCCAGCAAGGGCAACCCGAGCATGTGGAGAGCAATAGCATACCATCCTTCCACCGAGACAATCTGATTTGATGAGGGGAATGGTCAGAGCAGACAATGGGCAGAACTGCAAGCTGTGTGGATGGCTATAACCAAGGAACCCGGTGATGGTAACCTGAACATCTGCACAGATAGTTGGGCTGTGTACCAGGGACTCACTCTTTGGATTGCGCAGTGGGCCACCCAGGAATGGACTATCCACGCCCAACCGATCTGGGGCAAAGATGTGGTTAGACATATGGAATATGGTCAAACACAGGACTGTACGTGTCTACCATGTTTCTGGTCACAGCCTCTACAGTCACCGGGAAACCAGATAGACACTTCTTTGGGTAAGGAACTGGCTACAGAGCCGTGCCCAGCGGGTTGTGGAGAATGGAGTGAAGTCCAGCTGGTGACCTGTTTCAAGTGGCGTCCCCCAGGGGTCGGTACTGGGACCCATCTTGTTTAATATCTTTATTGATGACCTAGATGATGGGATTGAGTGTACCCTCAGTAAGTTTGCAGATGACACCAAGCTGGAAGGCAGTATTGATCTGCCTGAGGGTAGGGAGGCCCTTCAGAGGGATTTAGACAGGCTGGACCGCTGGGCTGAGGTGAATGGGATGAGGTTCAACAAGGCCAAGTGCCGGGTCCTGCATTTTGGGCACAACAACCCCGTGCAGCGCTGTAGGCTTGGGGATGAGTGGCTGGATGAGTGTGATGAAGAGAAGGACCTGGGGGTGTTGGTTGATGCTTGGCTGAACATGAGACAACAGTGTGCCCTGTGGCCAGCAGGAGCAGGGAGGTGATCATCCCCCTCTACTCAGCACTGGTAGGCAGCACCTCAAGTACTGTGTTCAGTTTTGGGCTCCTCGCTATAGGAAAGATGTTGAGGTCCTGGAGCGTGTCCAGAGAAGGGCAACAAAACTGGTGAGGGGTCTGGAGCACAAATCTTATGAGGAGTGGCTGAGGGAGTTGGGATTGTTCAGTCTGGAGAAGAGGAGGCTCAGGGGAGACCTCACTGCACTGTACAACTTCCTGCAGGGAGGTTGTGGTGAAGAGGGATTTGGCCTCTTCTCCCAGGCAACGAGCAGGACACGGGGTAATGGCCGCAAGTTGTACCAGAGGAGGTTTAGGTTGGACATAAGGAAGAACCTTTTCTCTCAGAGAGTGGTCAGGCACTGGAATGACCTGCCCAGAGAGGTGGTGGAGTCGCCATCCCTGGCAACGTTCAAGAGGTGTCTGGACGACGTGCTGCGTGATATGGTTTAGTGCTAGTGGTGGCAATGGTGATGAGGAGATGGTTGGACTAGATGATCTTGTAGGTCATTCCAACCTTGTGATTCTATGAAACAGTGAAGCCGACATGCTGGCTCGAGTTGAATGGATTGAGAATTCACCATCTGAGAACATCGCCCATTGGTTACATCAGAAGCTACAGCATGCTGGACAAAAGACAATGTGGGCAGCTGCTAAAGCATGGGGACTGCCCATACAACTACCTGATATCATCCAGGCATGCCAGGATTGCGACGCTTGCTCCAAGATGAGTCCGAGATTGTTGCCCAAAACAACAGCCCATCTTGCTAGAGGACACAATCCTCTCCAGCGATGGCAGGTCGATTACATCGGGCCCCTTTCTCACTCTGAGGGGCAAGATACGCCCTGACCTGTGTCGACACTGCAAGTGGGCTACTGCAGGCCTATCCAGTACCAAAAGCAAACCAGGCATATACCATCAAGGCACTCACTAAACTGATGTCTGCCTACAGGACACCTCAAGTCATTGAGAGCAACCAAGGGATTCATTTTACTGGTGCAATGATACAGTGCTGGGCAGAAGAAAATATCATCGAATGGCGATTCCACCTGCCAAATAATCCAATGGGGGCAGGCCTCATCAAACGTTATAATAGTATTCTTAAGGCTGCTCTGAAGACAGACTCCCAGTCCCTGCAGGGGTGGACAAAAAGACTGTATGAAACCTTGCAGGACCTGAATGAAAGACCTCAAGGCGGCAGACCCAGTGCCCTGAGAATGTTGCAGACAACGTGGGCCACCCTGCTTAGGATTCAAATTACTGGCACTGATCATTAAGGTAAGACCCCAAATTGGTAACGAAAATAATCTTTTGCTCCCTGCCCCTGAGAATTTAGATCTGGGTACCCATGAAACAAAATGGCCCTGGAAGGTGCAGGTAGGACCCAAGTGGTGTGGGGGGAGATTGTTGGAGTTGGGGGTGCTCAGTAGTCCCTCCAGTAATAGGTACATGGCCTACTGATATTGTGGTCAACACTCTGATTTTCATTGCTAAAGGGACCCCCATCGTGTCCCTGTGGCAGATCAGGACACTTCCTTTGGTGCCTGATATCGTTATGCAGCCGCAGATATCCGGCCAAAAGGTGTGGTACAGGCGGCCAGGACGTGCCCCAGTACAAGCGGAAGCGTTGACCCAGGATAGAAATATGGCCTGTATCTTGCCCTGAAGAGCAGACCTTCCCCTCCTGGTACCTCTGAAACATCTGTATTTCTACCCATGAGTCTTTGAGCCTTCAAGATCACTGGAGGGAACAAAATGCCATCAAGCGTTCCAGTGTTGCTGTCAGATCACATACAACAGCCGGTGATGGTCTGCATGGGACTGATGGAACACAGAATGGACTTGCACCTCATAGCCATGTGCCTCCAGTCACATCATCAAGCACTGACCCATAGAAGAATATGGACATTCACTGATCATCACTCATCGTGAATTGTACCAACATGCATCATGATGAAAATTGTATAAGCGTCGTGATATACTGGATCTCTGTATTAGGGAAAGCTTACCCTTTAGTTAACCTGATCATTGGTTCATGCCGTGAAGGGGTGGAGTGTATGGGAACTGCTGAGTCACAGCCTGAACCTCTGATTGATCACCTGAGGCGAGCGATGAGTCAGCCAGAGGAGCACAGGTGAAGGCAATTCACCTGTGGAGCCTGGCTCCACCCCTCCTAGACCTATTTAAGAGCTGGCTACCAGTAGGGAAGGATGTCTTCTGGAGATCTGCTCTGCTGGAGTTTTGTAAGCGAGCCCAGGATAAAGGTAAGCTTTCTATATATTTTTATCATTATCTGCTTTGCCAAACTCTCTTGTTTATTTTGTAATTATAACATTTTAATATTCATTGATTATACACCTCCATCCAATGTTTTAGTGTAAAAAGACTCCTCTTGCCCTACAAAACATTTAAGAAGCATTCTATCCCCAGGATCACCCCTTTCTTCAGATGTGCTGTGAGATGCTTTGTGTTATGATGCACAGTGCTGGGCACTGTCTGTCAGATCACGTTAAGCTAAAGCAGTGGCCTGCAGCACAGACTCAGTGTGATTCCCAATAAATTGTCAGCAGAGTGGAAAGCAATAGTTGCCCATAATTTGAATTTCATGCCCGCTCATCATGGAAATCTTATGTGACAGTTTGTTGTGCCTGAGAGCTTGCTCAAATAGATGCCTGCATCCATAGAAAGTATGTCCTCTAGGTCTGTATTGCCCACACAGCTTGCTTGACACTGGCCTCATGGCATAATACTGCTCCACCATCATCATGAATGCTTAAAACAAAAGGTTCATCAGTGGTTTAGATGCCTGGATCTTAATTATAACAGCTGTGCAGGAATGGAAAGCTGAAAACAACTGAAATTCAATTTTACCTTGGCAAGAGGAAAAACACATTTAGACACTTCTGTCCTGGCTCAAACAAGGAGAGCACATACCATCCTTCTGAGCTGCTGCTCTATTTTAGGCTCTCATGCTGCCCAAGAAAATTTTTGTGGCAGATCCCTGCCTCTGGCCTTTCCCTGGGCAAATGCTACCATAGGAGACAACACAGTGTCTGCTCTGGGTGTGCAGGAGCTCTGCTGCTCCCTCGGTTGGCAGCCTCAGGAGCTCCTTGACTGGGATGGAGGCATGGTCACACCTTGGACCGTGAAGGCATGCTGCAAATCAGCAGTATCAAAATCCCGCTGTCAACTCAATAAATGAAATGAAGGCAATATAAAAGTGTGTCACCTGATGGGAGGAGATGCTATGGTGCTGTCTCTCATCACAAAGAACAGCAGTCCCCACAGCCGGTGGTCTGTTAGCAAGGGGTTTCTTGTGGGTATCACAGCCTAGGAGAGCTTTCAAAAGGGAAGTGAAGGAATATAATGAAGGGTTCTGTGAATTTTTACAAGTATGAAAAACAGCATGGGAGAAGATGGGGAAGTGTTTACAATGTTAATGAGGCAAAGGTATTAGAGGATGTTGTTTGGGGCACGCAAGAAGTGGAAGCCAGTGCGTTAATGAAAGACAGCATGGAAGGCAATGTATGTCAATGAAAGGGAGGAAAAACACCAAGTATGCTTAGGACTTGGGGGAAAACTGAGAGCTATAGAAAAGTGCAAATTGAGATACATAGCCAAAAAGACTTGTTAGAAGAATTTTCTCTGTGGCTGCATTTGGGACTGATAAATGAAAGTCAAAAATAAAGGATAGTACTTGACCATCTCAGGTACCTTGCATGGATGCATATAAAATAGTCTTTCACTCTGCAAAAACGCTCTAATGTATTTTGTTCTTCTCACTGAATTTCACAGGACAGCTAAAAATCCTTCAGAATAATTTGTGTTGCTCTCCAGACCTTTGGAGCAGTATCTATCAAAGCTCTTTCTTTTAGCATCCGAAAATCCTATAGATTTTCTGTAGGACCATTTGCTACAAACAACATCTCATTCCAGCCAGGATGCACAGCATTAGAGTACCCACACAAGCCCTAATGCCTTCTAAGTCTGTTTTCACATCTAGCCATCAGGTATTTGAGAAAGCAAATCTCCAAAACACTGAAAACCCCTTTCAAAATACTCACACATTCCTCAAGCTTTGTGTGAACACTACCATAATTTTCATTCACAAGACAAGGTAAATAACAAGGAACTCTCTAAAGTAAGCTGGCACACTTGCGAAGTTTTATTTGCAGAAAAATCTAGAATCTCAGATTGGAGACCAATCTTCTAAGTAAAAATGCAACACTGCTGTTATGAGTGTGATAACGGCTTCCATTATTAATTGTATGTAAAAGAAAGAGACATCATATGCACCTGAAGATGAGTCTGTGGCTGAAATACACAGCAATCTCTGATCTCTAATTTTGACACAAGGCAGAAAGTACATTCCAGCTCTTTCCTTACACTAATAAGCAGAAACTAACTGCCACCTCCACACTTCGCCAGGGAGTACAGAAGGTGTTTTTCTCCGACACTGCCAAGGAATAGGTTGAATCTGTTGATACCTTCTAGAAGACATGTAGCATCTGATTGGGATGCCATGTGAAAACAAGAAGCACTTTCCAGACTTGATACATTTGAGTGTTGTATAAATTCTCAATCTTTTAGTTAAATGACTTCAGAGTTAGAAAAAACTGTAGTATTGCTGGAGATGCTTAAAGCCTTGGCTTTAACTAGCTCAGGTCACCATCTTTTAAGACCAGTAAGTGCAGGCAAAAAGGATTGAGTGCTTAAATTTGATAACACCTGAAAATAAGTTAATTACATCTAAACCTTCAGATTCTGAGACAGCTCCCTGCCTGATTTATTCTCACACCTCTATCTCAAGCCAGACCAAATCTACTCTCAATAAGGAGAGCCACGTTAAAATATACAGGTTCAGTCCACTCACTGTGAGGCTGAATACAGTTGATAAAATCAAGCGAAAGCAGCATTAGCACATCCTTTTCATGAAACATCAGTATGCACAAGCTATGGCCGTCAGTGATTTACAGCATAGCTAAATGCTACCTGCATTTGACAAACACGCATTTAAATCCATCAGCTCAAATGAATTTCAGTGCCTTGAGAGGAACAACTCCATTCATTGTTCTTTACATCTTTGAACACAGACCTTATAAAGTGAACACCAACTGTTCTTGAGCACGGTGCTTCCTCATGACTGTACAGCAATAATTATCTGTTACGGAGTACAAAAGTATTTCTGAAAAATGTTTTGATGTTTTAAGGTACAGATTATAATTGTTTCTAGCAGTTCAGTGAGAAACCAGATACTGCAACATGCCTTCTTCTCCCTTTGTCTCTGCTTCCAGCCCCAATCCTCTAAACATGCACAGACACACTTGAATTAGCAGGAAACTAATCTTATTATACTAGCAGGAGGTCTAGGGGCTTCTGATCTTTAAAGCTCTAAAATGCTATTTAGGGACTAGAGCAATAGATGACAAGAATTGAAAGTCAGAATAGGAATAAAAACTCACAGAGATACCTTTCAGCTCTCTGAGTAAGGCTGGTGAACTGTTTGCCTCATCAAGGTTTGCTCATTTGTTTTACTCTATGTTATGAACATTTCAGTGCCACAGAGTACAACCTGTGGTCTTCCAGGGTGCTTGTGGTCCAGAACCACTGAAGGTCTCCCTTCAGCTGAGCTGCTGGGATCAGAGGACATGAGAAGGCTTGGGCTTCCTTCATGCAATACCCTTCTCACTTTTTGCCTCTCTCAGGCATGGGTGGAGAGGATAGCAGAATCATTGCCATGGGTCAAAGCTCTGCAGCAGAATTACTCCCACCACTCCCAGCATTACATCCTTTCTTATAGAGATATGCCCAGTAATATGCTTTCACATCTCCTCTGTACCAGAAAAAAAAAAAAAAAAGAAAAAAAAAGAAAAAAGAGGAATCCAAAGCTGAATATAAATAGAATGCAGGCTTTATTCATGCACTAAATTATTTATTAAAAAAAAACTCATTCTTTTAGCGTTGTTGCTGTATTCAGCTTGAAATTCAGATAACCCAAGAATTTTCAAGCACACTCATTTGTATTCTTAACAGCTATTCACTGCAGCCATGTTTATTTCCCATGACGCTTAATGGTTGCTGCAACAAAGTTTTGTCTACACAGATTTGTTCACACACTCTTCAAGCAAGCACTCATTTATCTCTACCAAAAAAAAAAAAAAAAAATTAGCCTGCAAACAAGACTCCATGTGATTAATGATTTAGCAAATGCTATCTCTTAATCTCCCATTTAAGAAGTTTAAATTATCCAACCAGAATACAGAAGCAATGCCACTTGAGGAAGCTGTTCTACTAAGCTAACAGGGAACAACGCAGCTGAACTGTATGAGGTCAACACAAAGAACAAGCAGTTAACCCAGAGTGACAAAATAGTATAACTGAAGAACGCATTGTCAGAAAAGACCTCTTATTCTAGCACTACTGTGGCTGAAAAATTGCAGGGATGCTAATGTCATATGATTTGGTTTAGCATACTTCATACATACATACAAATTCTCAGTAAGTCTTGTTTGATAGGATTGCCACACATTTCACACCTTCAAATTGAGACCCAATCCTCATTACTGTTCCCACTCTTTCCTCAGTCTATCAGTCTCTGCACAATAACTCACTGAACTGTTAAGGAAGAAAACCCTCCATAGTCAACCCATAGTATTGTTGTACAACTATGTATAAGTGTCCAGTTAGTACCTGTGTAGTAGTAAACACCTCTTATACTGAGAAAAAGAAACAGAAATGAGGTCCAAAATCTTTTTGTAATCTTAGCCACAAGGTTTGCAGATTTTAGGTCTCAAAAATTGGGTTTTGATGCTTATTATTTCTGTTTTAGCAATAATTGCTCTTTGTTAGAAGTACTGTTTGAATGTCATCCCAGTGTCTACCTCCACTACTCTTTCAATTTAACAGATGACAATGTGTCTTTCCATAATGTTCACAAGCTTCATCTCAATTCTTGTTGATAGCCATAAAAATTAAATGTTTCTTGCGAGACCACCAAGCATTGCAGAGGCTTTTCCAGCTCACCTTAAGTAATTTCTTTGTCACTAACATCCATTCCTTCCACTAGTTATTATGAAAGTTTAGCAAAAGTCCATTCTTGAAAAGTCCTTATCTCCCAAATAGACAATATCTGAGACAGAGGGTCTCGGTGCCTTCAGAGCCATCAGCCAAATATCCTAAGGCACCTTACTCCTTCATTCATCTTATTCCTTCAGTGAAGGGACAGTCACAGAATTTTATGGGGTTTTTAAATTGCTTTAGTAAGCAGCTTTACTACCCTGTGCAAAATATTGCATCAAGGTATTTTTCCTACTTCTTCTAAGCTGAGAAAATTACCTTTCTGGGGAGTGCTGTTAATCAATGCCTGAGATCAATTTGCTGTGATAAGACTGACCTACTGGTTTGGTGTGAGATAAGATGCTAGAGCACACCTTAGTCACTTAAATATTATTTCTGCACATCTTAGAATGATTCAGCCTTTATCCTTTCCTTTGCTAAGGCATATTTAATATATCTTCTGAGCAAAATTTCCAAAACCTACCAACAGCAACTTCAGGGAGCTTCAGAAAATGGCCTGAGGCCATTCTACCTCATGCCACAATTCTGACTCATTTCATGGACCAAAACCATGAAATCACCCCCAAAGACAAGATCCAGCACAGGAGGCAGCTCCCTCTGAAGACCCCAAGCTAAGAATGTTCCTGAAGAAAGGGGTCTGTGACCACCTACACCCCTCGTATACAACTGTACAAGTTCAGGTCCACAAATGCTCCTTCCTTAAGTCACAACACTTAAGTTTTGCTGTAAGAAACTTCTTTTTGCTGAGTCACATGAATAGAAAAAGTGGTCTAAAATGAAAACATAAATGATTGCATGCCTGTGATGTAGGAGTAATTGGAAGGAAAACCCCCTGTCAGCAACAAAACGTGGAAAAAAAACACATCTCTAAGATCAACTTCATTTTCCTCTGCTTTGTTCCATAATAGAACCTTCACACTTTTTTTTTAAGCTTGCTTTAGAAGGTGATAAATTTACAAAATCAGATCTTACATAACACGAGATTTATTTTATCAAGTCTTGACTAACAAGTCTGATTCGGAGAGCTTTCTCCAAGGAGGTATCAACTATAGGAGAATCCAGCCTCTGGATTTTTAGCAAAGCACAGTCCAGTAATAATTATTTTAGCTTGCAGCTTTCTTTTTTATTTCTGCAGTGTTCAGAGTGGCTGTTTGGAAGAGGGTTTTGCATTTTTGGGGGAGTTAGTCATCAGGAGATACTCTGAGTCCTGAACACGGTATGATAAGCAGACACTTAGCAAGAGGCACTCTTGTCCTACAAAAGTCAACCTGTAAGTGAGATGTGAGTCTCTAATTGAGGTCAAACACGGGCACATTGGTCCCTGGAGTGCCAAATGCAGAGTCTTCATGGGTCCAGTATACTAATTTCAATTACTTCTCAAGTTGCCTTGGTTTCCCAGCTGAGAATAAAACTGAGCAGCTACACAAAGTCCTGCATCATCAGTGCAGTGAAATATGAAGGGTCTCTAGAGAAAGCTAATCCCTCCTTCTCTTGCAGAAGGGTAGCAATTCATGAAGCTGTGAGATTTCCACCCAACGTCCCCATGTATGTCAGTTGTGGTTGCGAGTGGATGCAAGACATTTATTTTTGGACTGAAACTGTTGGCATAGATTGTCATCACTGTCCAGTTGCTCAGAGGTATTCAAAGCAACTTTGGACTCATTCTATTTGTAGAAACGTATTCAAAGCCACAAATCACATCCTACCACCTAAATAGTTGAGACATCCAATTATTAATAACTGTCTCTTTAACACCTATGGGATGCAACCTTGCTGCTTCTATGCACCTCTAAGTCTTCAGAAAAATGACAATTAGTTGTATAAACTGAGACAGTCTGAAGTGGGCTGGCAATGTGCAACGATAAGCAAAGTTGTCCTATCGATAAAGAACTGGGTAACCTTTGGACCGTGCCAGAAATTTTGACTGAGAATCACTGAATATACTGAGTTCGAAGGGACTCAAAAGGATTACCAAGTGAATGCCTGACTCTATGCAGCACCACCCAAACCCTATGTCTGAGAGTGGTGTCCAAATGCTCCCTGAGCTCTGGCATCAGGGCTGTGCCCACTGCCGTGGGCAGCCTGTGCAATGCTCACCACCCTCTGGGGCAGAGCCTTTCCCTCACCTCCCAGCCCTCCCTGACAGCTCCATGCCATCCCCTCGGATCCTCACAGACAGCAGTGCTCAGCGCTGCCCTCCACTCCTCCCACAGGGAAGCTGTAGGCCATCATAATGTATCTCTTCAGTTTCCTGAAGGACATGGAATTGTTCTGGGATTGTTCTGTCCCAGAATCAAGAACTTGCTCTTGTTAAATTTTGTGTGATTCGTGATTGCCCAGTCCTTTAATTTGTCACAGTCGTTCTGCAATGCCTCTCTACTCTCATGGGAGTCAATAGCAACTTCTAACATATTATCATCCACAAATCCATTCTGCACGCATTTGATTTCTATGTCCAGAACATTTATATAAATACTGAAATGAACACGTCCCAGAGAACTCCTCCAGAACTGGCCATCAGCCAGCCTTACAGCAGACTTGTGGCACAAAATACTCCACCACATGATACAACACAAGGGCCACTCAACACCCTGTTTTCATACTCGGTAACGGTAGAGATTCCCAGACCTTGAAAAGCTGTATTACCTCTCCATCTCTGCCAAACATGATTTTGGTGGGGCTAGCAGTGTAGGCACAGCAGTCATATTTGAACACATCACGAGCCTCTGCAGCTGGAGCCAAGGGCAATGCTCTGCATGGTCCTGAATCAAACTCACAGTGCCTCCACCTGAAAGTGCAAGCAGGGATATCTTTGACCTCTTTTCTTGTCTCATAGTTCATGGACACTAAAATGAAGTTAACTCTTCTCCCAGTGAGTGGTACACGAGTAAGTAAATTAACATTTGCAAAGCATTTTGGTACTGCAGCAATAAACATCAGAGAAGAGACCAGGAGGAAATTAATAACTGTCTTCCAAATATGCTCTGAACAGAGTGTGTAAATAATTCATGGATCTTCACAGTGAACAATGAGGAAAATAGAACCACTGAATGTCTGCTTACTCGCTAAGTAACACCTCTTGTGAGAACAGAAGATGATGAGGTGGGAAAATAGTATGCAGACATGTACTACACTATTGCACACAAAGACAATTCATTAAGATTTGGACAGGGAACCTAATTCTCTAAATTTTCCTCTTGCAAGAAGTGGATTTATAAATAGAAAGATAAGCAGATAAAAAGGAATAAATTATACCAGACACAGTTTCATCACACACCAAACTGTGTCCACTCAAATCACAAATATAGCTTTGGAGCACTGCATTTCCCTTTAGTACAGAAGAACTATGTTTGATTCAGATCCAATTTTCTGGTACAACTGAATATTACTTAATCCTTAAACTAGCAAAGATGAGGGAAAAAATGGACTTGATTCCAAGAAGACAAGTGCCAGGTCCTCTACTGCTAATGAAGAAGTTAGACACGGTCCAAAAATTTTTGGTAGAGTAATTCTATACACAGAGGAAACCGCTCAATGTACATCAAGATTTTTCTTTGCTTTTTAACTGGATATAGCATATATTTGCATTTGTAAGAACAAACAAACAAACAGAAAACATTATGAAGTGCCATTTTTTTTTTTTTAATTTGATAATGAAATAATAAAATTTTAATTATGCATCCTCGATTTGCTCTACTTTACCATCAGGTGCTTAATCTACGCTGCAGAAGGCAATTCAAATTAAGAATTGGAGCAAGGCTCAGCCCTAGAAGAACAGGTGCTCATGGCCTGTTCTAATTCAAATCAGAGGAAGTTTTGGAATGGCTTTCAACAGGAGCAGACCTGAACATTCATAGATGGCTTTATCCAAAAAGGACTCATATGCTTGTATGCTATTTTTCCTGAGAGTCTCATTGCTGTCCTGATTTAATTCACTTTATCTGTGAAATTGTGGCATTAACATCATGCTTTATAAACTCACCTGGCTTCTGCACAAATTGCTCTAAGTGCTTTTTCAAGATTTAACACATTTCTGTCTATCAGTGATCACACTCAAATCCACAGGCCAGGAAAATGCTCATGGAGAAAATTCGGATTCAAGTTGTCAAGAGGAAAAAACGTGTTGCTGGAAGAAAGGTCTGCTGCAGATATACATCAAGAGATGCACTGAATTTTCCTTTTTTAGGACCTTCCTGCCTTCAAACTCTGCCACTTTCCTCATTCAGGTCATTCTTAAGTATGCTGTTTCTGTTAACCCTGGTGAGATATAAGGTTCACCACCTCTGATCTGCTACCTACTGTATTTTGTACAGCGAGACAGCAGCATAACACCAGAAGTAGTACGTCAGAAAAAGTTCCCTCTGTGTGGCACCAGCCTTGGCCAGTGTCACTGCCCCAAAAACTAGCATCAGCATCAATGAAAAGAACACATAATTCTGAAATTCTTCTTCCATATACAAAACAACAGCACCTCCTGGTTTTGAAGCTTTTTTTTCCTGTAGCCTCTAATATCCATTGATTTTACTGCATTTGTTCACTTTTTGTCTTGCATTCAAAGTTCCAACCATGTAGAACTCTAATCCTCTTGTGGCTCAGCCCACTACAAGTATTTCCACAAAAGGCAGTACTGAAAAATAATCATGCCCTTTTTTTCCCCAGCATCAGAAGCAGTGGAGCTGTACCACCATGACATTTGGCCTGTGCTTTCCTTTGCTGACCTAGCATGAAATTATTCTCACCAGGATGCCCCAGATTCTCCCGATCTTTACACTATGGCTTTCCAGCTCTGGCTTATTTACATAGAACTTCATTATGAAAGTTACATTTTACAAAACTGGAAAAGACAGCAACTAAATCCCACTAAGCTTAGTTACCTAAAAACACAACACTCACAAGCTATCTTGGCAATAGCTTCAGCCCCCCTCCCTCACAGCTGCATACAAAAAATTGAATAAGTGTTATCAGCTCTTTTCCTCCCCTCCTTAAGCAAAACAGGCACGGGCACAATCCCATTTTGGCAGAGCTTAGCACTGCTGTTCCATCTTACACACTCTCAGTAGAGGTTTCTACTCATCATACAACACAATATACTTGTATTTTTCTCACAAGCTCACAGCCACAGGACTTGCCATCCTATGTCATCAGACATTTCTCCATTAAAGTCAGTGAGGCTCATCCAATTTTCACCAAAAGATACGGTTCCTAAACTGTATTTATTTGTTTTCTGTTTATGAGCAGTTTCAGTATTTTGCAAGCTAGGCAGTAGATACAATATCTATCACTTTGTGCACAGTACAATTACAAAGACCTTATTTTAAACTTACAATGCTGGTAGTTGTACTAAAGAGAAGTAGATTATTAAATGAAGGCAGTGATAAATCTATCAGAGCAAACTATAGAAACTACGGCCAAACAGTGCTGAAATGGTTACGTACTGATTGTTGTTTTACTATAACAGCTGCCATTAAACTGCAGCTTTATCACCACCATTATTGATTTATTTTGCTGAACTTCCAGAACAGCCCAGTTAAACTCTTAATTCCAAGTATGCAGTTTTCTCGCTCATGCCAAATGAAGAACATAAAGACTCTCCACTTAGCTCAGAGGCAACTGTATCAATAATTCTGGATTGTAAAGAGCCCACGTTGGAGCTTTCAGCTGCAGGTAAGGCACAAGGCAGGAATCAGTCACCTCATCTGACATACACAAGGGGACTTCGGCAGTAGAAAGGGACAGGGCTGATCCAGAAGGAGCTTGGTCAGCACAGATCACCTGGCTGAGGAGCCAAGCCTGGAAATCTCCTTGCTAGGCTGGCCACAAAACTAGAAACACTGGACAAGATGGCTCCATCTGGGACATATCCAGAAGTTAACCCTGAGAAGTAGCTGGTCACTTTTCCAGCAAAGCCAGCACCATCTTTCTAACCTACTGTACACCTTGGGGAGTATCCTTAGAGGGTTTTTATTATTATTTGGAGAGACCTTTTAGCGACCTCATTTATCGGAGAGCATAGTGACAAGATGCAACTGCACTAAAATAAAAGAGGAGAGATTTAAGTTAGGTATTAGGAACTGGGTGGTCTTTAAGGTTCCCTCCACCCCAAACCATTCTACCATTTAATTAATCAGATTGGAGATGGTTGTTGAGATCCTGGTGTCAGAAGATGCTAAACTTATACAGAAGCTCAAAGCCTCACAAAAGATACAATTTTAACTGGATTCTGAAGGCCTAATATGCCTCAGCCCAACACAGCTGTCAAAGCAATTAAATGAAAGTAGAAAAAACAGAAAATTACCAAAAATTATCATAACCTTTGTTTTTGTATAAACATTGAGGGGGACAGAGGAAGTGCTGCATGTTCACCCATGAGCATTTTTTACATATGTTCCATTTAAACCATTCTAAATCTTGTATTAATAGTGGCAAGAACAACAGTGTATCCACATAATCAGAAAAATTAATGAGAGAAAAAAAAACACTATCAGGAGGGTCATCAGATGAGGGATCTCTGTTACTGCTGTAAAAGCAAAAACAAAAGTAGCTACGTGGGACAGAAGACTGCTTTGCTTCTGTTACTCTTTTCCAATGCAGTGCCCTTTATATATGCAGGCTGAGTGGAATGCATCATAAAAGATGACATTTTATAACAGCAGTTTGTAAATTTTACAGAAGCTTACTGCCTGTAAATCACAGAGCTTATTCCCTCACTGACTTTATTACTGCAAACTCAACCATGGATAAACTCCATGCCAGTTTACATGAAATTTATCTTTTTTATTCAGACTGAACTGAGGTCTTTTAATATTCCTTTTCTTCTAATGATAAAGCCATCCTGATAATCTTCCTTTATAGACCTTCTGAAGGACTCTAATGTATCCGGAAAAAGCAATTCCTGGTTTTGGTAGTTCCTACCTTGCACCTATTTTCCCATGATTTTCTTCTGTCAAAAGATGCACTTTTTTCCCCTCATTTCAATTACTGTATTTATTTTTATTCCAAATCCTCCTAAGGCACATAACCCTTTTCAGATCTGAACTATTTCCCTCCGCCTTGCTTTGATGTGCTTTGACTCACTTCACAGCCAGACATCACAGACTGTTTTTAACAGGATCTGTGCACAAACCTGTTCTTTATTGGTAGCATCTACATTTATTTCATAGTGGAGCTACACAGTTTATTCTTCCATCTGTGCAGTGTGTATTTTCATGGTTAGCGTTCACAGGAATCAGTGGAAACCGATGGCACAAATTCCTCATGCATCAGTGAGAGTTTGGTGAAAAGGTAGTAAGTGAATCAACTTGTTTTTCCAAATAGTTTCATGGAGTAAAGTGCACCAATGAATAAGTTGTGCCCCACTCTCCCCCATTTACAGCTTTCCTTATGGCCCTCTTCATACTCCATTTTCAACTGTAATTGAAAACAAGCCTAGATTCTGCTCAAAACCCTCTTTCATGTGTAGAGAAGACCAAATTCTTTGGAATCAAACACAGAAAGCTACTTCTTCAGGACGGTTCTTGATACAATTGCTGGAAAGTTCAATCTTATTTTCCTTGGCAAGTCAAACAAGATTTGTAGTCAGGTTAGACTTAGTTTACAGTGTTTGAATTCAGAGCTGAAAAAGGTGTCAGATGTGCCAACACAGCACTGGATATATTATGACCCTTACCCAAACTCAGCTGCTGGCTCTGCAGCAGTTCTAGTTCACATCATTTTTATTAGGGATAACATGAAGTTCCACCATTTCCTGGGTATGTATCCTGATTTATATTAAGTGTTTGGCACCAGAATCTGGCCAGCATTAGAATTCCCTCAAGAACCTGAAGAACAACTCAAAGCCAAAGCTCCTCTGGGGGCTCATGAAATATTCTAGCCCTTAGCTAAAGAACGCCAACAGTGTTAGAGAAGTTTGTTTTACTGCTTGGATGAAACCATCATCCCTCTTGTGGCTCTTCTGACAAATGGCACCAGATTAAAATTAAATACTGCAGAGCCTGATTGTCATTTCACTTTTTTCACAAGTGTTGAGGAATAAGCTATTCCTCAGTCAAGCTGACTGCAACAAACTTAGTCATTTATACTCCAAGGATACGTGGAGATTCAGCATGTTTTTTCTTATATCTACATGACTCAGTAGAAACAGAGCTCTAAGCCCAGACAAAAATAAATCATTTGCTTAGATATTTGAGTGACCTGCTACAACTTTAGAGTATAATAGTTTATAAATATCTTAATGCGATATTTAGGTATTTTAGAGACGCTCTCTTGGTCCTACAGGTGGAGGGAAATGTTTACTGAGATATTCTGAAGTCCTGTAAGTCAGGATTTTCTTGCACTCACAGGTTTGAACATGCAGGTGGTTGGCTAGGTTACTGCGGGAATTATGTTTTGCTCATTATTCTATTGACCAGTAACCTCAATGTCATGAGAAGGCATCTAGCAAAAGTTATGGGCTCCATTTATTTACTCTTCATGCACAGCAATGCCTGTGAAGCAGACATCTAGGCAAACTGAACAGCTTGTCCAGTTCAGTGTGGCAAGCTGCTAAATGCCACATCAACTCTAGCATGCAGGCTCCCATATGCTTCAGAGGGAAACCTCTAGAAGTCTATGAGGTTTTCCTTTCAGATCCAATGTTCTCTTAGGAAAAGAAGCCAGCCCTAAGAAATGATCTTAACATACCATAAAAGACCTTGTAGACATATCAATAGGTGTTCCTGCTTCAGCCTTATGCTGCCATGGTGATCATGAATTTGTTCACATAATATTCATTGCTGATGCTGAAATGGAGATTTCATTTCCCAAAAGACTTCCCTAAAGTATCCACAAGCCAAACACGTTTACTTCGTCTTCGTTCCTCAGAGATGTTATCAACATTTAAAGGCATTTAATAGCTGCATTTTAAACACTCCGCTCAGAGATTAAACACTGCACAGAAAAATTATTCAATAAAATGGAGCACAAATCATTATAATTCAAAAACATAAACCTTTATTATTTTACATTATTGCTTTGCGGCTGCTTCTGCTAATTGTAGGCATGTTTTATTGGAGCTCTCTTTCAGCTGGTTTTTGTTTGTTTTTTAAATATATAGAAAAGAGGTTAGAAAACAGCTCAAGGGTGAAGATGTTTCCTCAACTGGCCACATGGAGATGAGAAAAGACCTTTGCTATATAAAATCAGATTTTTGCTCCATATGCGGAACAACAGATGTTGGATCATTCAGAAAAGAGTTCCTGAAAATATTCTAAAAGAATGAACTTTTGAGATTATCCATCGCATGTGCCCAGGACATTTTTTTTTTTAATTGAATTTAATTAGCACTGTGTAATGACATTACATTTTATAATGCTAATCACATAGCGTAATTAGCAAATTACATATCATAAATATGTGATTACATTAATTTGCACCAGAATTCATAATTGCACTTAATTACACTAATTGCATCAATCTAAACTAATCAGCCTTACAAATACAAGGAAAAGTCATACAAACAAAGTCTAGAAAGTTTTGAGAGCGAGCCCACATTTTCAGAGTACCCAGTGTCACAGCACTGCCTTATACCTAGAATGTAAGGTATGTGTGTGGGCAACAGCTGCTCTGACCTAAGGGAGGTTTTATGCCCTCAGAAATCTGCTTCTGCTCTGAAGTTAGGCAAACACAGCTCCATACCTTAAGAAGTTGTTGGAAGCTTGATTCTTTTCCTGTCCACATGGAAAATATAAGAAATGATACACCTCCTCCCAGAGAAGGATTTGGTTTCAGTGAATTGTCAGTGCCCAAAAGCTGATGATATGTTGGATCAAACAAGAATCTCCCTGCAATTCTTAAGACCTAGACCCCCAGACCCACACTGCAACCCTGGCCTTCACGCACTCTTTTTCCAAAATGAATACCACCACTAGCTCTATTACAGCGGATACTGTAAGGCATGAATACAATTTACTTTCTTTACTAATTAGTGTACTATTTTTCTGTCAGTTGCTTATCACAACTCCAGGGAAGGTTTCAACCATGGAAACATGTAATGCTTTTGATGCGCTTTCAGTAATTAAATCTCATCTTACATGTTTGTATACATTTTCTACCTTTGGGGAGCAATTTTGAAGAGACTAATGGAAGTCCTGCTGATCAGAGAGAAAGACAGGCAATTATGGAGTACTCCCTTCTTTCCTTCTCTTTTATCACTCTGGTGTCTGTAATTAAAATGGTTGTATAGTAAATAAGACTTTATATTCCTCAAATGAAAAGGAGCTGGTACCAATAAAGCATACAGTGTGTACAGAGAGTGTCATCAGAAGGGAAACAAACAGAGATGAAGTGCATTTCCCCATGGATACATTCTTTTAAGTCCTATTAACACTCATAATTTAATGATGGGGTGGATAAACACGCTATTCCAAGACATTTAGAAGTGACATGACTCAGACGGGGTGTAATGAATGGGCTTTAAAACACCCCATCCCTTCTCCAGTGCTCCATTTCCTTGGAAAATAACATCTTTGACAGTTTTTCTTACCTCCATAGAATAAAAGAACAGCTTGGGCTGGAAGGACCTTAAAGACCACTTAAGCCCAACCCCCCGCTGTAGGAGCAGGGCTGCCACTCACCAGGTCAGGTTGTTGAGTGACCCATACAATCTAGCCTTGAACACTTTCAGGAATAGGACATCCACAGCTTCTCTGGGCAGCTGGTGCCAATGCCTCACCATTCTCAGAAAAGAATTTCCTCCTAACAACTAATCTAAATCTCCCCTTTTAGTTTAAAACTACTCCCCCTTGTCCTATCACTATCTGACCATGTAAAAAGTCAGTCTCCCTTCTGTTTATCAAGTCAAGCACTGGAAGGCTACGATGAGGTCTTTCAGAGCCTCCTCTTCAGGCTGAACAAGCTCAGTTCCCCTGACCATTCCTCATATGGGAAGTGCTCCAGCCCTCTGAACATCTTTGTGGCCTCCAGGCTGGATGCAGCACTCCAGCTGGAGCCACACAAGGGCAGAGCAGACAACTATCCCCTCCCTCACCCTGCTGGCCACTCCTCTTCCAAGGCAGCCCAGGATGGGCTGTTGGCCTTCTGAGCTGCAAATGCACACTGCTGACTCACATAACAGATTTAAAAAAAAAAAAAAAAAGAGTAATCTCTGCAACCAGCTGGAGACAAGACGCCATTTGTCAAAGGACTCCCTTGTAAAATGTTCCCTTCTTCTGAACCAAGGCAGTGCTTCCCAACAGATGTGTTGCAACCCTAGGAATGTTCTGAATGGCAACTGGGAGCTGTTAGAAAACCTCACATTCCCATATCCCCTACATACTCTGATCTTTAATGGCCTTTGTCAGACTCAGCAAGTTGTACAGCGTTATCCCCACTCTCAGCAATACAATTGTGCTCTCACATTCAGTGAAAGTGTGAGGGAATGACACAACGCTTCTCTTCATCCAACAGCTCCTACCTTGAAAAGGCTCAGCTCAAAGTAATCGCATCGAAACCAGAAATGTTTATTTACTGCCTAAAACAGCATAGTAAGTGTTTTCAATATAGACAAGTTTTATGTTAACATTTCTATTTAAACACATCATAGCTAGATATGCTCATGGAAATTCTATCTTCACTCTAACATAATCTTCTAGCATCTCACTGCACACAATATTACCCACAGGATTTAGTTCACTGGAGGCCTCCAGCAGAGTAACTGAATCCTTGGTCTAGGTCTGCAAAATGACAATCTCCCAGAGTACTAAACCAGTGATATCTTCAAAATCCTCTCTGATTCCACCTCACTTGGGAGACATCTTAAGATCTCTGAATTAAATCATTCTTTGAATATCAGTAAACATCCTTAGGGACCTAGGTACCTCCAAGGACACGTGCCCTGATCACACTGAGCGCCTTTGCATCACCTTCGTTCCCAGACTCCACTGGGAAGAGAAAATTCATGGCTCCCCTTTCTGCTTTCTGAGAAGACTGCTAGAGAGCACGTATATTTATTGGTTCCGCATCTTCACAAAAGAGAAGCAGAAGAGCAGAACGTTGATTTCACATTTACCTGAAAGCTCAGAGGCCTTTGCCAATGCACACAATATCCACATGGTTCTTCTCTCCCCTCTCATATCAAAGCTCATGAGGAAAAGGCACCAGCTGCAGCGGGGTTTCCCCACCAATTTGTTGAAAGTGCTCCATTTGACATAACCTAATCCAATATCTATTGAAGCAGACAAGAAGCGATGACAAGTATGATCTTTTCCTTCTCTTCACAATGTCATCTTAAAGGCTTCTTGAGCTCTATCCCATAGATCGAACTATTTTGGAGGTCAGGAGGGAAGTGGATGACTACATTCCTGAAGAAACAGCTTCTGCAGCCTTAAGTCTGCAGTTCACACTTAAGTCTGGATGAATGTAGATAATTTTCATTCTGATGCCTGCTCCTCAAGTAAACATTTATATGCTCAGTCATATCATTTTGATTTTAAGGTAACAAACACAACACAAAAGGCCTTTTCTAAACAACTCACTCATACTGAAAAAATGGATGCACTTCTACATACTTTCAGAATGAAGCATGTAACAAACAAACAAAAAAAAGAAATCCATGAAGAAATGCTTCTAAGCACACTGCTAATTGTGGTGAAGCTTTGTTTTACACTGCCTGTCACCCACACATTTGGCAGTGATGATCTCAGATGCCTTTGCTCATTCACTTAGTGCACTGACGAGTCCATGTGCTTTACTACTCCTGGCAGAACTAATGACTGAAAACCAAGTGTTCAGACAAATCTCAGTTGTTTCTGCATGCAGTGCTATATCAGGCTGTTAATACTGTCATGAGATATGGAAAGGTACATAGATAAAACTACTTCAGGGATACATAGAAAAAAACAGGTTATTAGCTAATTTGACAAAGCACTACTCTCTGTCCTCTGAAAACAACTCAGTCATCAAGAAGAATAAAAGAAGACTGGTGTAATATTTGGAATGGTTAAGAAAGAAAATGAGAAGAAACAGCACTGTCAAATTGTAGTTCTTAACAGCATGCCTTTATCTTGGGTGTCTTGCATTCTACCCCTCTTTTATCTCCAGAGGAAGCATCATAAACATAAAAGCTCGTGTCTGTGCCCAAGTGAGGAATAGTTCCACAAAGGAAATGTGAAATAGATGAGAATTCTGCCTCGAAAAGCGTAAGAGAGACCTTTGGCTCCGCAAGAAAGCAGCCTGTTCCACACTCTCTCCTACCAACACGTGTCCATGAAGCTGGTCCTTCCAATCTCAGGGAACTTTTATTCCTACAGCAAAGCCTCTTTTGCTTCACCACAACATAGGCAGATGGCTTGATTTGCATCAAGGTGTAATAAACAATCTGCCTTTCAGCAGTGCCAGGAGAGGAAGCACCTTAATACTTCCCAGTGAGTGCTGAAAGCCCTGGTAGTGAGAATGAAAGCAGCAGGAACCAAGAAACGCTCTCAGAACTTCATTCAGGTAAACACAGACATCCATATTCACAAATCTGCACAACACAGCAAAAAAAATGATTAGGCTATAAGTTAATAGGAGTATACATGGTTCACTTTTCTGGCTCAGTCACAAGGCAAGCAATGGCAGTTTTCATGGTTGAAGTTTCCTCGTAGTCACTGGGCAATTAAACTTCTGCCTGGCTAAGTTAGGAAATAGGAAGGAGAGAGAAAGTATGTACTGGGGAAGAGAACCCATACTGCAGTGGATTTGGGTTAGGCCAATATTTATTATTTATGAACTACATCAAGCCACATTTCTAAATGAAAAGCTTTGTTAAAGTTCAAAATTATTTATCTTTTTAAACAATTGCCTCCCCCAGCATTTCCTTTGCCTAGCCTATTTTTCACATTCATCACATACTCATAAATAGTTGCAGTCCCCCAAAACTATGGGACAAAATTATTTTCTCCAAATATTTGTCTGATCTCTTCCTAAACCTCTGTTCTCTCAGTATTTCAGCATAATTGGGTTGCGAATAGCAAGCCCATGCTCTTATTCTTCAGATTTTAAGACAATTTAATAAGAACGATAGGAATTGAAAGTTAATTATTTCCAAACTATTGAACAGAGCAGAACAAAACAATGGGAATTCTTCTCTTAACGTTAATGGTTTTGGGACTGGGCCCTCCCACTTTAACTGACATTTTGACAGTGTGAGATGAATGTTTCTGTCACAGTGTCCCAGAACAGCACACCAACAGGACTGAAGCACATTTTGCACAGCACAGACTGTATGGTGCACCTGAGAGAGAGCCTCAGCAGAATTTTCTCCAGCCAGAGCAACACAAGCAATGCAGATATTACAACTATATTCCACAATACCAGACCACACGTTATTAGTATCTGTTCAAGGCTGAAAAAATAATTTTAAAAAGCTATCGTGGAGCTGCTGTCAGGCACAGAGAAGTAGGAATACTCCGGGGTCTGTTAAGGTACAAGTGTTGTGAGGGTACACTACTCACTGCAGGTTTATTAGTCTTGAAGACTGAGAGAGTAATGCTGCAGAAGCCAAAACCTAGCAATGTTTGGGAATGTGGCAAGAATTTGCCGTGGAGCCTCAGTGGTTGTGCTGTTGGAAAGCACTGGTTCTAGAAGCCACCAGGTGCGAACCTGGGCTGAAATGTCAGTAAGTCATACTCCTCCTTAAGCCTGGGCCATAATATTGTTTGCTAACTGAAATGCTCTAAATCCATATAAAGGTTAACCTAAGGAAAATGAATCTAAAAGAAACTTAGAAATGGGACAGCGAAAAATTAATAGGAAAGGTCTCACGTGGCTCAAGTAACAATTCCACCTCTCCCCAGGAAGCAACCTGGAATTGTTACTCCACATCAGAGGAAAGATGGGAAAACCAGGCATCCAGGATGTGCTAACAGTGGGATCAAACTGAAATCAAACCATGTTTAGGCTTTTAAGCTTTGCTTTGTATGAGCTTTTGTGGGGTGTTTCATTTTGTTGGTTTTTTTTTTGTTTCGTTTTGTTTTTTAAACCAAAAATCCTCCACAAACAGGTCCTCTGTGTCAGGCCTAGTACATCAGGTTAGCTAGGAAACACCAAAGAAAGCCCCATTCCTCCTCCTACCTCTTTCAGGATGTTGCAGTTTCATAAAAAGAACAGAAAAGCCACAACTGAGAAGCAAATGGGAGGGGAAAAAAAAAAAAACCAAACTGTTTTACAAGCGAAATAATTTCTAGTGCAGTAGCTCTGCCTTAATACTAACCAATGTTTCACTTTCTGGTAGCCCAGTGCAGGCTGATAATTAGAACACATCCATAACAGCCTGTAAGAGCTAGAGAGATCCACCCATGCAACTCTGATAGGAAATCCATCTCAAAATGGAGAGGGAACAGAGAAAAATACCCTAAGAGCACAAGGTGGGCTTCGTACTGGGTCTAGAAACAAGCAAGGTCCAGGTGTACTGGGACCTGTGGGACACAACAGCTGCAACAGACCTTCTCAGGCTGACACTGAATAATTGCAACAGCTTCAGATCATACGTTAGGAAGAGAGCTCTAACAACTGCCCAGCAATACGTAATGCTTTTAGCCTGTAAAAAGAGAAAGCTGATAAGGAACATAACAGGAGTTTATAAAATCATTAACAGCATAAGAATATATAGATAGGGGTAAGAGGAGCAAATGGACATCAGTCTGACCCGGTATGACTTTTTTTTTTTAAAACATTCTTCACCTGAAAGCAGATGTGTTACCAGCTCTTGCTTATCAAGAGAAGAAATGAGCCAGAGGGAAGGAGGACAACAAAAAAAAGACTTCTGACAAGGCTACTGAAAATGAATACTCTGTTAGCACCAAGGTATTTCCATAAAATATTCCATCCACATCTCAATCTGCTCAGCCTGAGGTACCTCCATGACAGGTACTGTAGTCACCACTTTACAAAAGTAAAAACTGGTATACAGAGATTTAGTAATTGGCCCGAGGTTACGCAGGCAGTCTATGGCAGAAACAGGTTTTGTGCTCAGATCTTTAACTACAAAACCCAACGTGAAATGCTGAGACAAGGAAAGTGTTCCCAGAGTGGTACAAATTAGGCAATGGCATATACATTGTGCCTCGTTGAGAGACTGTAAATGAATGTTAAACATGGAATTTGAATGCAATTATTCTGCCCTAGTCACAGAATATATCTGAAAAGGCTAACTAGCCCATGTCAGTTTTCATCACTGTTGACCCATGTAACCAGCTCACAAAGCCACTGTTTGATGTAGGTGCTTAAAACTAACAAGGGGGTGAGGAGGAAGAAAAATATAATCTTTAAAATTCTACTGTGCTTCTTATGGTGCTCTCAATTTAAGTCTTGCTTATTGCTGCCACTGTCACATGCCTTCCCTAGCCTACATCGAACGGTGCACTTTTGTGATTTGAGGAATGTAGGCCAGAAAGAACAAACAGGAAAATATTGGAGATTGCAGGACAAATTGTGCGCTGTCACACAGAAGGCTGACTGCATTGAAAATGACAGAAATGTACCAGTGAAACCACAGGAACAACAAAAGCCGATCTGACATCTCTACAGAAAGCACTCTTTCTTGCAAAATACTAAGATTTCTGCTTAGCTGAAAGATGAGGAATAAACACACAAAATACGACAATTAATTTATTAATGTTCAACTGGAAGCGCTTATCTATTCCTAATACCCAATTTCTGCTCATGTAACAGTTTCAAATTCGGACCAGGGCATTCAAGAAAGAAAGCAACCAACAACAAGAAAACCATATGTATCATTACTGCTCATTTCAGTTAGGCTGAATGATCATCTGGAATGCCTGCAAGAGCCCCACAGTGGAATATCCCAATTCTCTGCTCTGCCCAGCAGAGATTGCTCTGAAGTACTTCCTGTGGAGATTGTGAGGTTTTACAGAGGATAAACACTGTTTGGCAAATAGATTTGATACGACTGATTTACTCAGATTACCGTATTTACTGGTTTGCCATCGCTATAATTTGTACTTGCTGTCATATCTCATCTGGCCACATTCTGCACGTTCTATAAGGAAGGTTCTAGGAGAATTCATCTTTCGTAACTTTAGCACCACCACGTGGCTTGGTGTGTTCTAAAATCCATTAAGAAATAGATTTTCTCTTTTTTCTCCCCCCTTCACTATAAGGGATGCTTTCACATAGGCTCTAAATAAACACTTGAAAGCATTCCTCACTTGGAACAGGTGCAAGATAAAATACCTCATTCCTGAGCAATCAAAAATATGAATTTTCTCTTAGGGCTGCAGGGATCCTATTATTCTCTTCAAAGCCCCTGAAAGCAAATGCCGTATTGTGCTTGAATGTACTGGCCAAAAATATTTGTAATCTAACAGCTAGAACATTCAGTTCTCTTTCTCATGTAATTCTTTTAGGTTATTTTTTTAGAAAATAGCTGACATTGCAACAAATAACAGCTATTCTCTTAAGAATAAAAGAAGAAAGAAGCTGTCTGTGCTGACAGCAGCAGCAGATGCCAAATGGAAGATGCTCAGCGCTCAACTCTCTGAACACATTGAAGAATTACCCTCCCACTTCATCTTGCCATGTATACACGTGCACGATGACACAGGACACCTCAACCATGTCCACATCTCTCTCCAAGAATGCAAGATGATACAGCCAGCCAGGTCTTGGCTTGAGGCAGCACTTCACCACAGATCTCATTCCATGCTCTCCCGTTGCTCAAGCAAATTGCAAAGTGACCCACACCACCTACCCTGCCCATGGAAGAGTTGGACCATAAATAAGATGCTGCTGACACTTTCCTCAGCATAACCTAGTCGACGAGTGCAAGTTGTGCCATCAGGCAACGTTCATTTGACAAGAAAATGAACATACAGGTTTCCCTAACGAGCAGAAGAAATTTCTGAGAAATATGATGGCTATTGTTACCATGTTCATGTGGATGGGGGTATTTAACTGCTGCACTTATTCTTTTAGATACAGAGGAACAGGCATATGTTCCTCTGCTTGTTCATTATGTGAACAGACTGATCGATCTGCTACAAGTTAATTTATGAAAAGAAAGTCTCACTTTATCTGAATTCTGCTGTATCTCAAACATGTAACAGAATTTTCAAAAGAAGGGAAATCAGAAAACCAGAGAACCCCTACCAGGAAAATATTGGTACAGCGGTCACATAAGAAAATTTACAGAACAGATTTGCTTAGGGAAAAGAAACAAAGATAGATGTGACTTACATTTTGTCTTCTCTGAATAATTAGAAGTTATCTCAAGCTGCAGAGTAAATGCAAATGGCAAATTCTGAAGTTTAACCACTGCTGGAGATTTCATTCCCAAGGTCCTTTAATCATTAAAAGGCAAGATGGGCAACTATGCTGCAGAATCAGCATACAGGAGCACAGGGCATTGACTCAATCAGGGTTTCAAGAGTAAATAAGTGCATACCTCATAGCATCAATAAACAACCATTGCAAACAGCAGTGGTTTGATCACACTCCTCCTGTTACTCTATCACATATCAGAAACAGATATTTCTACCAATATTCTGAAGCCAAAGCAATAAAGGGCAGGTTTCCATATGTGTATAAGGAAACCAAACTTATGTTTGACATCACTGATAGGTGAGTTGGCCATGAAGGCAAAACAGAACATAATATCCAACCTTGACCACCCCCAGCATAGCTCCATGCTGTCCACTCAGGGGCTCGGGTCAGGTCTGTCCAGTTGGACTTAAATTTAAGATCAAGACTTGCAATAGGACAAGAGGCAATGAACTTAAGTTGTGCCAGAGGAGGTTTGGGTAGGATATTAGGAAAAAATTCTTCTCTGAAAGAGTGGCAGTGCATTGAAACAGGCTGCTCAGGGAAGTGGTGGAGTCAACATCCTTGAGAGTGTTTAAGGAAAGGGCAGATGAAGTACTTTTGGAAGTGGTGGTGATGAATTGATGGTCGGACTTGATGATCTTAATGATCTTTTCCAACCTTGTTGATTCTGTGACTTTGTATTTTAACATAACATGTCTCAAGAGGAAATCCCTTTCACCAAAGCCCACAATAAAAGCATTGTTTAGATCACATTTTAGTACATCAGGTCACCCTTGTATTTGTCACCCAATATTTCCTCAGATTTCATTTACTTGCTTTCTCCTCAGCCTCTAATTTATCATACATCCTCCCATCTTACCATAGCAGATCAGCAGAGGCTCTGCCATCCAGCAAATAGCCATAACCTGGCTCAAACAAGAGGGTTACAGAAGAGCTGGTGCCTGCTATGAACCAAGTTGCCTGTAGCTTATAACCCTTACTGCTAGCCGTTCTGATTTCAGACTCTTCAAGTCACCATAGTTCCGAAGACACTTCAGCTTTTCTGTATCAAGTTCATGACACCATGCAGCATCAGTTTATGATAAATTAAAGGCACCATCTCAAGTGTAAACTGTGCTGGAGCAGGTACATCTATATGCGTCTTCCAGCCTGAACTGAGTCAGTGCTTTTCATTTTTTACATGAACAAGAAGAAAAGTGCTTGTGTTAAACATTCCATGATTTTCTGTTCTGCTTAAAGCAAACAAAAAAAAGTCTATTTGGACAGCAAATCCAATATTTATGCCAAAGGTTTTACTAGTACTTAATGAAGAGTACAGGACCGAATGCCTGCTTTGAGGAGGATGGTGCTCTAATAAAACAAGCATGCCTACAAATGCAACATTTCTTTTATTAAGGTATTCAGAAGAAACGGGGTACTATTCAGATTTGATATGAGTGTTTTGTTGGATACAGTTTAACAGACTTTGCTCATAAAGATAGGGTGATGAAATTCATGTTAAAAATACTGCTCCTCAAACGTACGCCTTCACCTGCACTCCAAAAAATTAACTTCTCCCCTTCCGTAAGCTGAGCTCTCTCTCTCTTTCTCATAGAAGAGATGACATGGGCTGTGGCACTGATACCTAAAGGCTGACCACATTGGTGCTCTGCAGAAGAGAACTCCTTGGTCCCCTTTCCTCCAACAAGCCCACAGAGCATCTGTAAAGCCATCTGCATCCACCCAGCTTGGCATAAACTCAAACACTTATTCTAACACCTTTTTGGCTTTCACAAAGCCTCCAGGAAGCTGTAATTCCCTGTATAAACCTGGCTGAGGCTCATAAATACTGTCCTTCAAACACAATAAGCGAGTCCATTAGGAAAAAGACTTTGGGAAGTTGGAGGCTGTTACTGCTATATAAAGCAGATACAGTAGTAGCAAACTGCAGTACCAACAGCAAAAAGTGAGGAAATAACACGAGTATGTTTTGAGATGTTGGGACATTAATTTCAAGAGGGGATTCTGAAATAGAAAAAAAAAAAGCACACTTATCCTGTTTCACCAAATAGTATAATGATCTAAATAAAATCCTATAACACATTACTGGAACTCCTATTTCTCTGCAAAGCCACACCATAAGATTGGCTTAAAAGCCATCTGCTCAATTGCTTGAACTTTCTTTCAGATCATTTATCAGAGGATATTTTTAATGTTTTAGCCTGACTAGTAAATATTTTCAGGTTTCAGCAATTCAGCGAACCCAACTGAGTAATAAGCTATGGCTGCCATGAATAATCCTTCCTCACGGAAAGAGAAGGGAAAAAAAAAAAGCTTTTAAAGTTAATAGCAGCTGAATATAGAGCAAGGAAATGAAAGTTTCAGAATTAAACCCTAGGGGCATCCCAGCAGTAGTACAGCTGATCCAGATGTAACTCTTTACCTGGATAGGAGGCATTGCCTGGATAATGATAATTTTATTGTCTTCGACATATGTACACTAAGGTCCATCCTCAGCAGGCTATGCAAATAAGGAAAAAATGATTCTTTCAGTTTAAGCCTTCCATAGAAGTGTACAAGCACACTTTATAGGCCTTCTGTTCAAAACAGAGAAAGTGGTTATATTCAAGTAGCACTCAGAATATCTGGTAAATATTCTCCTTTTATGAATTACTATAGAAAAACTAATGGAAAGACAGCCTTGTGGAACTACGTAGGTCTCACCAAAAGTAACACCTCCTATTTATTTCCATGAAAATTACAACAGATACAAAGAACACAATAATATTACTTAATAGAGCAGGTACAAAACAGCTTTCCAACAGTCACCACCATTAGCTGTGTATTTTCACCAGCAGCAAACAAAGCACTTGTCTATATCGACACAACCATCTGGAATGCATCTTATTTTTCATGCCACTGCAGAAACGCACCACCCACCTTTGCATGCTCACATTCACTGTTTGATCTTCCTAAACATTCAGCAAGCACCAATGAATGTCAGTCAGTACTATTTTTTGTACATAACGGAGTTCAATGACACACCTTTTCTTCACACGCACACACTTCCATGTCAAATATCACTGCATCAGACCACTCCTCTGCTGCCATCAGTCACTTAGCAACAAGATTGAGTGGAATATTGGTGGAAAGGTTCAACCTCTACTGCCATAACACCAACACCTCCCTCTAATTTGTTAGCCAGCATCATAAAATAAGAGGCATTACTTTCAGAGCAGCCCTCATACAGTACTGTATTTTACAGCCCACAGAGGCCAACACAGCCAGACATCCAAGTTTTACACTATTCATGTATCTAACAAGCATCAGCACTGTCTTTAAATTAAATGGAACAGGCTCTGAGTCCTCAAAATTAATCTTACCATACAAGGGGCTTCATCCTGTCAGTCAATAGAAAGACTAACATGCTATTTTTCTGCAAGGCTTTCCAAGCAAGTCTTTTAAAATTTAAACATTTAACTAAGCCTCACAATGCCCACAAGGTAAACCGGTACAATCAAACCAATGCAAAGCTCTATGCTTGAACCCAGAAGCAAATGGCACAGACACACACTTTCTCCTGCAAATTAAATGGGGAACCCTGAAGATCACACAATTGTAAAATGGCTTGGGTTGGAAGACCATCCAGTTTCAACCCCCTGCCATGGGAAAGGACATCTGGCTTGCAACCAGGCTAACACTGAATTTCTATCAATAGCATCAAAAGAGAGGCTCATCAGCCGGAAAAGTACTGTGAGTATTCATATATCATATTCAAATAGGGCCTTAAATCCTTAACTACTCTGGAGAATTCAGCAGACATGACAAACCATGCCACAGACCAAAGTGTTAACTTGCGCCACTTGGTAAAGCAGCAATTAAGGCAGTAGACCCAGGGAAGTTACACTAAATGAGTACAAAGGCAGCTATAGGTATATATACGAGTTACCTTCAGTTATTGTTCAGCAACATGTTACAAAATGATACCATGGTTTTGGACAAAAAGGGCAGAACAAAACCATATCAAACCACCACCCAGGAACTTAGGAACAAAATTCAGCAAGCTCTGGCTATCACGTCTGGGTCACTTCTGCCCACCTGGGCAACTTTATGCAGAGAGACACATTCAAAACCTTCTTTTTTTCTTTCACCCATAAAAGAAAAGCTACCACGTGTTCTCTGGTAGGAACAGTTGCTTGCAATTATTTAGTTCCCCCTTTAGAAAAAGCTTTTTAGGCGAAACATTTTCCTGAAGAACACATCTTCAGCATTACCAACATTATTTTTCAGCATTCCATTAGCAGGTCTCTCACTCAAAGAAGGCAAGCAAGGTTGGCAGCTGAGGCAGTTCAGCCATACAAGGATATCAGCACTGTAATTATTTTCCTTATTTGGAAAATTACCACTACACTTAGCATAAACATTAATGTTAGTTAAACTCAATCGCGTTTGTGCAGAAAAAGCAAAACTGCTTTTGGCAAGATCTTCGGAATAGCAGGCAAAGCATTGCCAGGAACACCAACAACCCCATACAAGAAAAAAGTTGACTTACCCAACTGGAGATGAGAAGCTCTAGCTGTAAAACTCTCCTTCTTACATGAACTTAGTCCTGGAGATGTTCTCTCTCCAGAGGCCAACCCTTAAATGAGGTCCCAGAATCCACCCCGTTGGATCAGGTGTGAGCACAGGTGCAAACAATGTTCCAGTGCTCTGGGTCAGGCACAGCCCTTCACCAGGTGCTCAATCACCAGCTCAGGCCGTGACCTAACAGTTCCCCTGCACACGGTGGTGCATTTTAATGTTGATCAGAATATAAATCATCTCATTTACCATTCAGAGATGGGGAGATCTGTTCATGTTCAATTAAAAAAAAAAAATAAAGCAGCAGTTTAATGGGAGTTACATGCAGTAATGCTACTGTTGAGTCTTGAAGTCATTTTCTACATCAAAAAAAAAGAAAATCAGCCTTTCATTAGGTCTGTTACATTTCTTAATTTGTTTTAGACTGATCACTTCCTTGTTATTGTTGTAAATTCACGGGAGATAATTTTAAGCTAATCTTCTCATCTTTTGTAGGAAGCCCTCATCAATAAACACTGAAAGGATGATTAAAATATCACTCCATGTAGAACAAACTAAGTAAAAATTACTGTGGGGAGTAAATTATCCTAGCAGAGATGTAACACCAATGCCTTAATTTTATGAAAGATTTATTATTAAGAAGGAAAGAAAAGAGAGAGAAGAAAACCCGTACTCCAAGCTGTAAGACTATAAACAGGTACTTATCAAAATAATTTTTTAAGCAGATAAATGATGTGCTTTGGTCTAATGCATCTTCATTCATGGTGAAGGAACAACTCAGTGGAGAAAAATGGTACAAGCCTCATCAGCACATTAAGGATATATGCACAAACATATGTAACATATCTATCTACTCCTCTGCTCTCCAGGAGTTTCAAGAGCCTGGAAGATCTGCTTGCCTTTGACTCTTGCCTTCGAGCATGCACAGTTAGGATATCAAGCTGTCCACAGAGAAACAAGCTCTGGTGGTAGGACGCAGGTGAGTTGCCCCTATCACCCAGGCAGCTGTGGGGTGCAGTTTGTGCCAGGTGTGGCAGTGGGATGGACTAGCGAATGCTAGCAGGACTGCTAGCTTGCAGTCTGCTGCTTTGCACAGACTGAAGCCGGTGTTGCAGAAGGGGATCATGCTTCACATGGGGCTTATGTCTGTCTGGAAGGCAGCTTTCAGGACAGAGCTTGACATGCCTGCTTGAATCATGGTTCTGGGATCCTAGGCACAGAGCTCTTCCTCTCCATAACTCTTACTTACATCTTTGTAAGCAAGAGAGAATTTCACCCTAAAATTGACCAGCACTGTAATTAAAACGCAGACTTCTAAGCTGAATTTCACTAGCTCTGTTATAGTTTGGGTTTTTTTCAGGGAGTTTTCTTTCATTGCTTTTAGCTTTTTTTTCCTGGTGAGGAGGATTGCAAGCACTGGGATGGCAGCAGCTGAATCAGATGCAAAGCAATCAGTAAACTGCAAGAAGAGGCTCTCTTTCCTTGAGTACGTTTCTACCCAAATTTGGAACATCGTCTCCAGGGCTTGGTCCCATACCCAAGCCCAGGGACCTTCCTCAGCCTTATCCTTTTTGCAGCCCTCTGTTTCTGAAGAGCTCCAAACACTGCTTAGCTGCCCAGCGAGCCTCTCTTTCCCATTCCTTGCAGGGTTTCTCAGTGATTGGCTTGTTCCTCACCCTTCCCATGCGCCTGGTCTACATGGATTTCCCTAGGAACATTCTTATTTCTGATATATTGAATTTCTCCCATTCTCCTCTATGGAAACAGGCACATAATTCAGTTATTTATTCACCAATGTCCGCTACTTCTTTTACAAAATTACCCTTTCCATTTTACAGAATCCCCATTGCCTCATTCGCTTCTTATTCTTTATCTACTTGAAACATCTCTTATTTATTCTTACCTCTTGCCCAATTTTCATTTTACTTTCTATCTTTGCTACTCTTATGCCTTCCTTAATATTTTCTAGTTTATTCTGTAATCTTTTGAGGTCCCCTTGGAGTCTGATCTTTCATAATTCCCGTGCCCTTTGCTGCCCCTCTTCCCGCTGGAAAGTCCCTGTTAGCTGCAGCAGCCTTATTTTACTTTTACAGCGAAGCCCTGCTCTCATCTCAGAACAATAGCAAAACTCCTATTGATTTCAGTGGAAATAGGACTCTTGGAGTGTTTACGGCTTTGAACAACACATAAACCCCAGCTCATGTGGGAGACAACATAATTAAGCAATAAGACATGACATACCACGTCACACTGCTGATTAATGTGTGCGCTGGGTGTGTAATAAATGCAAGCCTCCAGCACACCTGAGGTGCACATTAATCAGCCCTATTGTACATCCCGATCATTATGAAACAGGTTCTTAAAGCATTAAAATGGCCTATTTTTTTAGTAGTAGCAATAATTAATCGGAGTTGAGAGCTTCTCTCACATCCACAGCTCCACAGGGCTGCAGCAACTTTTCCAGCTCTGTTCCTTTATATTGCAGAAATAAAGACAGGCTTCATTATTTGCACGGAAAATCCGCTGATTTACCTCTTTGCCTTTGTCACACCATGGGGGTAACATGGCATGGTGAGGGCCAGGGCCCCCTCTGCTGATGAAGGAGGATGAGGGAAGGCCTGTTTCACTCATTTGACATCCCCTAGAAGTGCTGAGCTCCTGCCTTGTACTACGCTCAATGCAGACATGGTTAAATCCCACTTATTCATGCTCTGATAACCGCAGTATGTACAAGAAGATGCACTGAGTGGGACTGTGTTGCAGCTCAGACACCATTTGCACTGTTATTTGCCCAGGAGAGCATTGACAGCCATGCTTGGGCTCAATCATGGAGGGTCTTCAGCCCAATAAACTGGAAATCATTGCCCCGTTGACCTGTATCAACTGTATTTTGCACAAAGGACTGAGTGGGCTTTGCTTTAGACAGTTCAACCTCTGCAAGGCCTTACATGCAGCCATGGCTTAGTGCCAGCACAGCTCAGCATGGTCCTGCTAACATCCCACACTTCCCTCACACAGCGCTGGGCTCACACGTAGCCTCTGGCGCTTCCCTGAGCAGACACCTTCAGACTCTGCATTTAATAACATTCTCCTGTAGCTATACCCTCCCTGAGGCCTTTGATGGCTGCCCTCCTGCTGTCTGCATGCTCTGCAGGAATCTAATAGCTGGGGATGCTGAGACCGCAGGCATCAGAACTCCCCCCTCACACCTGGATGCAGCCTGGTACTCCTGACATGAAGCCCTGTCCGACCACCTAGCAACCAGCTGATGAAGCCCCTGCTCTTTGCACTGCCCCTACTAACTCTAATTGACCTCCCCTCCCCAGATCAGTTTTGCAGCTTTTCAGTGCTGAATGAGATAAATAAGGAGCAAGCGATAACAGTAACATAAGCAGAGCTGTCTTTTTCATTCCAGAAGAAGCTACAAGCAGAAGCTGGAATATAAGCATTTCTTAGTTAGAGCTGAATTTAGGAAATATAGGAGAAAATAAAAGTATGCAGAGTGTTTTATAATGAAATGCAGCCTGAAATTGTAGATTTCTAGGACTCAGCACAACGTTACAGTTTTTAAATCATGCAGTTATCTGCCAGCTCCCTAGCCGCACAATGCAAGAGGGGGAGAATTCACCACAGCACATATGGGCAGTGTAATATTTAAATCATCTTTAGGGGATCTGCTCTCAGCACAAAGGCAGCTGCATGCCAAGCACACACAGGGCACTGGTACAAATCAGAAGCAACGCTAACAAAATCCCACAGACAGGCACTAGATGAATGCAAACCAAAGTTCTGTCGTAATAACTGCAGCACAGGAGAAAAGGGAGGGGTGGCTTTAAATTAAAAGAGGGGAGATTTAGGTTTGACGTTAGGAAGAAAATCTTCACTCAGAGGTTGGTGAGGCCCTGGCACTGCTGCCCAGAGCTGTGGGTGCTCCATCCCTGGGGGTGCCCAAGGCCAGGTTGGATGGGCCCTGGGCAGCCTGAGCTGGTGGGGGCAGCCCTGCCCATAGAAGGGGTTCGGGCTGGGAGGGATTCAGTTTTAATGTTTAAAAAATAAATAAATAAAAATTTTAAAAATTTTAAAAAACAAACCATGAATCATGCTTTTGGCTGTGACTTCTCTGCTCTCCAGCTAGTCAGAAAATTTCAGAAGTTTTTGTAAATAGCTTCCAGCAGAGAATGATTAGCATGAAGACCGATTGTGTGATTTGCCATAGTATATGGTAAATGTTTTCTGCAACTCAATAAAAGCATGATCCTGCTCTGTGGGAGGGCTGATTTAACTGCTCTACATATCCCACAAAGAAAAAAAAAAGAAAAGATGCTGTTAAGAAGCTGTGAAAAAAGTACTCAGCATTTTTTGTTCCACTGCAGAAGGTCAGAACAACCTAGCACTGTTATGGTAACATTCTAAGTTAAACAACTGTAATTACAGGTACAATACATTTCCAGCCTTAATGCTGAGAGAAAGTAGTATATTTGATTCTAATCATCATTTAGTACTGAACAATCACAGGTAATTATCAAGGCTGATAGGGATTGGTGTCCCCACCTCTCATATGGCAATGGCAGACACATCTCTTCTGAGGATTTCAGTCCTGTACAGCCAGGTTGTGCTTCTAGGTTCGCCAGAGGTATGAATTTTATCATGCAAAAACATAGATATCTTCAAATATACAATAAAGTGCTAATTTCATCACAGACCATGCTTCTTACACTCATGTTCTTTAATCAAAATGACAAAAAACTTTTCCTCTATTTAGCAAACACACTACCTAAACCCTCAGCATATCCCCGCAATAAAAAATGTATATTTTAGAGTAAAAGCTTCCACATAATAATTCAGAAAAAAATACATAAATTGATAGCGTATCTCAATACTTTGCTGACACAATTTCATTTTCTGTGATGAAACATCTATTTCAGATGAAAGTAAACAGGGTACTTGTCCAGGAACCCAGGGAAGCATGCAGACTCTCCAGAGTGTCTGGCATAGACTAACAGGATGTATCTGTCTTGGTTCTCCAGTTCTTGCAATGCACAGATAATGATATTAGGAGACTGGCTTTCTCCTTCACCAATACTACAACTCTGTTGAGAAGTGGGGCAAGGCAGAGCCTTCTGGAACACCTTCACAACAGGGAATAGGACTGCCCTCTAAACTACCTGAAAGGAAGTTGTGTATAGTAAGGGTTGGCATCTTCTCCAGGATAGGAAATAGCGACAGGACAAGTGGGAACAGCTTGAAGTTGCTCCAGGGGAAGTTCATGTTGGATATTGGAAAAGCTTAAAGAGTAGTCAGGCAGTGGCACAGGCTGCCCAGGAAAGTGGTGGAGTCACCATCGCTGGAGGTGTTCAAGAAACGTGTAGCACTAAGGAATGTTGTTTAGTGGGCAACACTGGGGGTAGGTGGTTGGACATTATCATCTTAGAGGTCTTTTCCAACCTCCATAAGCTTGACATCTTGTTGTAAGGAATTATTGACCCAGAATGTGGTTATCTGAACAGAATTTCTTGCCTCAGGCTCCATAAACAAAAAAAATGGGTGCCAGTTGCTTATCACAGGCAATCAATTACCAGAAAAAGTCATTAAAAGCCACAATTTAATTAGCAAAAGCTGAACTGCAAAGCGTAGGCTTAAAGCAATTCAATCTTTACTTCAATCCCACTGATCTTCACACAGATTTTCCACACATGCAAAAAAAAAAAAAAAAATCATAATCCACACTGCAGTGACACTATAAGAAAATCTGGGTATGACTTCCCAGCCTGATTTTATTTTTGCCTATCCTACTGTAGTTGGTAGTACCCATGCACTAACATTGTTCTCCCTTCCGCTTTAATTTGAGCTCAGAGCCTTCCTAAACTGATTTTATGCTTGCTTAAGAAATTGCGTTGCTTCCAGCAAGAGATAGTCATCGGGGGAAATGCTCTCAGTAAAAACTATTTAATCTTCCTACCCTTGACCTTTCAGTTCAAAACATTAAACAAATCACAAGCTATTACTTGTATTTATTAGATCATTAAAAGCCAAACCCACCTTGTCCCAAAAGTTACACTGGAGAAGGAGAGCCCAAAGCTAGAACTAGATAATTATGGTACAAAAGACCAAACATAAGTGAATTATTCTCGTGACATTTTCCATTCTTGTTACCATCTTTGTAATGAAAATGAGGTGTCAGAAGCTTCATTTATCATACCTAAACTTTATGTGATTTCAGTTATGTGCTACATTACTTCAAGGTTCTCAATATTTGGAAGTTGGACCAGCTAACCATTCCCCTAAATTTCTGATTACAGACTTAACAACCCATAGAAGAGGGATAGAAAGCCCAGTTCATCAAAGCACATTTCTTAAGCAGAGCCGACAATACCTGGCTGTTGAGGAATGCATTTTAAGACTCAAGTTCAACTCCTCGGACTTCATAAACATGTAGATACTAAAAAAAAAGTCTGTAACTGTACTGTGGTCTGTGCACGTTAAAAAGCAGCACATGGTTATCTCCACACTGACTGCTAGCAGGTACAAGAGGAGTCACCATCACCACACAACGGGGCCAAGACCACAATGAAAACCCACAGGTCATCCAAGGCTCAGCCTCAAAGAATCACCAAGTCCATGGAAAAGAAAAAAAACTGGACATCTCAGTCCACATTTTTCCTTCCTATCTTCTGGGTGAGCTGGAGCTGGGCATGACAGCACAACTCCCCTAATAATTCTTGTGACTTTGGATCTGCTGAAGAATACAAAGGATGCTTTGAGGCAGCATGCTGTGGATAGGAGGAAAAGGAGTTTGAGGCCTACAGCATGTGAACCCAATTCAAACTCCTTTCAACAGCCAATGCTGCAGAGTGCCCTTGACAGCAAAGATTCTCTATTTTAAGGGCTCCAAGTGTACTTGGTGCTTTGTTTCTAATTACTTCACTTGGCTTTTAACTTCTCTAGGTCGGGGGGGGGCTAAAAAGATTTTTTAGTGATGTAAAAACCCTCTAGTGCAGAGAGAACTGTGTAGCTTCAGGAGCAGATTTTAACAATCACCACAATTGAAAGACTTGTCAGTGCTATTGATAGTTTAAATGAAGAAGCTGTTAGGAGAAAAGGACAACGCAGGGTGATTTGTTTTCTTCCAGTGACTGTTTCAGAGAAGAAAAAGCATGAATTTCCTTTGCCATCATCTGTTCTGAACTTCAAGTGAGCAGTGGAAAATTCAAAAGGACCTACTATATCAATATACCCTCAGAAATACTTTCATGTTCAACGTGGCCACATAACAGCATTTACTCATCTGCCTCTGCTGATGCCCATTTCTACACAAGGACCTTCAGCACAGTAATTTGAAAGGCTAAATTTTGAGTCGTTGGCAAAAAGGGCAGAAAGTACACAGCAGTGAGGAAGTGGAAGATATTGTTCAGGTGCAAGTAAAATATATTTAAGTATTGGACTTATAAGCGTAGAATCAAAAGAAAGTGACAACAAAGCCTTATCTCAAATACACTTTTCAACAACTACTTTTCTTCACACTGAAGGAGCCATGAACTTTCTCACTCTGTGCAACAGCCCAAGGTGATGCAGAGCAGACGGGAGGGACGTGGCTGGGTGCTTTACCCTTCCCCAGCAGAGGAAGGTCAGCTAGTTTCCCGGTACGGCTTATGACACAACGCTGAATTTAAAACTCTTCTTTTGGAAGGATTCTCAGCACAAGGAGTCTAAAGAAAGTTTTATGAGATTTGCTGTTATTGCTTGTGTTATTGCTGCTGGTATTTGGACCAAAGACATTAAAAGATGTGAGGAAAAGGCTGTTATGCTCAGAAATAGGAAGCTTCCAGATTATGCTTTCACCTGACCTTTGGCTTTGTATAATTAGTTGTTCTTAGGGGGCCTACTGACATCCCATGTTTCCAAATTTTATAGCCAACCCTCCATAATAAGATGAGGATGACCAACATTTGCTTCTAAAACAGCCAGCTTGCTATTAATTTCACACTACACTGCTAAGCACACATAACAGTGCTGGTCTTGTTCTCCGTTAATAATGATAAAGAGAAATCAGACATTTCTTACGAATCAGATTACAAAAATGCAGCAGAGAGACACACAAGGACATAAAAATTCCAATGAGATAAAAGCATCCCTGTTTACATAGCAATTCTGCTTCATTAGACTCAATGTTATTTCATTATATTCAATGCCATTTAGTTTTGATGTTCATTTCAAGGCTGCTTATTTATACAGAGTGAGAGAGGGAGAAACACAGTAAAAACTCTGTGTTGATTTCAATGTTGAAATGGGTTTAAATATGCAATAAGATGTATGTATATCTTCTAGGTAAGAAAACACTGTCAGGGTTTGCTTACATATGTTACTATAATTCTATATTAAAAGCAGAATGGAGCTCAGGTATCAGATACAAATCCCACAAGAAGAAGACATTCTTAATTGAGACAGCTCATAGATTATTCAAAAATATGGAATAGAGAGACATTTCTGCATACCTTTCTACTTACACATACCTTGTTAGTTGAAATTCACTCCTATTTGGGGCTTGAAAGAAACCTCTTTTCCCAAGGTTGGATTTTGCTTGTTAGTACCAAGGCATGCATCCAACTGGTGACTTTTGCCAGTGGCAAAAATCCAGGGGACATGGGCTGCTACCTCTTAGGCTGAACAGACTCCTTGCTACACCATCAAGTTACCTAACTTCTTGTAATGCTTTTTATCAAATTTCTTATACACCGCAGCTCAAACCCACTATGGGTTTAATTCTTCATTTGATTGTAAGCTATTTCACACGTCTTGCTATAGGGTTTCCCTGAAAACACGTACACTTATTTTAATTGTTCCCAGTGCTGACACTTATTTAATTAAACAGTAGCACTATAGGAAGATTTATGACACAGAAACAAGGACTTTTTTAAAGCAGTAATGGAACATGTAATAGGTACGTCACATTTTAAAAGCCTAATTAAATCTATTGTTTCTCCAATGTCCTCAGCATGTCGCTCTTGAGTGCAAGATATAATTTTAAAAGGCTACGTTTATTTCGGTGCTCAGAAAAGCCAGATCTGCTTGTCAAATTGTTGCCTCAAAGCAAAGCTAAAGGACTGTTTTGTGAGAGCACATGTGGTATGTAGCATTGAATATAACACAGATAAGCAAAGGGAACGAAAACAAGAGGATGTGTTTTGCTCTCCATGGTTCTCAATTGATGTCCTTGGAAGCACAAGGGAGCTGAGTCAGGCTCAGGGAGGCAGGGGAAATCCTGTCCCATCCCCTCATGACAGTCCTGGCTTCCTATCTTGCTTCTGGGACTGACAAGGTGGCAAAGCACATCACCAGGGCGGTGAAGGGATGGAGCTCCGTGTATCTCTGTGTGAGGAGTAGAGTTGGCTCCTACATCAGTGAAGACAGCTCGTGCATCACCCTGACCTCACAGCAAAGTTGACATTAGCAGGGGAGCCAGGGCAGGACTATACAAGGTTCCGTCCTAGTCCAGGGTTTTGCAGTTTTTCTTAAAACAAACTATAAAAAACCCACCACCTTGTGTGCTATCTTCCATGAGCTGAAAGGAGAAAAAAGTGATTGTTAAGGCAGAGCTGGGTAGGATTTTCCAAAATGCCCAGCATTAAATCAAACTTCCCCCCAGAAATGGAAGATGCAAGCACCTACATGTGGGACGAGGTTAGTGCCTGGTACTTTTATTATCATTAATATAGAAAATCTTGTCTTTGTCTGTAATCTTGAAATGGAAAAGAGGTGAAACATTTCACAGAAAAGCTGAATTCCAATGAGGAGGAAAGATTTCTGCCTGTGAAGCCAAGCTACTTTGCTCCAATGGTGTTCCAGAGCAGAGCAGACCATGAGCACAGACAGCTGTCACAGCAGCGATCAGAGCCATTTCCCTCCATCCTCCCTGCACAGCTAGTGCAATCGTGGCTGATTTTAAAGGCAATCAAATACTGCAAGTCTCTAAAAATGAGAATAATAAAAGGCACCAAGGGAGTCAAATTTCCTTAGTGATCACTGGAGATTATCTTAAATAAGACAATTCAGTACAAGCTAGATATCAAATGTAATAACTCATGCAAAATAGCCTTTTATGGAGATCCAGAAGCACAGCAGTAATTTGGCATGTATAACCTTTTTATAGTGAAGAATACTTTGTAATTATTTAGTCCTAAATAAGTAATCACTTTTTTCCCTCTTTCAATATTCTGAAAATAATTATATTACTTAAGGTTCATTAACTGTTTCCAGCAGAATAACCAGCTTTATTTGATTAGCTAGATGAAGCTTTTTAGTTACTTTATTTCTTTCCATCACTGATTAAACATTAGTTTCAGAAGATTAGCAGCTATTTTCTTCCAGTCAATATGCTCTCTAGTTTATAATCTCTTCTGGGGGAGTAAAAAAATGTAAGTAGTAAATCACACTGAAATTCTGTAATTACTTAGAGAAGACATCAGTGAGAAATAGCGTTTGCTATCTTTCAGCCACTATCCTGCCCTTTGCAGCAGAAATGCTCAAAAGCAAAGTGAATGCCAACTGTAAGTTCTCCTGCTCGTAACTCGTTGTTACTGAGAGAGAACTGTGCTCCAGAATTCCTCGTTGGGCACTGGTGTGAAATAAATACAAACCTGATGTAATACATCAGCCGTTTACTCCACTCACCTAGCTTTACTGCCAAAGCACATCACTTGACAGGATGAAATATGAAGTTTTACTCTCCCGATCCAATTCTAGCACATGGAAATGAACATCATATTATAAGCATCAAATATTCAGCATTTATGCTTTTTTCTTATACCTGACTTCAGGCAATTCCTGCAGCAGTGCACTCTACGTGTTTTCTATGCAGCAAGTGGGAAGTAAACAAGCAAGAACTTTACTATGAGAGTGACAGATCACTGGAACAGGCTGCCCAGGGAGGTTGTGGAGTTTCCTTTGATGGAGGTATTTGAGATCCAATTGGATGCCTACATGTGCAACCTGCTGCAAGGAACTGCTTTAGCAGGGGTTTGACTCTGATCCCTGGAAGTCCCTTCCAACCCTTGCAGTTCTGGGATTCTGTCAAATTTACGCCTGCATGCTTTGGCTGCCCAAAAGAGACAAAACATGTAAAGCCTGTACATGTGAGACTATTTGAGCAAGGTGCACACCTGGCCAGTGGTCAGAAAACACGTAACCCAGGATATAAGTTGGTTTACGGTTGGACTAGATAGATGACCTTGGAGGTCTTTTCCAGCCTTTGTAATTCTAAGTCACCTTGCAGAAGATCACAGTGAGCATTCTGACATCGTAACACTTAGAGCCAGCTAGAGACAAACCTCAGATGTGACAGTCCACCATTTTTGGTAGCCACCAGGCCTTGCAACAGAGCTGCCTTAACACACGTGTGCTCTGACACTGTGTACAGGTAGGCAGGGAAAGTTGCTATCTACAATTCGTCCCTGCATTCAAGAACTACATTCCTTTACAGAATCCCATCTAACTTCCCCTGCATTGAAGATCTAGACAACCAAAAATGAATGAGCAAGGGATAATGTAACTTACTGCATTACTAAACTCATCAGCTTAGAAGAAATAAGATTCAAAACACATTCGCTCCCAGCTACTGTTTTATCTTTTTTAAATTCTAGCAAAACAAACTAACTATGCCTACCAAGCTTGCAAATATAAGCATTAAGTTTCACATTTCCCTTCACAGTAAAGAAATACTGTCTCTGCCTGCTTTGCCAGTTAATTTTTGCACCCTTTGTGAGCCACCGCTGCCTGCAGCAGAAAAGCCAGAGCTTTCTCATCTGTCCCTGGAACACAGTCCCCTGGAAGCAGGCAGAACGCAGCCAATACATTTGCCATTGTGACATGCCATGAGCTTTGGGTAATGGATATTAGCAGGTGGGTCATAACCAACATGTGGGTTTTTAGTGAAGTCATGAATCTATTTCACAGTAGGTAATAAATACCCAGTATGAAAATCCAATTGATTTTATCCCCAGATTACAACCTCTCCACAGATTGCAATTCTTTAACTACTATTTATTGGTACCTATTCTGTGCTCAAGGCCTTCTTGTGCTTGTGTCATACAAACAGAGATCTAAATCATCAGTCATGTCAAAGACCATTTTATGTTTGGCAATGTAAGATGACTTTACTGTAAGCTACATCTGTACTTCTCACGAGGTCTTTGCAGACTTGGGTATAAGTCAAGTCAAGGTAGGTCTCTGCCTGTCTCTATTTTGACGACATACTCAGCTTACCAGAAAGCTGCAGATGTGTCAAATGGCCAAAAACAAGGAGTAAATCCTGACTACTGAAATTTCTGCTTTTGAGTTGTTGCCATGCTGCTTTTCATTTGTTTTCTGAGCACAGGTATGCTGCCAGCTGCCACAAAGGCCCCTTTTGATCTCCTCTGGTGCACAGATGAACAAGGGCTAGCCCTGCCCACAGCATCCAAACTTAACTCACTGCTAGTACAGAATCAGTCAGATAGGTATGGAAAATGGATGTGATCAGAATATCTCATCTGCATTCCTATACCAAATACAGAGCACATGACCATGCAACAATCCCTGCAGCACTGGAACTGCTCTACAGGTGGCTGACAGGCAGATCTGGAATACAGCCTTCTGTTATTTACACAAATCAATACCTAACCAGTTGATACACCAAATTCAGGCACCATTTAACACAGCTGTCAGCACAGTTGTTTACACAATGTCTTCAAGCATTATATATGAGCTTTTTTTTTTTTTTTTTTTTTTTTACAGTAGGTAAAATCTGTCTAGAATACAGCAAAACATTCCCATCTATTGTCTGGGTATTGCAGGAAGGATGGAAGGGAGATACCAAATCATTTTTATTTCTTTTCACTCAAGTGATGGGGTCATGAAGCAAGAAAAGATTTTAGCCTCTTGTTTCCTGACTGTGTAATCGTTTCCTAAGTCAGAGAGAATGTATTACAAAGGAAGGGCTCTATGTAGGCTTGTATAAAGGATAAGGGAAAAATGATAGCAGGTGGTACTGCAGTTCCTCTATTCCCAGAGCAAAATCAAAGCTAAAAGATAACTGTTAAATTCTGCCAGTGAAGCAAGGTTTCTCCTTTAAACATAATACACATAAGGCAGGCATTGCTAGAATGTTATTGGGTTGGCTTTGTTGCTTATTAGGCAAAGCAAGTTTCAACGTTTTAGTGACAATGTTCTTATCTGGAAGAGCAATCAAAAACACGAGTTCTTCAGGATTAAAGGCACAAGGATTTTTTTTTATTATTATTATGTTGTTAACTGCGTTGTTCCATTTCCAGGTCCCTGAATATCTGGCTTGCAATGAAGCCAGAGAATGAAGCCAACAACAGTGAGCCAGATACAGCACTGATGTCAGACACTAAATCCATTGACCCCACTGAATTACACCTACAGCCACAGTAAACTGGCATCAAGAGTAAGCTCCATTCACAGCTGTAGCTTCACCAGCCAGTAAGAGAAGATTCTTATTAAGCAGAGACTCTTAATTAAGGAGTGCAGCTCAGAATTTTAGCCAGCATTAACTGGCAAAGGTTTTTGACTGCAATTCTCCCTAAACTTCTAAAAATTTCTTTTTAAATCTAATGGGTTTGACAGCCATTTCACAGATGCTCCCCTCCTTCTGCTCCAAGCCTCTTCTGGCTCTACCCTGCTTTTCTACATTTAGTTGATAGATCAGATCTCTGAAATCTATGATTTGCTCTGACAGTCCCACTACATGCTCTTTGCCTGTGACATTTTTGTTCCTTTTCCATTTACTGTTATCTTAGCTGACTAAATGGCAGCTCCTTTGATATCCAGTGAGTTTCTGAACTGCCCACTTATAAAACAAGCCTCTAGTTCTCGTGGTTAGAGAGAAGTTGGCAGAACAGGGAGAAAAGCAAATCTTAAATGTTAAAAGAATACATAGCAAACTCTGACATTTATCCCTTTTCCCCAGTGTCCAGATCTGAGGGAGCATTTTCACAATAAGTTCCTAGGGCACCCTGCATCAGGATTTCATTGCACCTTGGTAATTTAGGATTTTCTCTCTCTGGTAGCTGTTGTTATGGTCTGATTTTATCTGTTCCATCTGTGAAGCGCAATGAATTTCTGTTAGGCTTTATAGTAACTGTCCTCCCAGCTTAAATCTTCTCAGAGAACCTGTTTACCTGTGCTTACCATGCAGGCTGTGGTGTAATAAGTCATTTAAATTAACTGACACTTGGGTAGTAAAACATCAATGGCTGCTGACCAAGAACTGTACTGCAGTATAAACAGGAAATGTTCACATTATTAGTGTTGTACACTTGCATTAAATGCACCTTATGGGGTAAAACCTTTCATGCAATAACAGAGGTAGTGAAGGGATTCCTTTGTGTTTATGCAACATATACAGTATATGGGGTCATCCTAAATGTGACAGTATCTGGAACCTGATAGTGAGCCAGATTCCGCTCTGATTGAAACAGTTCATCGTGGTTGTTCTTGTTTTTACTGAAACAAGTAAAATTTGGGTATTTTTTTAGGAGCCAAACACATTTTATGGGTACTGAGCTGACTGAAAGTTACTTGGACAAGGAATGAATCACAGAATGGTTTGACCTGCATCTAGTTCCAACCACCCCAACATGAACAAGACCTTCTCCTTCAGTAGCCACTACAACTTGTCATATAGGACTCCAGACAGCAGCTTTCATCTTCAGTACTTTCCCACAATATTTCAAAACCCATCAGTGAACAAGGCATATTTCTTCTTATTCTCTGCTGATTTGTTGTATGATGGGGCCTCTTCAGCACGTTACCTCTTCCCCTGAGGATATTCAAAAGTTTTTACCTTCAGATCAGTCCATGATCAATTCCAAGATTCCTGGACCATTGGGGTTCTCCATCCAAGGCATTGTATAATCAACACAATCTGCTTACTCCAAGTATTATCAGTAGCAAGGTGTGTGGAGGGAACCTTCCTTTTAAACATCCAATTTAGTATTTAGTTAAGCTTCAGCGCCTATCACTTCCAAAGCAGTCTGAACCCCCTCATATGCTGCTAACATCTCCTGTTCAGTAGGAGTGTAGTGTTCTTCAGACCCTCTGTATTCTTGACTCCAAAACCCAAAGGAGGTTGGGTCAGCTCTCCATTAGCATTCTTTGCCAAAGGCTCCAAGTGGGGCTCTTCTCCCCAGCTGCAGGTCAAACACGTATTTTACATCATGTCCCAGAGCTATTGCAGGGCTATCTCCCACTTAATTTGTTCAAAAGCCTGTTGTTGTTCAGGACTCCATACAAAATTCTTCTTCTTCCATGTCACTTGATGGAGGGGGCTTATAAGGCTATAGTCTGGAATACACATCCTCCAAAAACCCTTTACAACTAGGAAGGATTGTGTTTCCTTCTTACTATCTGGCATAGACACAGCAGTGATGTTACTGATTACATCTGTCACATTCAGACAACGTCCATCTTGCCCTTGTATTCCTTGGAACTGAATTTCCTGTGCTGGTCCTCTGACTTTACTTCAATTAACATTAAAACTAGCTTGCAAAAGGATTTGGGATTATTCTCTCTCCTTTCTTGAAAACTTCTTCTGCTGTATTTCTTCACACAATAATATCATCAGAGTATTGTAGATGTTGAAGAGCTCCACCCTGTTCTAGTGTAGCCTGAATTAGCCCATGACAAATGGTTGGGCTATGTTTCCACCCTTGGGGCAAATGGTTCAATGTATAACAAACACCCCTTCAAGTAAAGGAAAACTGTGGCCCATACTCTGTCAATTGAAGCTTACCTCCTGGCTGCCTTTGATTCCAGATCATACTGGAGTTCTACAATGTTTGGTACAGCAGCACCCAATGGTGGGTGACTTCATTCAGACCACAACAGTCCACTGTCAGCCTCCACTCCCCGTTAGTTTTTCCACACCAGCCATACGGGGCTGTTGAAGGGTGAATGAGTTTCGCTAATCACTCCTTGGCTCTACAGTTGATGGATCGACTTATGGATGGTGAGAAGGGAGTCCCAGTTAGTACAATATTGCCATGTGCACACTGTCATAGTAACAGGCATCTGCTGTTCTTCCACTTGTAGCAACCCCACAACAGATGGGTCTTCTGAAAGTCCAGGCAAGACAGACAGCAGCTTAATAATCTCTGACTCTAATGCAGCTATTTCACAAGTCCAACAATATACATTTGGGTCCTTAAAATAACCCCTCTTAAGACAGTCCATACCAAGGCTATATGGAGCCCCTGGGTCAGTCACAATAGGATGCTTTTGCCAGTCTCTCTCAGTGATGCTTACTTCAGCCTTCAACACAGTCAATTCTTGAGAACCTTCTGTCACCCCAGAAGTGTAGATGACTTGGTGACTTCAGGGTGTCTATCAGACCCTCATATTTCTGTGATTCTGGTGTGCCAGGCCATCAAATCCTTACAGTCCAGTACACTCAATTTTCCCTCTCCTCCCCCAGGCTGGAGGCAGGGCCCCTCTAATTTTTGCATCCATCATCATTCATTTCTCATGGCTCAAAATCAGAACACTTACAGCATTTACATTGTTCAGTAGTAACTGGAACAGCCCTCATTTGTAGCTGACTTCTTTCATCACACTTCTACCCATGCACACAGGGTTGAGGTAGATTTTCCATCTCCCCTCCTCATATCCTCTTCATGATCTCATAGGTAAAACCACAGGGTAAGTACATAGCATGGACCCAGAATTAACCCTTTCTTGAGCAAGGGGACATCTGTCTTTAATAGCAGAGATTGTACAGGTGGAGAGTGGGGGTTCACAAATTTTGGTCAGTTTGAACAGTTTTTTCTCCAGTTTATCCATTCCTTCTGATATTATTGGGACAGCCAACACATTCATGCAGGGGAGGTGAGGTTTTCTTCAAATTCCTGAAGAGTGTTAAGACGTAATATGGGTCTCCCTTCTTCACCCCAAATCACTGCTGCTAGTGCACTAGCATACATTATTGGTACAGTTCAAATGAATTTCCACCACAAAGCAGGAGAACACCTAATTCTTTCAGCATTGTGGTCTGCATTTTAAAAAAACTGTTTCATTTTTGTCTCCTTTTGATTAAAACACAGAGAGCACGTGCAGGCTGGTGCAGTGCCAAAAATGTTAATGGCTGTTCTAGTGCAGTTTGGCACATCTGATGTGTCTGTTATCTCAAGCAGGTCATGTTGCGATGTGATGAAACTCCTTTCAAGTCAGCTCGCAGCAGCAAACCAATTTTAAGTGTGCACTTCTGTACTTTCCCTTCTAGAGACCCTTTCCCCCATTTCCCATGCAACACCAAGAGCCACTGCACAGCTCTTCATGAAATCCTATCCTGAGACTTTTCTACAAGACATGCAGAAGGGAAAAAGGCCACAGCCAGGGTTAAGCTGCTGGCAAACCCTGGTACCCAGTGCTCTCACAGCCAGCTGCTGACCCACAAACAACCTCCTCATCTCTGATTAACACCTCTGCCCATGATCTCCCCTCCATACTTCCAGGAGCTCACCAAGATCTGTTTGTACAGCACTCTGGTACACTGTCTGCAGCCTACTCTGAATGTTCCCAAGCAAAAGAGTAACTGTGCTTTCTCCACACTTAACTTGTACTTGCTAACAGCTAACACTCCTTGATCTCATTTTATGATGGAATATTTTCACTTTGGAAAATATTTATTAAGCTGAACCAATTTCTTTCTATTAAGTATTTACATTTAATCATCTAGCAAGCCTGATTATCTCAAGTACTAATAATAATCACCACATTACTAACATCACTACAGTTTGAATCTCTACAACTAGACATCGCTAATTAATTCTAAGTTAATCAGTTTCATTAGCTATGCAAATGTTTCTTTGGCTTAAAGCATTAAATCAGGTTTAACTTGCTAAGACAATATTCATCACAAGTTTATGCAATCCATTATTGCTTCCCATTAATTAAGGCACATTAAACTGTGGCATCCATGCACAAATCTAAAATAATAACAATAATAATAACTGTAACGCTTTTAACTTAATTTGCAACTTCTGTATGAAGACAAGATCTTTCCCTTTAGTGAACTGTAGAACATATTTAGGTGTATCTAAACTTAGATACATCATAAATGTTTCCTAATCACTACACTGAGATTTTTCTTACTACAAGAGCAGTAATACTAAACCATAACACATAAGCATGATCTCACTTCTGCCTTAGCTCTTAAGTATTTCAACTGGAAATGTGAATTAGATTCAACTAAGAGAACTGGGAATGCTATGGTGCAGAATTATTCCTTACGGTTACACATTTTGCTACTGCAGAATATGCACAGAAAATCATTTGCAAGAACTTATTACTGCAGCTAAGTATTCAGAATTGGCTGTACCTTTAAACTTCTTTGGACTAATATTTCATTTGCATTAGTAGATATTTTGTCTGTGAAAAGACACGAACACCTATTTTTGAGCATGGATTTAGCAGTGTGGCCTATAGGCAGGAGGCTGTTGGAGATGAAACACTGGGTTCTTAATCCAAAAAAACAGACTGGCAATTTGAGAGCATAGGAACCAGGTGAACGAACAGGCTGCTTTGGAGACTTGAGTGTACTGCAGCAGATTTGGCTGCTGAAGTGCTCCTTGAAGCATCATCTTTGAGTCTGCAGGTGTGGAGCTGAGCACTGAAAATACCAGCTCACCCTGGGATCTCTATTTACAACTGTAACAGGCATATATTACCATTATATTTACCTATTTATCAGTAGTAGGATCACCAATACATGGATTTCTCACGTACCTCCAGGCAAATGACCCAGCTTCTAGGTACTCTTAACTTTTGATAACACTGCCCTACTAAGAGGGATGCTTTCAGGAGTGTAAAGCACTGAAAGTGTCACATATAAGAAAAAATCATGAAGTAAGAAAGTGGTTTTTCATCTGCTTAGCCATTGGTAATTTTTATCCCTGTAGCACCATAGTAGATTCACATATGGAAAATGTCTGTTTTCAGGAACACTTTCCCATTTTGTCTGTGACAACTGGAGCCTTATTGTAGGACTCACAACCACTAATTTAAATAGCAAGAGGATCACAGATATAATCCAGAGTCCGTGAAAGGTGACAGTTATAACAAATTACTTGTTTGACCTTCGTGTGATGTTTTCATCTTTTTGATCTGTGTATTTTTCATTCTTTGAATGGGCAGCACCTCGCCCAAACCACAGCCTCTGAATCTTGTCTTACAGCTTTAGTGTTGATGAATGGAAAAAGAAAAGAGGACATTAAGTACTGGACTTGGACCCAATTTTCCATTTGAATGTACCATTACTGTCACTGGACTTCAAAAAAGCATTCTTCTACTTCAGATAAACCTATGGCTTGAATTATCAAATACCAGTGACTCCAGTGAAAAGGAACCATGTTGGGCATTTTCTCAGGTGCCTCCCAGCACTCACAACAGTCAGATGTGACCTGGAGAACAAGCAAGTACGGCCACAAGCCGACCCACCGATCTGACCATACACCACCTGTGATTGTCATCTACAAGAATGAAACTCTCACATGAAATGGCATTTGCAGAAATATATATACCTCTTCTGAACCTGAAAGACGACCAAGGGCTCCTTCCTTCAGATGTTTTGTACGTGTAATGAACAAACTACTATATTTGGGTCCCCTGTGATGAAATGTGACTTTTGCATGAAATCCCAAGTGAGATGGGGAGCCTCAGAACCACCTTCCTCTCCCCATTTCATATTTATTTATCTTCTGGAATACGAACTCTGAAGCAAAACTGAGTCTTCCCAAGCTGGCACAAGCTTCCTAAATGTTCTTTTCCACCCTCCAGCCTGCAAGCTATTTCTCACAAGCCATCTGCCCTGACTTTGGCATGAGGACAACCTGGTTAGATGAAGGTTGGCACCAACCTTGCCACTTAAGACAGTCCCCTCTGAAAAAGTAACTGCTCAAAATGAAGTTTCCTTGACCATTCACAATTCAAACACGTTTCCTTCACACATTTAAATTGAATCATTGCTCCACATAAATAAATCACATCCAAAGAGCGATATACAACTACTCCAGGACACATTCGGCCCTGCCACAGCTATGTAAACTCAATAACTGAACTTAGGGAAATGAACAGAGTTATAAAAGATAAGCGTGACTGCCCCATTTGGGTAGAAATGAAGGACAGAAGATGAGAGATGCACCGATGTAATTCAGCCTTAGAAAGTATTTAATTCTTTAGCTGATCTTTGCAAGGTAAGCACCATTACTCCATAGACATCCATATGAATAGTTTTACTTAAAGCATTTGTCCCATTAAATTCAGTGAGACCAACAAACTTCAGTCCCACGAGAATGCTCAATGTGTTTTAAGAGAGATTGCTCACATCCATGCAATTTCAGCAAGTGAAAGATTTCCAAGACATCGAGGATAATTGAAACAAAAGATACAGCCACTTCCTGTTGTTACAATACTCCTCTCACTAAATACTGTTAAATAGTTCAGAATTCAAATCACTCCTCACGTTAGTTTTGATTCATCACAGATTGAGATACTTGACAGATTTATTTCTATTCTGAGGTCCTTACTCTAGCAGAACTAAGGCCTTATGGATATATGAGGAAAATTGAATGCTTTCTTCTTCTAAACTTGGTCAATATTTTTTCCCTAATTAAAGATCTCAGAGTAGCCAGAGCTATTTCTTTGTTAAATACATGTATATGTATATATACACACACACACACACACACAAAATACAAAAAAAACAGGAGATTCTTCATTATTTTTCCAGTTACTCATTTAAGCAACACATAACAAAAAATAATGAGTAAAGGTGTGGAAAGGGACTATCTTGACCTCCAGTTGGTACTTTTCACAAACAGAAGATGAATTTCATCTCCTGTAGTTCACTATGAGTGAGTCCTGTATGAACTCAGAAGCAGAGCACTCCATTCCTGCCTATTTTAAGCCAAAGCAGTCAGAGAACATGGCTAAAGCAGCCAACTCCTCACAGCCAGCAGCCACACCAAGAAGCACTCATGGCAACAAAGAAAGCTCAGGATCCTGTGGCCTGCTGCCCTTGGGAAGGAGCATAACACCCTTGAGGAAGCATAAGGGAAAAGGGGTAGAAGAGAAACTGCAAGAAGTGCCTTTCTGATATTTCTGTCACTCATCTGTATCCTCCTGCTTCACTGCTCATCTGGAAAACGCTCTTTTCTTTCTAGTAACCATATGTAGAATCCAACATTTAACTTGGAGCCAAAAAGGAGCGAGGTGTAGATGGGAGAGTTGAGCCAAAGGGTGCTTGCTGTGTGAAACAGGCACACAGCACTGCTGGCTGGCTGAACCCAAGCTCCTTCCAGCTATCCTTCACACTCAGGGACATTTGTTCCACACAGGGGTGGGGATTGCATCAGACCTACAGCCAGTGCTGCCTTTGGAACAGTGAGAAAATAACTTCTGTGGTTGGCTGGGAACCAGAACATGAGTAACAGTAACTTCTCATGTTCAGAGGAACCAAGGGATGAGATCTGGAGCGCATCGGAGGAGCGCCTGTGAGATCACACATGGGGAAGGGCAGCAGGACCACCTCATGTTATCACATGGATGGTGAGCCAAATCCAAACACATTGTCAGAAATGCTGCACCATCCCCCCATCTGTGGGCTTTGCTGACACATGCCATTACCCAAGAACTCACTTCTTTTAAATGCTCGTATTATTATGCTGATATTAAAACAACACTCTGGTGCTGATCAGGCTTCCTTTTTCCCCCCAGCCTCCTGCTCGCGGTGGGTTAAACCCAGGGAAGCTCGAGTTGCTGATGTAGTACCTCTGCATGGCCTGAGCGGCATCTAGTGGAGCCCACAGCCCTCTAGTCCCTGCATCGAAGAGTGCCTTGCTCCTCTAAGGGCGTCTGGTCCGGGAGCGTCCTTTCCTAAGGCACTGCGATATAAGAGGAAGGGTTTATCCGCCCTTAAGTCACTAAGTATCTGGAATTCCCGTTTCAGACGTAGACACACACATGCACACACATGCCAAGTATTCCAGACATCACTGGGGGAACACAGGACTCAAAAAGACGTTAATAACAACAATTACTAAGAATGTCAATAACACCACATCAGCAAAGAATTCCTAGCTACTCTGAATCAGGATCTGTTGAAAAATAAATCAATAAGAGCAGAGAATTCCTCAGGCTAAACCACAAGACGGAAATGACCCCTTACCTTCCTTTCTGCAGCAGCCTATAGAAGACCAAGCCCCAGCCAGGAGCTGCACTGCTTGACAGGAAGGTGGCAAAGATGAATCCAAATCTCCCTAAAGGAGAAAGGCACCAAGCCTAGAGCTCTATGGGAGCTTTTTGAAAGGCACAAACAAGCTTGCTAGGGTTTCTCCCTTTCAAGTGGTGATTTGCAACCCTGGGTCCTGAATCAGAGCAGATGTTTGCCTCCAGCAAATCTACTTCAGTGTGAGCAGCTGGGATTTGTGTGCATGCCAGCACCCAGAGCTCCTCAGCTCTCAGTTGGTGACATTTGGGATCACTTTTTCTGTTCTGTCCCACAAGCTTTACAAGTTCGCACAACACACTGCAGAAATGGTTGCTGCTGGGGGGGTCAGGTAGCTAAAAGCGAGGCTGAGAAGTTTGGTATGGGCCCCAGCTCTTCAGTGCCAGGTGATACAGCATATGATGTAATCAAAACACCCAAGGGGGAGGATGCCATCCAGAGACCTGGACAGGCTGAGCAGCAGGCCCACGTGAACTTCATGACGTTCAACAGAGCTAAATGCAAGGTCTGGCACCTGGGCTGTGGAACTGCAGTATCAATATTAGCTGAAAGGGGGGATGAAAGAATCAAAAACATGGGGCCTGCTCTAGCTTGCTGCCTAAACAGATGACAAACTGCGTTGATTTGAGTTGGGAAGAAAAGCCATGTATTTTGTAAGTTGTGTAAGGACAAGCAGAAAACATTCCTCCATGTTTTATCAGTATCAAAGCATTTTCTGACTGATGGCCAAATAAATACACAGCGTGCTGCACCCTTGCAAAGAAGCACCCTTGGAAATGCTGACCTTGAAATAGTGTTGAAATTGGGTGTCAGAAGGAGAGGTAGTGAAGGGAGCAAGCTGAGGATGGCTGACAATACTCTGTTTTGAAATGAATGCTAAGATCTGGATTTATTTTTCCTTTATAAATGTGCATGTAGTTGTCCGTCTCAAGAAATTCTACTTTAACTAAAACTCAAAACCAAAAAATAAATTAAAAATAAAGCGTTAACCACATTCCAATTCCAGTGGAATTTCACCAATCTGGCTGGATCTAGCATCCCAATTGGGCCCATTAAAAAGAGATCTGATGCGCCATCGCTTTATTTCCAGGGTAGGATGCCAAACCACAGAGCTGTTAGGAGCACATGCACCCATAAAATGAGCTGCTGAAGTGCTTCTTGTCTTATGAACTTCTGGAGTCATATTTTTATCTCATTTGCAGCAATGTTAATCCAGAGTCAATCAAATTCAAATGTATGCCATTATAAATGAGAGTAGAATTTGGCTCTTAAATCACAGCAGCAAAGCACAACAGATTTTGTTTCCCTTGGAGTGTTTTTAAGCTCCTGATAGAGCAGCTTTTATGTTCTTAATAATCCCTTCCTCCTGCATTCAACGAGGTAAGCATCAAACGTTCAGAAGCGTGGGGCCTCCTTTGCTCCTCATTATGGCTTTAATGTACTTTAAAATAGCTTTTAAATCCATGTTTAATGCGTGCAAAAAGTGAGATGAGCATCAGGCTCAGACGTGATGGCTGTATTACCCTCTTTTGACATTCTGAGACAACACAAGCAGTCAGAAGATGAATAAGAAGGCGAAAGGACGTCTGCAGAAGAGGGACTCCAAAAACATGCTGTGCTTCCTTACTTCATGCATAATCCAGCTGACATGCGGATTACAGGATCAAAGACAACCGTTTTCCTCATCTGGCAAATAAAGTTTACAGCTCACCACTTCAAACCTCCTCCCCCCTTTATGCTTTAGCTGCTTCATGCACAAGTGTAAATTCACAGGCTGGCTCTTTCCCCATTCTGGCACTCAGACCTTCTTGCAAACAAGGAGCCACAGCTGCCTCATTGAAATCCACAGTTGGTCCAGGTAGTGCTAAGTAAAGCTTAAACTGGTGCATTCCCCAGAGAAGTAATACAGTGGCCCCAGTGAGCAAAATGCTGCTCCCTGACCTCCTCCGATGTCCCTTTGTCCTTACAGAACAAGTCTGTCAACCAGGCTGCAAAGAGAGGATCAATAACTGAGTAATTGAGCAAATAACAGAGAGCGGCTTCCCATAAACAAACCCTCCTGTTATCACTACTAAGGAGGATGGATGTGGTGGATGTGGTCTGGATTTAGTTACTGCCTTCTGTCTATAACAACATCCTTTCTAATAATGCCACCTTACATCCTTTTTTTTTTTTTTTTTTCAGTTCTGGGCCTGGTTAAGGCAAAAGAATGTGAAATATTTTCAAAATATGATAAAAAATAAAGCAGTAAGTGGGAGCAGAAGATTCATGTTAACTCTGGAGCCGAATTTGGCAAAGGTGAATGACTGTACCATTCATGTGAGTGGTGAGTGGTACATCCCTGGGGTTGGGCTGTTTGGGACAAGGCAAAGTTCTTTCAGCAAACAGTGCCCAGAAGAGCACTTCAGCTATCCAGTGGCATAGTGAAAACGATGCAGAAAGCAGCAGTTCTGCTTTATGGGCAATTCACTGAGCAGTGATAACTCAGAGCCGAGCTCAGCCCACTGCAAGCCATACTGCTGCTAGCTCCAAACACTCCTTGCTATGGTACCTCCTCTTGGAATGAATTATGCCCTCATGAACAACGAAATACAAATTACCATTGCATCATCCTACATCCATCTCCATGATGGAGTCTGAGGCCAGGAAAGCATATTTCATCCTGGCAGATAATGATCCAAAGGATGGAACACCTTGCCTATAAGGACAGGCTGAGAGAGCTGGGGCTGCTGAGCATGGAGAAGACCACGAGGAGACCTGAGAGCGGCCTTTCTGTATCCAAAGGGGAGCTACAGGATAGGAGGGGACAGACTCTTTAGCAGGGTCTGTGCTGACAGAACAAGAGGAAATGGCTTCAAGCTCAGGGAGGGTAGATTTAGGTTGGACATGAGGAAGAAGTTGTTTATAGTGAGGGTGGTGAGGCACAGGAACAGGTTACCATCAGTGTTGTGGTTGATGCCCCGTCTCTGGAGACTTTCAAGGCCAGGCTGGATCAGGCCTTGGGCAACCTGATCTAGCTGTGCATGTCTCTGTTCATTGCAGAGGAGTTGGACTAGATGAGCTTTAAAGGTCCCTTCCACCACTATGAACCTATGATTCTCTGATTCTATAAAAGCAGCATCATACATTTCCAGCCAAGGTTGGTGTGGGAAGGAAGTGGCACGTTTCCTTCTGTCTCAGACTCTGTGTTAACACTCTATGGAACTGTAACACTGTGAATTCTCAACTGCAACAATCTTGAGAGGGCCTGTTGAGAGAACAAAACCCATACTGTCACACTCTTGTGGAAGGTGCAGAACAAATACACGTGCTCACACAGTGGAGAAGCCAGGAGTTGGTCATCTTGCTAAAGATGATTCTGGTCCCCCCAGAACTTTTTTTCTCTCCTTCCTTTTCTTCTCCTTTTTCCTCTCTTGCTCATCCATCTTTTAATAAGTGAAAGCACACCCTTGCTCGATCAACATCTTGATTCCATTGCTAGTCTTTATTTGGAGGAATTGGGATCAATATAATGAACCACAAGCCTGCAACAGTTGGGTTGGGGAAATAGTGAAGCATCTGCGGCTTGCTTTGCTCACCAGGCAGACAGCACAACTCATGGCAGCCCACGTGCCCACCGCTGTCTTCTGGAAACCAGAAAAGCATATGGTGCAGCAGATGCTGAGCTATCATTCCCCCCTCGGACCCTGTTAAGGGCATTCAGCTAATTGTAGTGTCGTAATTAGCTGTGTTCTGTATCTCAAAAGCAATTTCTTCCACACATGAGTATTCCGCTGGCACTGCTTCTCTGAGGAACTGTATAAAGGGTTGTTAAGGTTAGCAAATGGAGAAAGAGAGAAAAAGGAGCAAATTAGCCTAACAGCCCTAAATTGGATGTATGACTCCTGCAAGCTGTGAGTTGGCAGGTTTGAGACCTGCTATGGGATGTCAAACCTGCAATAGCTCTGCTGTGTCAAGTCCTTGCTCCACCAATTCCACCCCTCAGCTTGGGAGCATCAGATGGGATATAAAGGCTGTGGGATTTTCCTGTTTACATTTTTTTCCTGCCCACAACCTGCAGCTGCTGCCCCCGTGGCCGTTATCACTGGTACGATTCTTGTGGGCAAAGGGCTCACACACACTTCTCTACAGCAGCCTTGAGACAAGGATTCTGAAAAGCTCTCCAACAAGTGCAGCGCTGTCCCTGACTGCAGCAGTAACATCAAGCACGTCCTTTAGTCCCTGGGACTTCACTGAAACTTCAGGACATCGTCAAAGCTGAGCTCCTTCTCCAGTACTGTCACAATACAGATGGTTCCCTGAACTGTAGTATATTTGTGCTGCCGTTTGTTATGGCCATGCAGCCACATAGGAACATAGGTGTATAACTGCATACACTGTTGCAGAGCCATACAAGGTTCATCCCTGTATGAACTGCAAGAACCATGTAGATGTGGCACTGAGGGCCATGGGTCAGCAGGCACAGAGAGAATGGATGGTGGCTGGGCACGATGATCTTAGAGGCCTTTTCCAGCCTTAATGATTCTTTGGTCCTATGCTGTTGCGCCTGTGCTTGTGAATTTATATTAGCACAATGTGCACACATGCCTGAATTTATTCATAAAAACAGCTCCATTTTGGATAGATACCAACTCAAGACCAGGTGTGCAAGACTCCCAAGAGACTGCATCTTTCAAACAGAAATCAAGTTCTTTGCTTGTCATTCTAATTTGGTTTGTTAAAAGTAAGAGGGTTTCAAAACCTTGGCACGTGGCTAACATCTCCCAGTGATAGTTCTGGGGACGGAGTCTCAGAGACCTTTTCTTGAAGACACATAAAGGTGAAGGTAGCTAAAGGTGATCCCATACCCTTTCATTTGGTTTGCAAGTCCTCTGGAAAGCAATTAGCTTGCTTTGTGGGTCGCTCCATCATTTGTTACAAAGAAAGTCCTGAATCCTTCCTATAACTTCTAGAAGTAGCAGCAGTAAATAACAATAACAACATCAATAATGACTGTTCTGTGAAAAATGGTTCTTTACAAAACAGACCTTTGTGAATCACGGAAACAATAAGGCTGCAAAAGACCTCTGAGATCATGATGTCCAACTGTCAACCCAGCACTGTTATGCCCACAAACCATGTCCCTAAGTACTTCTTCTCCATTGTTCTTGAACAATGCAGGGACAGTGACTCCACCAGTCTTTCTGAGGAGACATTTCTCCTAATACCAATCTGAATCTCCATTGGTGCAGCTTGAGGCCATTCCCTCTTGTCCTGTCGCTGTCACCTGAGAGAAGCCAACCCCACCTCGCCACAACCTCCTTTCAGGCAGCTGTAGAAGGCAATAAGCTCTCCTCTGAACCTCCTCTTCTCCAAACTGAACAATCCCAGTTCAGCTGCTCCCCACCACATTTGTGCTCCAGATCCTTTTCTGGACAGACAGGGTCTTGATGCCTTCCCTGTAGTGCAGGGCCCAACACTGAACACAGTACCGAGATGCAGCCTCACCAGTGCCAAGTACAGAGGCACAATCACCACCCTGCTCCTGCTGGCTGCACCATTTCTGATACAACCCAGGATGCTATTGGCCTTCTCGGCCACCCTGGGCACACTGCTGGCTCACGCTCAGCCAGTTGTCAGCTAACACCTCCAGATCCTTTTCCTCTGTGCAGCTTTCCAGCCACTTTGTAGTAGTGATGCGTGGGGCTGTGATAAAATTGCAGGACTCAGCCCATGGCCTTGTTGAAGCTCATACAGTTACCCTCAGCCCAGCGATCCAGCCTACCCACATGTAGGGCCTCCCTACCCCCGGGCAGATCGACGCTCCCTCCCAGCTTGGTGCCCACCGCAAACTTAACGAGTCCCGCACCACGAGGTACGTCCCTCTGATCCCTCACCGAGCAAACGCCTCTCGCTGGCCAGTTAACACCTCCAGAGGGGACGGCATCACTTCCGCACCTCCTCAAATAGAGGAGCGCGGAATCCCCCAGCGCAGATCCGACTGCGGGCGGGCCGGGCGGTGGGGGGCGAGCACGCCCCGGGGCGGGGCGGGAGGAACGGGGCGCGTGCCGCGGGCGAGAGCAGCAGAGCGAGGCGCGGTGCTGCCGGCATGCTGCCCGCGCTGCTGCCGCTGCTGCTGCCCGCTCTGCTGCCCGGCGCGGGGGGCGGCCGCTGCCCGCAGCGCTGTGCTTGCACCCAGTCCGCCCTGCGCTGCCCGACGCCGCCGCCGGGGGCGCGCCCCGCGCCCGCCCGTGCGTAAGTACCGCGGGGTCCCGGGGGGTGTCCTGTGGGGAACCTCGGGCAGCCGGGTGCCCGGAACGGCGCGGGGTCGGGGATGGCAAGAAACGGTGCGGATGCGGTTGGCCGAACTTTTTGTGTTCTCCTGCTGGGGCGGAAGGCAAAGTCACTTTGCAGCGCCCTGCGGTGGCCCGAGTAACTTTGTATGAACGGCATCGAACGGTCGATATCTGCTGTCTTTTGCGTCTCTCGCCAACCCGCCTGACTTCTCACACGCGCCTTCTCCCAGATCTTGTGCAATCCAGAGCCCTCTGAGCTGAAGCACAGCATCCCCTGACTGTGCTCCTGTCCCACCTGCAGCTCCCTGGTCCTCCCAGAAGCGCTCCTTGCGCCTTTGGGATGCCCAAACCAGTGACAGGTTGGGGGCTGATTAGTCCCTGCAAGGCGGTCCCACCCTGACTGATGCTTCTCTAGGAATCAGGGTTGACTCTCCAAAGGGTCACGGGGATTCCCTCACCCTATCCCAGCTCCCCAGCTGGCAGAGCACAGTCAGTACATGATATGTATCAGAGCATTGTGGTGCAGTATACAAGTTGGGTTATAGCACTTATCTAAACGACCCCAGCGTCAAAACATGGCATTAGAGGAGCAGCAGATAACCAAGGGATCCCAGAAAGCAGCTGTGCTATCTAAGCAGGAACTGAACGAGATTTTTCTTATTATGCCCTGTTCAGAAACAAAGATGATGTTTTCCATTTTCATGCTATTTGTTTGTAAATTTGACTTGCTCTTGAAATTCCCCAGGGATGATACCATCCCTGCTATGCTCATTCCTTTTTCCCCAGCTTGAGAATTGATACACTCAAGAAACACCAAGTTGTGTTAGTTCAGAGCCACTTGATCAGTTCCCCTGAATTCAGGTGTCGGATACAGCTCTGTCCTCAGTTTGTCCCTCCCCATGTCCCTGTGTAACCGTGGTGGCAGAGGAAGCTCAGCCCATGGGAGCTGGAGGTATCCTCCATAGTGACTGCAACAAAGTCCATTTCTGCCCTAGTACTGGTAACACTTATGGTGCTGGCAGGGGATGGGTACCACACAGCATCATATGGGGAGGAGAGGCATTGCAGAGCTCTAGCATTTCATTAGGATGCTGTACATCTCTCTGGAATCATGTCAGCCCAGAGAGGTTATCAGCAGCTCCAAACTGGTGTGGTTTTTCCACTTTCTTTTTTGGTGTACTCTTCTTCTTCTTTTTTTTTTTTTTTTCTGGCTGCTGCTCCAAAAAGAATCCACATCCCCACCTCCGTGACCAGGTTCAGACAGATAACAGTCTTAGAGCCTCTTATCAGTTATATTTTATTCAGATCAGCAGGGTGGGTGATAGGCAAGGAAAAGAGAAGGGTTTTTCTCTTTAACCTTTGCTATAACAGCTTTGCAGCTGCTTGCAGAGTCCAGCTGTGAGGCTGGCTGCAGAAACCTGCCACACAGCCAGATAAGAGTTCAACTGAGATTTTGATCCCTGCAGTATCCTCTAAAAGTCAATATCATGCCCAGATATCAAACAAAAATCCCTCACTCTTTCAATCTGCAGGTGCACAGATATGTCCATCTCCTGGAAATGCCCTCTTACACCCAGAAGGGCCTGGTTTTGGTGCAGAGCTCTCTGCTGAGAGCTAAATATCTTCCATTTCTGCCCATTTGGGTGTTGTATTTCCCTCTCTCCCACCCTTTTGTGATATAACCCATCACAGAATCGTGCAGTTGTTTAAATTGGAAGTCTTTCCCAGCTTTCTCACTGCATTGCCTATGTCTTTTCACACTACACCAATCTCTTCAGCTCTCTTCTGCCCCTGCACAGCTTTGTGTATGAGAAGAAGCCGTACAAGTTTACTTGTGTCACATTTGTACCTGGGCGCACCAGAGGAGTTGTGGTGTATTGTAGACTCATAGATTGGTAGGGGTTGGGAGGAGACTTAAAGATCATCCTGTTCCAAGTGTAGCACTTGCAAATACTTGCTATAATTTTGGGGGAAAAAAACCCACACTGATCCAGATCGCTGCAATATGGTGCCTGGGGTGCCCCACCTCCTTATATTGGTCCCACTGTGTAGACCTCAGAGAAGTCGTGCTTCATACACAGCCTTTGATTTAAGTCTAAACGGAGAAGCACCCAACTCTTCTTGTGCCAAAATAGGTGTCGGATCCCTAATTCCTTTCTGCTCCTTTCAAAGCCTCCTTTTATAGTGAGGTTCACCTGGCTGTGTACCCCGTGTGCAGGTCTTCTGAGTTACAGTGAGCAGCACACAGTGAGTGCCAGGCACCCAACCCAAAGCTCTTGGCCAAGAGCTGAGCAAGCAGACGTCTCTGTCATGTCTTCACTGATGCATATTTGGCTTTGTAGGGACTGACACTGGAATTTAGTTTCAAGGCCAAAATGTCTTTGGTCGGATATAACATGTCACCCATCATCACCTGAATGTACTCTGTGGCTGTTTGTGAGGTACATGCAGCATCTTAACTCCCATTGCAGGTAGACAACGCCTGGTCTACAGGGCTTTAATAATCAGCGCCCATAATTTACATTGCACCCAGAAGCTGATAAAAATCCTGGGAAAATGGTGAGTTTTCAGTCTGATTTTCAATAAATACTCTCAATTCTTCCGAGTTCAGATGGAGGACACCATGGAATAAAATGTCTGTCAATCAGCAAAAATCCACCTTATCAGTTCACTTCTGTGGCACTAGAAATATGGCTAACCCTATGTGGTTGCATGCCTCATGGTGTTTGGATGCATGTATTTAGCCTGGCAATTTCATGCCTAGCTGCCTAGAAAACCCAGTGTGAGGCACTGCTCAGTGCCCAACAGACTGGCTGGCTCCCTGCTACCTTCTGTGCACCTCATCTGGATGCCACGGATAAAACTCCTCATGGTTATCTGAAGTCACAGTATTGCCAGCCATTGAATGCAATGAGCAAGCACCCATGAATTATTGTGTATTAAACATGAAAGAAACTGACTGGCTTTTCTTAAAAGTACAAAAGTTCTCATCCTTTAACTAACAGGACTCTTTCAAACTGGTGCTGTAACATGTATTAAAAGGGATGCAGTCCTTCTTTCAAAGGCCATACAAGTCAGTTGAGAAAGCTGCAAGTACGAATGCTTTATAAAACCCAGTTTGTTCTTTCTGTCGGCAGCTTCTCCAGCTCTGAGATGAATCACTGGTCACATCTGAGCATCACACTCTGAGTGCTATCCAAAATAAATCGATATATAATTCCTGCCAGCATCTGCTTGACTTTCATTCTGTGCTACCAACATCAGTCACGCTCAACAGCAGAGGCCCAGCAGAGGCCTTGCTTTACTCTGGGCTTTGAGCAGAGTTAAGCCTGCACCAAACAGCCACGCTCTGCTAACTTAAATGTTTATACACACACACAGCTGGATTTTGCTCAGCAGCTAAAGGATCTTCTCCAGAATGTCTGGGGTATGGAAAGAGCTATCTAAATGAATTTGTTTCCCTGAGCACAGGCAGGGTTTGAGATGCAAGCAGAAAAACTAAAGCAGAAAAGAAAAGGCTGAAAGCATTTTTCACCTTTTTGTGAATGGAAGATCTTTGTCAATACGGAACACTTTCTGTGTGCTACATCGCTCTTACAAGGATTAAGAGGAAAGTTCAAATTGCCTTTTCCCTTTGAGCTTGCTGTTCTGTGAGATGCTTAATGAGTCAAGGTAATACCAACGCAGATGAGTTCACAGTTTCAACTATCAAGGTGAACTTGCAAGAATTCAAAACTAAATTAAGTATACATACAGAATGGATTCAGTGCTTCCATGCAGTTTAACTACAGTACCTATCAGAATGCTGGTTCATCCCACCTTGAATTCAGCCCATCATTGTGGTGGCAAAGCCAGCAGCACTGTCCCAGAGGCTTTCTGCATGCAGGGGGACAGGCACTGTGGAGTTTTTTGCCTTTTTTTGTGTGCTTGCAGACATTGTCACAAATAGGTATGTTCTGTTTTCCAAGCATCCCTAGCTGATGGTACAGCTCTGAAGAGGTTCTGGCTGCCACAGCTGCAATTTCTCAGCTCCTACATTTTGCTCCTTCCCAAAGGTACTTTCCTGTTGGCCCAGCCTGTCGATCCCTACTCCAGGATTCTCTGCAAATCTCTGTTCCCTCAGGGCAAATAATGTATGCTCACACATCACAGTATGGCAGCATCTGTGCAGGGACAGGTGGAGCCCAATCCCATGGCGTCAAAAACATAGATATTCTTATAGCACCCCTATAAGGCAGGGAAGCACTGTTCCCCTACCTGTTTTACTTGCAGGAAATTAGGGTGCAAAGAAAATAAGTGACTTACTAAAGATCATGTTGTATTGCAGTTGTATTATACCATTCTCCATAATACATCCAGACTGATTTAACCCCAAACATAACATATGTGTGACAGCCTGCCACGATAGTGTGTAAATCATAGGATGGATTGGGTAGGAAGGGACCTCAAGGATCATCAAGTTCCAACCCCCTGCTGCAGGCAGGGTTGCCAGCCACTAGATCAAGTATTAGATCAGATTGTCCAGGGCACAATCCAACCCACCCTTAAACACCTCCAGGGTCTGGGCATCCTCAACCTCTCTGGGCAGCCTGTTCCAGCACCTCACTTCCTCTCAGTGAAAAATGTCCCACTGACATCTAATCTAAATCTCTCTCCCTTTGGGATAGAATCTACCCATGTAAAAAAAAGTTGATTTCTCTCCTATTTTTAATCTCCCTTAAAATATTGGAAGGCTATAATAGTCTTCACATAGCCTTCTCTTCTCCAAGCTGAGCAAACCCAGTTTTCTCAGCATGTCTCCAAAGAAGATGTAGGCCAGTCCACTGAGCATCTTTGTGGCCCTCCTTGGGAAGCAGCTCCACATCCTTCCTATGTGGGTGCCCCAGACTTGGATGCAGTATTTCAGATGGGTCCTCACAAGGGCAGAGTAGAGATGGATGATCACCCCTCTGCCCCTGTTGCCACTCTTCTTCTCATGGAGCCCAGGATACCATTGGCCTTCTGGGCTGCACGCACACACTGCTGGCCCATATTGCTTTTCATCTACCAGACCCCTAAGTCCTCCACAGGGCTGCTCCCAAGGAGTTCTCCCAGTCTGTGTTCATATCTGGGGTTACTCTGATCTGAGTGCAAAGCCTTGCACTTTGCTATGTTGAACCTCAAGGTCCCTCTGGATGACATCCCTTCCTTCTGCTGTACCATCTGCACCAGGCAGCTTGGTGTCATCAGCAAACTTGCTGAGGGTGCATACAATCCCATCATTTATGTCACTGATAAAGATGTTAAAGAGTACAGTCCCAAGATGGACCCCTGGAGAGCCCTGCTTGTCACCAATCTCCACCTGAACATAGAGCCATTGACCACAACCCTCTGGCTGTGACCTTTCAACCAATTCCTTATCCACCAAATTGTCCAGTGAAGTTGTTAAACATTTTAAATTGTCTTTATACAAAGAATTATGAAACAACAACAAAAACAAAAAACAGGTTTTATGAATAGCAAGGGAACATTTCAAAAAACCCTGACAGCATGTTTTTGAGTATGGCAAGCCGATGTCTATGTCTGGCTATCTGTAATTTAAAAAACAAAAGAGAGCAATTATCTGTTTGCACAGAGATAATGTCCTGAAGTATGTTAAATATTTTCCTGTGACTATTATCAGGGAGGGCATGGCCATGGCTGTATGAATTGGCACCATAGTTCAGATGCAGAGCAGGATGGTAAAATGCAGATCTGTCTCCCACAGGATCATTAACATCTCAGTGAGTGTAATTAAAGAATTAAAAAGGGAAACACACACTTGCTTTTAACTGGCAAATCAGTCTGCTGCAATTTAATATAAATAATTAAAACATCAGGCCGAACTCAGATCTCCTTTAGCACTTGCACACAGCCTGAGACCTGAAACAAATGTTGTATAGCCTTATGTGAAAGCCACTTATTCCAAAGGAAATAACCTTAAATAGCCTGTAGCTTCACTTGACTGTGAATATAGCAGCCCATTTCCATCAGGTTATACATTTGTTTAATAGTTTATGATTATTATTGATTTGACCATATTCATCTCAAATTTGTGCTATTAAAGAACTGAGCCAGTAGCCCTCGAATTTGTTTCACTAGGATCAATGGTAGATGGATCAGGCCCCAGATGTACAAAGATCTGCAGGCAAAATAAAGGGGCCCTACGCTTTATTGTGCACAGGCTGTAAACAAGGAAATCCCCTGCCTTAAAACCTCCTTCTGCTCCTTTCTCAGGTCGTTCACTCACCTTCCTGTGAAAGTGATCCCATCACACGCATTCGAAGGACTTCGAGATGCCTTCATCATGTAAGTTGGCAACGTTTTCCATAGACTCTTTATAATGTCTTGCTAGAAGTTTTAACAAAACAAAAACGAAAGTCTCTATTTGCATTATTGTTTAAAAAAAAAAAAAAGTGCTGCTAAAAATGCATTCATAGAAAAGAAAAAAGCTACCCACACACTTTAGGAAAGGATAAGCTGTTCTTATATACCAGTCATCTCTCGTCAACAGTCTTTAAAACATGATTTGAGAAGGTATCGCTTTTTGACAGGGGTTTAACAGATCATGTAATGAAACATTAATCACATTGGAGAGAACTGGATACAGCTCGATAACTGATGAAAGGCATTTCTGACTGGCAAAGGAGGTAGAAAGCTATCATAAAATGTTATCTCTGCAATGATAGCTGTGGTATTCTGTGATTATACAGTTCTGTAGTACTCAAATAAGACTTTTCTTTTTTGCTGTTCTGCACTGAGAGGTAAGCATGGAAGAGGATCTGTAGGACTGAACCCTTTCTTGGCTATTACCATTTACAAGCATGGCAACTTTGTACATTAGTTTAGCATTGCTGCTCCTTGCTTAACTTTGCATCAGTTTTATAGCAAGGGCTCTACCAGAAGTTTGGGCTGATCAGTCCCACCCTTATTTCCGTCATTATTCCAACTAAAAGATGGCAAGTTTGATTGTCCATTACTTTTTGTTTTATCTGTATGAAGTCTTCAGTGAAAGGCAAAGCTCATGACACACCTGTGCAATTCAGAAGCAATTCCCCCAGTAACTAAAAGCAGTGCAGATAACACCACTTACTATTCTAGGTGCACGTTTTAGAATTGTCTTCTTCATCTGTAAAAACTATGGTATATCAGATATTAAAACACACATTAGATGTTATAACATCTATTTTCCAGAAGACAAAAAGAGAATCTAGGAAACCCTTTCACAGTGCATTCACGAAGACAAAGAATTGAAGGATAAGGGTGACGCAAATGCCTAAATTCTCAGTTGGACTCGTTTTACTTTTAGTGCTCACTGGTTAAACAGTTTCAGCCAAATTATAAACTTTTGTGTTTCTGCAGCTCTAATAAGAAGAAAAACTAAACCTAAACTATGTCCATGTCTGTTCAACTAGAACAGAGTATTGCAGTTTGAGCTAATGGCACTGCATCTTGCATTCACTTGCATCTTAATGAGTAATAAGCACTTAGCATTTTTAGATGGGAGATCAACTTAAATCTAATGACTGACTCCTACCTATATGATTTGCTGCTAATTTTTCCCAAATTGCATGCATAACCCATTCCTCACAGAGGCTGTTTTGTTCATTGACATTTTTCTCTTCCATAAGAGAATTGACTTCTTTGTGTCCTTTCAATACATCTCTCCAAATTAACAGCATAGAAATCAATGTGTTTGTCTGACGTAAATCTATAGAGTACTACACGGTTTTATTGAGATTCAGTGTTACTTTGAAAAATGCATATTTTTAAATTGAAAATCTCTAAATCATCAATTTGGCAACTCATCACCAACTGCAAATCAGATAAATTATTGTCACAGTCATAACTCTTTTAGACATATGTAAATGACCTGGACAGGCTGGAGGGCTGGGCAGTAAGAAACCAGATGAGGTTTAACAAAAGCAAGTGTAGAGTCTTGCATCTGGGGAGGAATAATTGCATGCAGCGGTACAGGTTGGGGGATGACCTGCTGGAGGGGAGCTCTGCGGAAAGGGACCTGGGTGTCCTGGTGGACGACAGGTTGGCCATGAGCCAGCAGTGTGCCCTTGTGGCCAAAAAGGCCAATGGCTTACTGGGGTGCATTAAAAAGAGCGTGGCCAGCAGGTCGAAGGAGGTGATCCTCCCCCTCTACGACTGTGATTTCGTAAATGGGAAGCCAGTGGAGAGTAGGAAGGATCTCAGGGAAGAACCATGAGATCTGGGGTCTCCTAATTCAGACCCTGGTCCTGAAAGAGTCTTTTATTTCAAGTCCTACAAGTAGTCCCTGATCCAACCCAGCGCACGCAGCTAAGCCCTGTGCCTCTTTGGATCAGGCCATCAAGAGACCGCTTGACCTGCATCCATCTTTTATTCATGAATAGCCATTGCACTATCAAAAAAATATCTATCTCACCGAATTCTGATGATGGAGAAAATCATGAGCATTTCTGTAGGAAATACACTGAATGTATAGTTTTTGGCATGCGTTCCCCTCTGCCACTTTAAATAAAAAAAGTTCACTGTGGTCTAAGGTTTTTTATATTAACATCTGTAGGAATTGTTTTATTGTAATCACACTTCAAATAAGATAACTTTCAGAGCTGTGACAACAGTGACTCCAGTTCTATGAGCATGTTCCAGTTGTTTAGAAAAAGTATTTATGCTTTACTGACAGGGTATATATAATCTTCAGTACAGTTTCTGTGCTGTTCCAGTCAATTCTGTCAAGAGAAAATGCTGTTCTGAAGACCTTTCCCCTCTCTATGCATTAATATATACTATTTACTTTCAGGAGTCAATTTTGTGCCACTCTTTGAAACTTAATCTAGCAGGCGCTTGGCAGGCATCACCAAAGTGACTTTTTTTCTCTGTATGCAACATTCTTAACTGTGCGTGTAGAATAGGAGCATTGGTATGTGAAAGTCATGGAATGCCTATGAAAACAATCAAAATGTTGATCCATGTAATGATGGAAAAGAGCCACTTCCATAACTTTCCACAATGTAATGAAAACAGCATTTAAATCCAACAATTATTCATGAAGTGTGTCTGTATATTTGTGTGTCTGTACACGTGTGCATTAAATGACCATCACAACTTCATATGGGTTTCATATGTTATGCACGGGTTCATAACCCGTTCCTTGTCCATGCAAACAAATACATTTAGTGGGACCAAAAGGCTCATAGACTTGAGCTGACTCCTTTTGCATTCAGCCCTCAGTCACTACCTTATCTACAATCTACTGAGAGAGTGGAGATTGGCTGCTCTGGAGATCCTTACTCCAGATGGTTGCCATAACCTTTTGCAAGGTAGCAAAACACTGCACTTTCTCGAATCTTACTAGCTTAGAGTTTGAAGGCAAGGCAAGGACAATGCTGCACAACAAATATTGATTGGAGGCTTAAATAGCCACATATAAAAGAAACAAATGTAAGTAGAAACTTGGTTTCTGATATCTCCTCTGTTAACGTATTGCTTTGTGTCTGTCTTTTTCATTACAGTGAAATCTCTCAGAGTGACTCCCTAGAGAGAATAGAAGCAAGTGCATTCGACAGCCTTCCCGCTTTGTCTGAAATGTAAGCCGTGGTGGAAAAAAGGCATCCACCTTGTGATATAGGATCATCAAGGAGTAGTCAACAGAAGAGTATCCCTAGGCCAAATCTTCCTATGTTACTTTGATTGGCTTTGGATGAGATCTATTCTGACTAACATTTCTGTCCAAACTGCTGTATAAAGTAACAAGCTCTATGCAGGCTCTAGCCTTGGAGATCTGAATCATGCAAAGACATCTGTGTATATGAAGCCCAGTTCCTTTCAGTACCTCAATGACACGACTGGAGCTCTGCGTTTACTTCTACCACAGTGCTGAGCTTTCTAAGCAGAGAAATCAGTCAACAAGAAAAAAAATCTTCCTTTTTGTAGATGCCGTTTTCAAAACCAAGTATTTGAATATGCTTAGTATGCAGCTCTTCTTTCGAGCACTGAAATATTACTCGAATAGAACATGTACTAATTTTAAACTTGACCTGCCTAGCACAGGCATCTGAGAGAGCATGTGATTTAAAGCAATTGCTAGGAGAATGCTCTGAAATATTTAGTGAAATTGGGAACTATAAATTTGATTCAATACCTCATCACCGCGTTCTTCCCCACAGCATGATCAGTGAGTATTTTAACTACAGTGCAACTGAGCAAGGACAAATTCATGGGATTTTTTTTCCCCCACTTACGTGAATTCCATCAGAGCAAGATACTTGCTCAAAGAAGCAGGAGACAGATTTATCCACCCCCTTCTGAGTCAGATTTCCACTAGAATCAGTGGTGGGTTTCAGTAAGAAATAAAGATTGAGCTGATGCATTCACCTACAAATTATGCATAGCTCATCAACTGCCTGTCTGCCAAAACAAAAAAGCTAAGAAAGACTACTACAGAGCTGCAGGAAAACCTGTGTGAATCTTGAACACTCTACAGGTCTCACACTGCGAGGGTTTGTTGTTCCAAGCTGCAGTCAAGGCCACTTTCATTGGAAGAGCAGGAGCAGTGTGCTCAGTGAAGCTCTTGGCTTTGAACTCTCCTTGCAAATTCATATGCTAAACGACCTCACAGCTGCTCAGTTAGTGTTTGCTTATCTTTGGCAGCCTGGAGACTCAGGTTATTAATGCTAATGATATCTCATTGTGTATGTAGATATAGAAGAGTAAGTTAAAAAACAGCAGTCAGTGCATTTGGCCATCAGGTAAGTAATGAAGTCCTGCATTCCCATCTAGTCCCACGCTGTATTCATATCTAGTGAGGCTCCTCCTAAAACACCTGCCCTAAATTGTACCTCATAACAATCCAGTCCAATAGGTCTTAATACTGGGTTGGCCTGAATTTGGTAGGTCATTTGACTGTGCGTAGAATGCCAGTGGTAAAGCAGAACCTTTCTCAGTAGCTTGCTGCGAGTCCAGCATGGATCCCAAAGAAGCAACAGAACACCAACCCACACCAAGACCAGGATATCCAAACCAAGAAAACTCATGCAGTGAGCCATGCAAACTCAGGAGACCGTTGGGTTTTGTTGGCTTTTTTTTTTTCTTGGCTACCTAGCCATTATAACCTCTTATTATTATTATTATTAGTGCATTTGTAGTGCATTTCTAGAATGTGTGTTCACATCCTGAGAGCCGTCCGTCACATTCCACACATGGCAGTTCTCCAGCAAGGTCAACCATCAGGTCCTTCCAAGTATGTAACAGTTATAACACTGGCATATCTTTCCCTCATTACAGATTAATCCTGAACACAAAAAATCTTTTGCACATTGAGGACGGAGCATTCAGAAACCTTCCAAGGCTAAGATATCTGTAAGAAAGTATTTCATTTCTTTTTTTTAATCTTTTTCTCTTTCTATGAAGAAGTGGACAAATCACAGAAAAAAATAAGGAAAAGAAGTTCTTCACACATTGCAGCACACCAGAAGCTCATACATCATCTAAAATAGCCTTGATATGCAGTTTACCACCAGTAAAGTCTTTTAAAAGGCAAGAAAATAAACCAAAGTAAGGCAGATCAGCAATGGATAAAACAATAGCAAAGTCTGCTAATGAGCTCTGTTAAGTGCTTATTAGAGTAAAACTTTCATTTTGATGAGATACAAAAGGGGTAACTAAGACATCTTCTGTACTCTTAATGTGGAAATATGTTGCTTCTCCAGGATGCTGCTTGAGAATGCTATATGTGGTTTTCACAGATCTTAAAAGCACTGTTAGAACTGATTAAAAATGATGTTTACCATTCATTTTAAGATACTGTTACATTCGTACCTTTGGGGTTGGCCTCTCCTTGCAACCAGCCTGGTAACCTTCCCTCCTGTAAATTGTGCTTTCCTCTAGGAGCATCTGTAACACTGGAATAATAGAATTCCCAGATTTGACTCAGATCTTCTCCTCAGAAGCTCATTTTATTTTGTAAGTGAAGGCCCACCCCCGCCCAGCTGTGAATCATCCCATCTTGCTCCTGTACCTCTGGCAGGTAACTTCTTTTTCCCGCCCAAAGGGAGCTGTGTGACAACCTGCGTATGACAACCATACCACAAAATGCCTTCCAGGGGATGAGCAACGAATCGCTGACGCTGTGAGTAAAGCAGTCCCAGCTCCTTCTGTGAGGGCAATACTGTTGTTCCAGCAGAGCAGCCTCACTTGGAAAAGAATCTTGAAATTAAGCCCCATATGTCTGTACTGTCTTCATACCAAGACTTTCCTCCTAGCACGCTACAGCTGCCTGTGAGATGAGTGGGTTAAGTGCCAGGTGAGATGCTCCACCCTAGGAGGGCCAGAATCATAGAATCACTAAGGCTGGAAAAGACCTCCAAGATCATCCAGTCCAACTGCCTACCTACCACCAATATTTCCCCACTAAACCATTTCCCTTGGTACCACACACATTTCTTGAACACCTCCATAGATGGCAGCAGCAGCCCCATCCCTGGCTGTGCAGCACAAACACAGCTCTAGAAGCACATAAAGCCAAACTTCTGTGCAACACTCCATGAATATTCATGTATGCAAATGGGCTTGGCTTTGCATGAGCAGGTACTGCAGCTGGCTGGGTTAGAGCCTTCAAATCTTCAACACAGATTTGGTATATTCAGAAACTGATAGGGGAGCTATACATAAACATGACCAAAACCAACCACCACGCAGTGTTAAAGGGAAGCAATGACTTAGCTTACAGCATCATTTCATCTTATGAGCCTTCTTCCTACCAACCAATTCACAAAATAACTTCAGCAAAATTATGATCCTGTGAACGGTGCAAAAAAAATGAACGTGCCAGATATTTTTTACTGCATTCCTAAACTATGAAATGGAACAGAGTCTAACTCACAGTCAGGAAACAACCAACAACAGCTTTTCTCCTATCCTTTTGTGATGGAAGAGAAAAGAATTACCTTATCAGCAGCTTCCTAATTGCAGAGCAACACTGTAACTCCACCCCATGGAATTAACTGCAATTAGCTGAAATAATTGGAATTGTTACAGCATGGTTTGGTGAAACACAAGTAATTTGTGAGGGCGTAAATTCAGCCTGTGCTGATACTTTGCATTTCAAACAGCTAATTCAGGCTGTTCATGCTTTGTGAGAATGGGGATCAATACTAAACCTGGCTGTGTTTTTTAAGGAAATCACTAATTTCAGCATTGTGCCAACATGGGCTCAGATCAAATGTAGCCAGACATCGCCCAGCTTTTCTCAGGAGCAGGTTCACAGCCTGTTTCTGATGTCCCAAAAACAAATGGAAAATGAACAGTAAAACTTGGAGAGAGAAAGAGTCCTCCACAAAAGGCATCAAATTTTATGTTAGGGCTTAATATTAAAGAACATTATATGTAAATGATTATATACAAATGATACTGGAAACATTAACCTATATCACAACACTTTCTTTCTCCATGACATCACACCCCTAAGTTAGATAGCTTAATGAAGGAAGGTAACACTAAACATGAAGGTGCTTAGGGAATTTAAGCTTCAATTTTATAATTTATGAGCTAATGTCTGCTATGCTATCTATGGGTATCAATATTCTTTTATAAACCAGACAATATAATAATTGAGTACAGCATTAAGATTTAAAACTTGTAGTAAAATAACAATCTCACCTTTTCTTGATTTTTTTTCCTTATGCATTTTTGTTAATCTGCAGCAAACTCTATAAAAATGGATTTGAAGATATCCACAGCCATGCCTTCAATGGGACCAAGCTAAATCAATTGTGAGTACGTTGTATAGAACCATAGACAAGATCAGGTTGGAAGAGACCTCAGGATCACCTGGTCCAACCTTTCATGGTAAAAGCAGGGCCCAGACAATACACTCCTAAAGTCAGAAGCAGGGTGGAAAGCATAAACATGTAGAGCAAATTCAGGAAACCGCATTTTACATCGGGATGTGTCAGCAGTTTCTAAATCAATCGTGCATGCTCTGGGCCCTGTGGTTTGGCAAAACCTTTGCTGCATTTCTGTACACAGGTCCTGCTGCAAAGGAACCAGAGTTGCTGTTCCTTGTTTAAATCAGAAGAAATTGGAAACAACCAGAATTAAAAGTAGATGCTAGCAGCCTGATGACATCAATAGAGGAAGGAGTGGCATAAGAAATATAAGCTATCTCAGACCAGGTGCCGGAACAATCTCACTGCAATGGGGGGAAGCTTGAGTGGAGATAGATTGGAAGGAGGTATTTCAAGAGGCAGAGGTAAAGACTTGATGTTTGACCCCACAGGATTCTGAAGGACAACAAAAACCTGAGGCGGATACACAATGATGCCCTGAGAGGGGCCATCGGGCCAGATGTCCTGTAAGCATCAAACTACTCTTTACCTGGTTTTATAGATGTCCTGTATGAACTGTGTAATGCTAGTGGGCAGCATGCTTCATCTGCTATCACCTTAGTGTAAAGTGGAAACATATCAATGAGGTGCCATGAAATGGCAGAGCACAAAGCTCAGCCTGCATCATGACAAACACTTACTTAATATTGACCTCTGCCCCTTAGGTATGTAGGTGGCTTTAGTTGTATTTGTGTCAGAGCCTACTGATCCCATCTCTGCACTGTATATCCTGGCATTGCAGAATAAGTTAGTTGTATTTGGTAGGATGAGCATGTTCTTACAATGTGCTATTTCAGAATTTGGTTATGAAAGTGAAGTGGTTGATAATATGCTATAAGCCAGTTCTGAGTAAGACATATTATTAGCATCCTTATACTTCATTCATCAAGTACATACTAAGGGCTGCACTGGCTGTAACTGCTTGCAATAAAGCCAATGAGTGGCTCTGTAAATAACATTCCATGCCACACGTGCCACTGTATTTCTTTCCCTGGTGCTTTGCATTGCACAGCCTTACTACCACCACTCACATAATTGTAGCCTTTTCTTTTTTGTGTTTAATGGCCTGAAATGTTTGGTCCTATACACAGCCTTTCCTAAAGTTACTCTAAGCCAAAGTACTGAAGTCGGTCCTGGCAAGAACAGTGGATTCTAATGCAGGTTTTGATAAAAATATTCAATTAATGCATTTGTTGAAACACCTAGAATGAATCCCAACACAGTGGGTTTTGATTTCCACCATGCTAAAACTGGCTCCTAGCCTGCCTGGGGCTCCTGGGTTGCAGGGAAGGACTCTGCAGCATTATAGAGTACACTTCTGAGCTGGATACTGGGTGGATTTGTAGATGTAGACCTTCATTAAAAAAAAAAAGAGTCACTGCAATCTATCTTCATGCTTTGGTGAGGCTTATATCTGTATGAAAAGAAATGAAAGCACTCTTGGTTTTTCAGGGACATTTCTTCGACGGCACTGGAGTCCCTGCCTAGCTATGGGCTGGAGGCCATCCAGGTCCTCAACGCAGTGTCATCGTACTCCTTGAAGAGACTGCCACCTCTGGATAAATTCAGCAGTCTGCTGGAAGCCGTCCTGACCTACCCCAGCCACTGCTGTGCTTTTCAAAACCTGAGGACAGAAAAGTAAGTCCAAATGGCATGCTGTTGTATTGCAGGACTTCAGAAACTCTAAAGCAGCAGTTCTACTCTGTTCAGCTAGCCTGTCCTGGTTGAGTTGACCTACCTTTCTTTCAGGGGAAACTGCGGAATGCAGCAAAACCTCACTCCAAATAACAGATTTCTACCAAATCCAGGACAGGTATTTCCACTTGTATGGGAAGAGAAATTTCTCACATCCTGGGTCTAGAATCAGCCAGCTGAGATGTTATTCTAAATTCGCTGAAAGCTTATATTTTTCTTGATATCTCAGTAAAATAGCAGTCTGGATAAAATATCTTTCCAGAACATGGAAGGTATATTTACATCAATAGCACTTTGTCCTAAAACAAAACAAAACAAAACTTGCAAGTTTAGTTATGCAGCATATTTCACGCAAGTGCTATGATGACCTTGTAGCTGGGTTACTCAGCTTAGTACCTTTCAGATGATAGTAGACAGGGTCATTCTGTTCACAATAGGAAACTGACACAGAGCACTTCCCATCCACTGATTTGTATAAATCAATATGGGATAGCTGGAGCTAATTTCTCAGCATCTTTTCTTCGACTCTCAGTTGGCTGTAGTCAGCCAAAGCAAATCCTAAAGAGTTTAGTTGAAGTTATGAAGATTCCACGCTTCTCACCTACCCCGGATGAAGCCTACAGAAAAGATGTACTAAGCAGCAGTTTGTGGGATGCCTGATCAACATGACTTGCATACCACCACATCAGGACTGTGCTGCAAGGCAGGAATATAATCCCATCCTTCAGGATAGAATAGGCAGTGATGATTTATATGCTTTCTCTTCATCTTAATAAGTGGTTCCTACTTCTGCAGGAGTTAAGGAAGGACCCTATAGTCAAGTATTTCTATTGCTGTCTCCTTGTACCCCCTTGAACTCCGTCACCCTCCCCCATATATTTTCTGGTTTTTTACTTCCCCTCTCTCCTTACATCCCCTTCCTTACCACCTATAAACTCCACCAGATGATCAGTGAAACATGGTGGCAAGGTCTTAAGTCTATCTGACCAGGTAAGTATCAGAATTAAAGCAAATAAAGTCTTCAAACCAAATATTCTTGAGATTTGAGTGTCATGAGCCATGTAAGAGAGATGGAAGGTAGCACCAGACGAATGTGGGCAGGAAAAAAGCATGCTATAGTAACTTCTGTTGCCATCCCATTATTGATAAGCATTACAATGGTGCTTAGATTGGCATCCTGAAACTTAATTTCTCTTATTATACATAAAACTTCCTGTCAGTTTCCAGGTATCTCATTCTCTTAAGAGTACATAGTATTTAGCCCATACCTTTAAAGCCTCAAAGCCAATGACTTTCCCAAATACATGGCCTTGCAAGGTGTACTTTTCAAATAGCTTTTCTTTCAGCACGAAATATCTACCTGCAGATCCCAAACAGCTCAAGTTATTTCACTATAATGAATACATCATAAACAACTGAGATGAAGGACCACCTCATGTGGCATCGTTCACTGTCAGAACATTTTAAGCTTTCCTACCCCTGCTTTCAAAGTCCTGCATGAATATCTGCACTGCCAATTCCAGCTCACCTTACATGCCTGTGAAGATCATTTGCAGAGAAGATGAGAATTTGGCCAAAATCAAGACTGAAACTCAACTTTCTCTTCCTTCTTATTTCAGGCAAAATTCCTTGCTTTCCATTTTTGACAACTTCTCCAAACAGTGTGAAAGCACAGTGAGGAAAACAACTAGTGAAATATAGTAAGTACCACATACAGAAGCTGGAAATAGCAAATATGGACTCCCCTCTTGCTACTTGCATGCTTTTTCCAAAACAGCATGCCTTCTTTTTTTGTTAATTCAGTCACCCTTACAAGTTGCACAGTGGTAATTTTACTATCACTAAACAAAGATTTGTGATTTTTATGTTCAAAAAGGAAAAAAACCACCCTTCCATGGGCTTCCCTCACTACAGCTTCTCTTCTAAATTCTGGAAGTGCTTTCAAAACAGAGATTACATATTTAACAAACTTAAGGGCTACCTGGAGAGTTTTCAAAGACAATTGCAGGAGTCTGACTGAATGAAAGAGCTGCCATTGTTAATATGTTTTGCCTACAGATCAAATAATTAGAAGGCTGCAATATCATCATTTGTGCTGACAGAAAATGGCACAAAGAGAATCCCCGAGTTAGAAGTTTGGTCAGCCCATGCAGTTTGCATACCTCTTCTGAGGGATCTTTTCGTATCATCCTGCAGTTCTGTATGACCTGCATCCAGTGGGACAGTGAAAAAGTCTGATATCAAAACTGGTGGGTGAGCAGTGTTGGATATCACAAGCCCTGCAAACATTATTTCATGGATGAGTTGAAGGATTCGCAAATATTCACACATCCCCTGCTAAATGGGAGACCTGGGGGCTTCTCTTTAACCATGACATTAAGTCAGATCATCACAAAGTCTTGAAAAACAAAATGCCAACACAAGCAACACAGCTGGAATGTGATTGATTCTTTGGGATTTAGATGAACACAGGGTTATGATTCTTAGGCTAAAAGGCTGTAAATTCTAAAGCTTAGGAACCACAACAGAAACTGGTTGAAAACCCAGAGTTCTTATTACAAGGAAAGCTTGCACATGGTAGCATGTTTACATGGCCTCTCAAAAATCACAACTGTTTTTAATTAATAATTAAAACATATTCTCTGCTCTTCCAGTTTAAGCCAGACAAGTAAAAGCAAGACATGAGGCAGTTTTTCCACTGAAAGAACAGTTTAAGGTAGTAAGATTGGCAAGGTATTTACCTCATAAGAATAGCTGAAAAGCAGCCCAGCTTTATCTGCCAGTTACAAACCTGCTCCAGAAAGAAAGAGATTAATGTATGGACTTCAAGAAATGCAGAAGGTTAAGAATGTATTTCAGTTGTCATAAAACTATGAGTTTTCTACACCATTGTCCTCAATAGTGAGACCTGGAAAACATCCCATGGAAGACTTGAGTGTTTGCCCACCAAACACTCACAGCTGGGATAACTGTGATATTGGTAGCTATTCTGGCAGGGAATCAGAGGGAACAGCACTTGCTTTTAAAATATTTCTTCTGTGATAGGCTTATTGGCACTTTGATAGGTTTACAGATCACCTGGAGATTAGAGATCACTTTAGAATACCTGAAACATTTATAGTTAGGCATTTTTCCAGTCTAAATTTCATGTATTCCTAGCTGTTGCCATACTCTATCTAGTTAATGATGCCCTCCTCACTTTATAACACTGCAATCAAATTTCTCAGTGCTTTTCAAGCCACTTGTAGTCTCAGGACTCTGTTGAGTGTTTCGTAGGGGAAGCAAGGGAGCAGAACCAAAATCCTTCAGTTATTTTAGCTTCTATAACAATCTGATAAACCCATACGCATAAAATCTACGATCCATCCATTCAAGTGCTACTATGATTTGAACTGCAGTCTACTGACATACTGAGAAAGATAGCTCAATTACAAAGCAGTCAAGATAAAGTGCTTACAAATAGGTAAGCTGGGTAAGAAAGCATTTCTGTGGATGTAACCTCAACCCAAGTTTGCTATCCCAGCAAAAAAGCATCCTTACAAGGGCTTTGAAACACTCAGTAGAAACAAATATAGAAAGTGTTTTAAAACAACTGTCATCTGTTGTATCTTATAAAGAGTGCAAAGCAACATGGAACAAATAGCTCACTTCTATTTGGGTGGGTTGTTATTTTAATAGTTACAGAGATGCTTCTTTCAACACATCGCTGTGGCCAGCAGAAAAGCACATGTACCCACTTGAAACAGGTGAAGAAGCCTTTCCTTACAGCTACTCAACTGTTTTTTATGAGGATGAAATGACTGGCTTTGACTTTGAGTATGACTTCTGTCAGCCCAAGATACTGACGTGTACTCCAGAACCAGATGCTTTTAACCCCTGTGAAGACATCCTAGGATACAGCTTTCTCAGGGTCCTGATCTGGTTCATAAACATCCTCGCCATCGCTGGCAACTTCACTGTGCTCCTCGTCCTCATAACCAGCCACTACAAGCTCACGGTTCCTCGCTTCCTCATGTGCAACCTCTCCTTTGCTGATTTTTGCATGGGGCTTTACTTGCTGCTCATTGCTTCGGTGGACGCTCAGACAAGCGGGCAGTACTACAACCACGCCATAGACTGGCAAACAGGCAGCGGCTGCAGCACTGCTGGCTTTTTTCACTGTGTTTGCAAGTGAGCTCTCTGTGTACACGCTAACAGTGATCACCATAGAAAGGTGGCATACCATCACCTACGCCATGCAGCTGGACCGAAAGCTACGGCTGCGGCACGCTGTGCCCATCATGCTTGGTGGCTGGGTGTTCTCCATCCTGATAGCGGTGCTGCCGCTGCTGGGGGTCAGCAGCTACATGAAGGTCAGCATCTGTTTGCCCATGGATATTGAAACAGGGCTTTCCCAAGCCTACATATTGCTGATCTTAGTGCTCAACGTTGTAGCCTTCATTGTCATTTGTGCTTGTTACATCAAGATATACATCGCTGTGCAGAACCCTGAGCTGATAGCTGCCAATAAGGACACCAAGATTGCCAAGAGAATGGCCGTACTGATCTTCACGGATTTTACCTGCATGGCCCCCATCTCCTTCTTTGCCATATCTGCTGCCTTTAAGGTGCCTCTCATCACAGTGACAAACTCCAAGATTCTGCTGGTTTTATTTTACCCAGTCAATTCCTGCGCAAACCCATTTCTGTATGCAATTTTCACTAAAGCATTCCAAAGAGATTTCTTCCTGCTGATGAGCAAGCTAGGTTGCTGTAAGAGCCGAGCAGAGCTCTGTCGAATGAACTACTTCTCCGCTTACACCTCCAACTGCAAAAATGGCAGCTCAGCCCCAGGCCCCAGTAAAGCCTCACAGGCATTGCTGCTTTTGTCAGCATCAGAGAAGCTGTGCAAAACAAGATGCTCTACAAAGAAAAGCCAGCCAGAGTGCCAGTAGGTGCTGTGCTCTATGGTGCCAGCTGCACCAAGCAGGGATTGTTTCATATCTTGAACACATCATAGTAAATAAAGTTATGAGTCAATACTTCTCACGCAGCATTACTGAAGTTCAAAGCGATGTTTTCCCTTTTCTTCTCTAGCAACAATAGGCACAGAATGAGATTAGTAGGTGAATGAGGTGAAATACTTTTTCAGGGAGAATCAAGGGAGTCGAGGAGTAGTCAAGGTGCTCTTGAGGTTCATGGGTACTGTAGTGACTGCAGATCTGCTTCCCTGAAGCAGTGCCTGTCTGCCACCCACTTTCTTCTCCACTCCCGCCAGCTTTGCTGTCATGTTGGGGGGGGAGAGGGAGGGAGGTTAAAGAAGGAAGCACTAAAGTAGATGCCTCCTGTAGTTCATCAACAGAAGCATCCAATTACACAGCCACCTGGTTAAGAATAGTGTTCACCAAGACAACTGGGCCTGTTGAATCTTTGTTGCTAGCGAAGTCACAGTTTACATTAGAGCTCACTTGGAGCCTAAAAAGTTCACCCACATGCAGCCACATATGATCCAGAAACGGAAAGAAATGCAATAGCAGCAGAATGCCAACTGCTCTACACAGGAGTGTATTTTATGTATCAAACACACCCGCTGTTAAGGGCCCCTATAAGCTCAGCAGCAGGACAGGTACTGCCTTATTTCCTCACCAAGGACAATATAGTGCCCTATTCACATCTGCCCTGTCTCCAGCGTCACTGATACCAATGGCACTAAGGATGCCGTGGTGACTCCTCAGCCCTCACATTCCAACCTCACTCCCAGCAGACAGAGCAGAGTAGTTACTTTGCAGATATGGTGTTTTCCCACTGAAAATTATCATTTTTTTTCACTACACATTTTCTGAGGCTAATGAGATCCAGATTTGTGGCTGCATTCCCAATTTAAGTAACAATTGAGCGTTCCTTTGTTACTGCAGCATAACAAATGGACTTAGTTATTGGCCTCCAGAAAAGCTCATAGTCTTGTGGACAGAAAGGTATACAATAGCCAGGGCCTGCAGATCAAGCCTTTTCACCAGTTACTTTTGACAGGTTGGTTGGATTCACCATCTCTCATGTGAAGAGCAGAGTGTTCAGTCAAACCAATGTTGTAGCTTAAGACTCCTACATGGTGGCAGTTTGTTTCGCAGAATGAAAAGCAAACATATTTTATCCAGGCTCATGATTGAAGTTTTAGAGTATTAGATAACATTCTGTAGATAAAACTTAAAATACCTAAGGACAGATCCTCAGTGGAGCAGTACTTCCTCCTGAACAAATGTAGCCTAACAGGTCCTTGAAAGGGCAGACTGTAGTTGCCAAAACACAGCACTGCAAATTAGATTTGCTTCACACTAATGACAGTGATTTCTTTGTGCTACTGACTGGTTTAGCATTAACTTATAATTGTGTTAGTTAGAAATAACATCTCCAACCTTCCCTAACCTTCTGCTTAATGTCATGCTTTCAATCAGTACAGCAGCTCAGGAACAGGTGACACACACATGGGGAACAAAGCAGGACTGAGAAGCAGAGGAGACTATTAGATCTGTGGTTTAGCAAGCAGTAAGAATTCCAAATGAGACACCTCTTTATAGGTATCAGATCCTGAGCTGAGCAGACAAGGAAACAGGACTGCCGGTAAAAGGAGCTGGGGAAAAACACAAGGCATGACAAAGCTGTGTGTCCAGTAGACACCAAATGATTTACTTACATTGCCGTTCATAAGGGTGAAAAGCTCACTCAACTCAAATGTTCTGCTATACAAAAATGAACAAGTAAATTATTGGTTTAGTGATTTAGATTCACACTAAGCTTCTCATATAAGTTACACGTTAATCTATGTCTTTATTCCTGGTAAGCTTTCTTTTGTAATGTAAGGTTTTAGACAGCTGTTAATTGAAGTATCTTCAGTGGTCACAACTGATATTGTAGACACACCTTGTCGTATCTGCAGTGACACATTTGCTCGACTGCAAACAGTGACAATCAAAAGCATTAGAGCAAAATTTGAACATCAAAAACACTCTGATCTGATCGCTGCTTAAGGCATAGATTAAAGTAATCAGCAAACTGAGCTTACATTTTAATAAGGAACATTTTTTTTCCAGTCTAAAAAAATCCCTAACTTTTGATATTTTGAGTTAGCTTTAAGTGTTCGCATTCAAAGTTGTCTTTGAATTCATTCAAGAACACTTTAAACAAAACATAAAGGCAATTCTTGTGTGCTTCAATGAAAGAAAACGGAAGTCATCCCTAGTGTAGGAGTACAAGACACCCACATACACAGTCCACAGCTCTGGACTGGGAAAATCATCACAGGCGCCCCCAAGGAACATCTCAGCAGTTTTGTAGGAGCCAAAAGATCTGCTGCTAAAATATGCATTTAGCAGCCATTTTCTCGAATGTGTCAAAGGGTCAAAAAAACAGAATGAAAAATATCACCAACCCATAAGTCTTACAAGCAGTTTGGAGAGACAGCAGTATTAAAAATATACCTTGTATTCCAGATGAAAAGTTTCTATAATGAACACACATGGACTACATAGAGTTTGCAGCAAGCTGTGGAAAAAAAAACACATCTCACAGAACATTAAAGCATGAGAAATGTTTCAAGAACAAAATACAAAGGCAGATCAGACTGGTAGTTAGAAGGCATATAATAATTATGAATTAGGACAGCTTACAAGAGAAAAAAAAAAATCATTTCCTACTCCAGTACTTTTATATCATAACTCAGCACCCAAGCACAGATGAACAAACTCTGAAAAGAAACAAGGAGAGGTGAGATGAGGTATCACAAAGGTGCTCATAGCACTGACTCCTCACCTTCATTTAGAAGCAGCCTTTGACGCTGTAACCAGAAAGATGCAGCAGTTCATCTTTCAAACCACCTGCTAATCAGGTGCTCTTTAGCCACTTAATTTTACAGTGACTAGCAAAAAGAGGCTCTGTTCTCAGTAGAATCACTCAGAGAGTGAATGGTACATCCAGTCATGCCCTGTAAATTCATCTTTTCTGTGCTGCGCTCTTCCTGCTTCCAGGCTTGCTTAGCCTGGAGAAGAAAAGGTTCCTGGGAGACTTGTTTTTTTTTTTTTTTTTTTTTTTTTTTTTTAAACTTCCCATACCAGAAGGAGGCCTACAGGAAAGCTGGAGAGGGGCTCTTTGTCAGGGAGTATAGTGACACGATTAGAACGGCTTTAAACTAAGAAGGGGTAGGAAAGAGACATCTGTGTCATTTGCACAATGCTTCATATCATTATGAACAAGGTTTGGTTTTCTTATTTCTTCCCCATATTCCTTCTCTCCAACTTTCTCATTAAGTTTCCTTCTCAAGGCTACAGCATCCCCCCAGAGAGTTGAGAAAACCAGAATCACAGAATGGTCTGGGTTGAAAAGGACCACAATGATCATCTAGCTTCAACTCCCTGCTGTGTGCAGGGTTGCCAACCAGCAGACCAGGCTGCCCAAAACCACATCCAGTCTGGCCTTGAATGCCTCCAGGGATGGGGCATCCACAACCTCCTTGGGCAGCCTGTTCCATTGTCTCATTACTGCCTTCCTTCAGCAGATGCAGCCAGGACAGAGGGTTGCCAGACCTAGTGAGCGATGCTGCCACTGCTCTTCTAACAGATTGATCCCATTCTGAGTCAGCCTGGCATTTAACTTCCAGCGCTGCCCTACAAGAAAGATGAGTTAGCTAGGAGAAAGCTACAGCTATGAAGACATAGGGCCTGGACCTAAGGGCACAGAGCTTTATATTTTTAGAGGAATAAACAGGAAGCTAATGTTTAGTACTGCTGGGAATGCAATGCCCATGGCAGGGTGAGCTATTGTCACATGCATGACTTCTACACATTTCTCTAAAGACAGAAAAAAAACCCCTCACTGCTAGAAGACTATACGAGATGACTTTTTTTTATTATGCACAATTTGCATCATTCACAGCCTACTGGTCTGTAGTCATAGAATGTAGTTGATACATGCAGAACCAAATTTAAATGACTTCACGTCGACAGTGAAAATAAATCACATTCAAATGTTAAAAAAAAAAACCCACACTATTCATTGCATCCCAGCAGACAGAGAAGGTATAGAATAAGCAATAATAGTTTTCATATATTGAGCTCAAGGGTCTTCCACCCATGTTTCCCAACTTGCATATAAAATACCTGCCTGTATGCTGAAGACAAAAAAGGCCACCACAAATTAACAGCAACAAGAAAAAAAAAGCAAGGGAGAAGAAAGGAAGAGGAGAAAAATACTCAGCTGAAACAGCCACAAGTTTCATACTTGCACAGATGTTAAATCTCAGACTCTGAACACAAGTATCTCTCAACTGTGTAGTTTTACATTTCAGGTTATACTCCAGCTCTTATTTAAGAAAAAAAATAAGAAAATTAAACCACAATTTACTTACATACAGTCACTTAGTATTCTATGGCTTTCTTGAATTACTAACAAACACAACATTCTAGTCTTTAAAGCTATTCAGTTCAACAATGCTTTTTGGCTGGAAAAGTAATGAAATAATCAGAAGAGAAAAGATTGTAGTTAACAGTACTATTTTAATTTGCATGTTTTTAACAAAGATTTTACATATTTTAGCTAATTGTATGGGTCTTTATGGCAAAATATAGCAAGTTTAGTTGCTTCACAGATGGCTTGTGAAGGAACAATGCCAGTCTTAACGTACGTACGACAGTCAGGTTTCACCACTCTGCATCTCCAACAGCTTTTGCAAAAACATAGTCTCTACCATCAAAGGACATCACTCCATCTTTTAAGAAGAACTTCCATTTGTTTTTACTTCTATGTATCTGATAACACAAAAAAAAAAATTAGACCATCCATTAAGAAAAGGGTTTTTTAAAGCATAAATTGGTATGCAAAATTCGGATTTATTTTAAAATGGCAGCTCCAAACATGCAAGATACTCTTTGAAAATGCCACAAATACTCAATAAAGGCAGCAGACATGAATTGTTCATCCCAAATTCCTTACCCTCTCCAGAGAATGACTTCCTGAATCTTTTAATTTTCCCATCTCCCTTTGAAAACACTAATTATAAAACAACCCCCTTACCCTCTCACCTACACCAGTAGGGAAAGGAAACTGTGAAAACAGGAAAAAAAGCAATATAACTATTGTACCACTCCCCAATATACTGCACCTTCCGAACAAGTACAGCTTCACTACAATGCAGTCATTTCCTTTTCCCACATGCACGACAAAGCAATACTGCATGCACAAAGGATGGTAAGGTAATGCTAACAACAGAAGGACGTTGCTCAAGAAGCAAAAACTGCCATACAAAACAGCAAGATAGACTTTGCATATTATTTCTTATTAAAGGCCTGCATGAAGATCCATACTACAGAAAGCTTATGTTTGATAGCAAGGAAGGAATTTTAAACATCTCTAAGTTTCCTGTGTTGTAAGCAACAGCTTATCTTCAAATTCAGGACATGGGAGAACAGGAGGAGAAAGGACAGCCATTTTGCTTTTGGCATCCTTTTACAGGTAACAAGATAATTTCATAGGCAACTATGAAAATTCTACTACATGGATAGGTTTTATTAAATCTATGTTGGAAAAGGGGAAGTTACCAACACCTCCCTCAACTTCCCTAACTGCCAATGTCAGTGACATCTGACATTAAATTCCCTATAGACTTATCTAGTGTTGAACTTCATACCAGTTTAAGGAAAAACACCAAACCGATTTTTTCAACTCATTACAGACAAAACTTGCTATAGATGTGAAATCCACTACCTATAGCACTCGTGGTATCAAATTAAGTTACTATGCTTCAAACCTTTGTGTACTGGTATGTCTGCAACAACACAGGCTTGATTTCCAATGGCTTCTCCACACACATCCCTGCAGCTACATCCTTCAAAGTAACTATCTTCAGAAGCTCAATCTGTTACACTTTAGTAAAGACAGTTTTCTTAGCAGCCCACTGTTTCCTAGAACACAGATCCCTTTAAGGCAGAGCTAGCTGAACATACAAGAATTACCACAAGTCTCTTATGAAAGCATAAAAGCCAAGTCAACCTTTGCAAACTATTGGAATCTTATTCCATATTTGCTTTCAAAATAAGATACATACTTTGCTTTGTCAGCCTTTAAGCTATAGACATGTAAATGTCCAAAAGAAACCAAGTACTTCATTTGATCTCTGAGAATTCAAAATAAGGCTAAATCTTCAATATTAAAAATAAAACAGGGCAAAATGGCCCTTAGCAACTGTTTTGTTTTTCAGACAACAAATTCTTGTACTAAAATCTTTCAAGAAGCACTTCAAAGTGAGAACTAGGAACAGTACACACTCTTGTTTTCTGTTATCCATTTCAAAATCTTAATCCATGGCTAAAGTGCAGCCATGCATCCATGGAACTGTTCGTGTTACTTAGAAGTTAAGGAAGCACATAAGCTTTAGCAGGTTTACAAGTCTTAATTTTGAAACATTCGACCTTCTTCTCTTTCCCCCAGTAGGCCCTTATGAAAAATCTGATCATCCTTATTTCAAAAAACAGCACACAAATCTTCAGACTACTGTCAGCTAATCCATCTATTACATTAGTTTTTCTTTAAAAGGCACCAAAAGCAGGCCAGATATGAAGATATTTAAAGCAGGTAAGGGACAAAGATAGAACTACATATCGTACCTTCTCATACTGACAAACTATCACATTGTTGGTGTCAAACAAGTCGGCAATGTCCAGGTCACTGACATCATCAGCAGAATTTAATGGGTCCTAGAGAATAAGACTGCATTTAAGTAGTATTTTATCCGTTCTTGCAAGTTAGCGTTGAATATACTTGACATTATACACAACAAGAACAATGAAGTTTAACACTCAAAGAAAGACTTAGAAGCTATGAAAAATGATGCTGTACAAAGCTCACTTATAAGCATCTTCACGTCTATGTTCTCAAAAACTAAAGCATCCTTCCCCTGAACAACAACAAAAAACAACACATGGCAAAACAAAGTAAAACAAAGCAGAGCTGCTACAGCCAAAGCTGCACCTGGTAACTGGTATACTCATCAAATGATGCATACCCAGCGTTGTGGTTGATGCCCCATTCCTGGAGACATTCAAGGTGAGGCTGGATCAGGCCCTGGGCAACTGACCTAACTGTGGTGTCCCTGTTCGTTGCAGGAGAGTTGGACTAGATGGTCCTCAGACATCCCTTCCAACACGAAGGATTCTAAGATTCTATGATTCTATGATATATTTTAGTTCAGATTCTGCAAGTTAATGCTCTTGTGAATCTCAAGAACACATACACACAACAGCATCTTCTCCAGGGAAACAAATACACTTGTATCACTGTTCTCTATCCAATTCTCTGCAGCTCTCCAGAAGGAAAAATAAAACTATATTACTTTCCTAATTTTACTTAAAACTGAAAGAAGTCAATTCCAGTGAGGGCAGGCTTTCACCAGAGAGTTTTAATTCTGCTAATCAAGTATTTTAACTGATCCAGTAAACATATGACTTCTCAACACCTTTCATTTGTTTGCTATCCTCCTAACAAGCTCTCTAGTAATTCCTCAGCAGCACCTCCTCTTGAGAAGAAGCCCCTAACTATGCACTCTCTGCACTATACTCCACAGGAGCTGTTGTATCCACCTCAAACACTGAGTTACTGGACCTACTTTATTGTAACATCCTTCAGAGGGCTTGAAAGTAAATTACCTCCTCAACAACGTCTGTTTGGGGCTCTTCATTGTCACAGCTGCTACTAGACTCAGAGTTTGAAATACTGTCAGCTTCTTCATCTTCTTCACCCTCCAGAATCTTCAGATTCTCTGATTCAATAATGTCAATGAACTCATTCTCTTCTGTATCTTTTGTATGTAGTACTTCTTTCTTGGGAGAACCATCACAAGTTCCATCTAGCTGAATTATGCCTTCAGTGTCACTGCAGATACCCCTCTCTGACTGTAAATCAGATTCCACCTGCTCAGTAGGTTCCACCTGAAAAGAATAAAAAAGACCAGAGACAGCCTGTGAATTAGCACCACAGCTTTCATTGTTCAATATAAAGCCTAAGATTTTTGTTTAATAAGTGCCCTAAATCTTGTTGCTTTAAGTGGGAGCTTCGAGTCCCAGCCTACTTGTAAACCCCAAGTATGTTTGAAAAACCTTGTTCTTACCTCTACCTCAAATGGAATCAGTGTCAAATATTCCCTTAGTAACATAGAAATACATTTTCTTAGACTTTTCTTTAACACTACTGTAGTCAAACAACTTAAACAACTTCTTCAGAAAAAAAAAAGATATTCATGCTAGCCTCTAGAATTTCTAATGCAAAGAAAATTCCAATAACTTAGAGTATTTCTTATTTAAAAAAAAAAAAAAGCCAAGATGTATTCATCCCTTTCCCTCATTTCAAAATGCATTTTTAAATAAGATATAAAAAGATGAGAGAGTAAATACTTCAGTTCTCAAAGTTACTGCACATAAAAGCATTAGAATTTCTGAACAGGGAACTCACAGGAGTGTAAAAGGGTTTTAAAGTTTCAGTGATCTTTGGTTTCACATTCAATTTTTACTGTAGCACTAAGTTGACATCCACATACAGTTTCTAAATCAAGAAAGTAAGACTACATGTTGACCTTCAGTTCTTTCTCCAGTCTTCACCAACTCGCCCAAGTGTAGATGAGCAAAGTAAGATGCTTTCTGTTTACTGACATTTTTTGTTACTGCCATTCAATTTGTATTTAATAAATTTACCTCAATCTCATATAAACAGTACAACTCAAAGTCAGCACGCCAGCCTGAACTTGCAATATTTGCACATGATTGCTGGAACAAGGAGTAATGAAGTCAGGACAGAGGCTTGTGAAATAAAATCATTTAAGTTTTCCAACACAGCTCTAGCTGGATTTTAGCTTGTCAGGATTTTTCCCCCATGAAAATACATTTCCTTCCTGCAGATTCTCACTTAAGAAATCTGACTTCTTATACTCAGCATGGACTCTCAAAGTAAGTTAATTGCCCTTCATACATTATGACTTAAAATTAAACTCTGTTGACATTCCAAATGCAATTTGACCACAACTGGCCACTCTCCACAAGCAGATTCAGCATCACAAAGACACTGTAGTTCTAAAACCATCATTCACATCTGTTCTGAGGCCAGAAAAGTCTCAAAAATAGTCTATAAATCTATGAATGCACTACAACTAACACACTTCAGTCTTTTAAACTAATATTCTATTCGATCCAATTTTTTTCAGCAGTGGTAACCAAAGTTCTAAATGTAAAAATAAGCAGTCAGCTACTCTGTTCACAACAGGCTCAATAGCAAACTTAAAAATTACACTTTTTGTTATTGTTCAGCTGCTTACAGATGCATCTGATCACACCTCGTTCAAAGCTTGTTCTTCACACAACCATTTACAACAGATGCATTTTCACCAGCTTAGAAATAAAGGCTCCTACCTTGTCTGTGGGAGCCTTGCTATCTTGGTCTTTCAGAGCAGCATTATCATCTAAACTTTTGCCCTTGATAATCAGCTCAATGACATCAGACACCTGCTGTTGCACTGATTCCTGAGGCTTCATGTCTAACTGCCCCTTCACATCTGGCAGCAGCACACTGCCTGGGTCATTTGCCAAGGATTCAGCAGGAGAAAACACTTCAGAGGATCCTGAAGTAAACACAGCTGTATGAAGACGGCTGTACTGGGATTTTTCTGTTAACTCTGCACACTGATTTAACACTGCATTAGTTGCAATCTCCTGCCGACTCACTGCAGGCTGCTGAAACAGCACAGTGTTGGTGGAGTTCTCTGGGTGTTTATTCTGCAAGGCACTCGGCTGAAACACCACAGTTTGTTGGATTTCAGTCTTCTGGGTTTGCAATGTCTCAGCAGTTGCCTGGACAGAAGATGTTCTCACCGGAGCAACACTAGCAACATTTGTTTTCAGAACTGAAGGTTGGCCAATGGGCTGAAACATCTGCTGAAGAGGATGCTGCAGAATACTTGCATCTCCTTGGCCATGTGCAACCATAACAGGCATATTTACTTGATAAAGCTGCCCTACAAAGAGAAGGGTGAAGAACTGCTTCATAAGGTTGAACTACAGAGACAATAGCCAACACCCAGGTGTTTTGGTTTAACCCAGCAGTAGCTAAGCATAACAATCATTCATTCAATCTCCACCTTCCTGGCGGAATGGGGGAAAAATTAGGAAGCAAAAAAAAAAAAAAAAAAAAAAAGTAGAACATGTGGGTTGAGATAAAAACTATTTAATAAGATAATAAAAGGAAGAGGGGAAAAGGATCATAGTTATGATAATTATATATATAAAATAGGTGATGCACAAACAATCACTCATCACCTGCTAATTAAGATGCAGCCACTGCCCAAGCAGCAGCCCACTTGATGAACTTCCCCTTTTTTCCCCCTCCCCAAACGTTCCTTCTGCATGATGCTACGTAGTACAGAACATCTCTTTGACCAGTTTAGGTCAGCTGCCCTGGTTCTGTCCCCTCCATATGGTTTGTCCCTCTAACCACCTTCCTGGCAGGGCAATAGGAGAAGCTGAGAAAACTGAAACATCCTTGCTCTGGGCAGCACTGCTCAGCAACAACCAGAAACATCAGTTTGTTGTTAACATTGATTTTCTCCTAAAACAAAAACGTAGCATCATAGCAGATTCTATGAAGAAAAATAACTCTGTCTCAGCTGAAACTAAGACACCAGGCAAAAAAATAAATAAAGAAAAAAGGAAGCAACAGGAGGTATACAAAGTAGTACTTCCCCAAGCACAGTTTGACCCCCAGTTAAGAGCTTAGAGGCTTTTTCAATCAAAGCTTCCATCTAGATTACCATGCTTAATACCCATTTATGGTATTTATGGTTTGTACCTCCACAGTACCCTATAGAAGCAAACTCAGTAGTTTTAATGACACAGTAAACTGATCCCTATGTACAGGGATAGTTCATTCTTTTAAGGCTCTTTCAGCATCCCCACAAAAAAAAAAAAAAAAAAAAAAAAGGGCACAGAAAGCTTCTAGTTTATCTGTCCTCCCCTTGTATGAAAACCACTCGAAATGCTGAATGCCTTGCTATTATCAGTGTTAGAATTAAGATGCCAGAACCAAGTTCTCAATTCAACTTATACTTGAATTAGACATCTAGTGGCATTATTGCTCAAGGAATGGCTGTTTAAGGAAAAAGTCAACCCATGAAGTTATCTTCCCACTCATCACAACTTAAGCAGTACAAGTAGATTTTGTGCAGCACTACAGATGACTTCATCAGTAAAGGAGAGTGATTAAAAAAAAAAAAGAAAAAAAAAGGGGGTGATGGGTGCTAAGATTTCATTTGAATAAGAAATGAATTCAATTCTGAAACACCAAAACACCATTACTAGTTTAAAACAGAAAGGATGCCTCTCATGCAGAACACAGAGCCAGACTGACAAAGGCATGTATTTGCCCACAGCTGTAAAACAAGCAAACAAAAAAATGGCATCATCTGGCAGCTCATCTTAACTGATGTTACAAGTATACACAACTGACACACCAACTAATCAACATAATTACTTCCTCCATGCAGCAATTACAAGCTACAAAGGAAGAGGAGGATAACTGGCTCTACCCACCTATACTTTAACTTCACATTTATTTTATCTACTGCACTCAGAACCATCTATATCCACATACAGTCAGTGCACTCTGATGTGTTACATCTCCTCTTTAATCTTACCAGATGCTGTCTGCAGAGTCAGTCCAGCTGGTACATGTATGGGATAAGCAACACTGGAAGGGAGAGTAAGAGTTGCACCCTTTTGTGAAGCACCCTAAGAAATGCAAGAAGTTTATTAAGTAACAGCTCATACCTTATTCTCTTATAGGGCCCTAATTGTCACAATTACATGCCCAAAGGAAAAACAAATGACAGCCTTTTTGTAATCACCTTTACTGAAGAGTTGCTTCAGATTTTTGATATATAGGCAGATAGTATTGACTGCAAAGACAATGGCTTGCCCCAAGTTCTTCCAGTTATCATATACTGAAAATTACCAAGCCACCTGCAGACCCTCAGTGAGCACACCATCCACAACAACACCTTTCCACTCAGCCTCTTTTACATAAGCTTATGCACACTGTACAGACTCCTCACCTAGGCCTATGAGAACACTTGATATCATTCTCTTTTCTCCTGGAAAGAAAAGAGTTGGATATGAAGTTCCCTTTCAAACTAGCTGTTCTTGGGAAATGCACATTTTAAATCAGGGAATTCACTTGTTACACAAACATCTTCCCAATATTGTTTGGCAGCTTGGTAAACTCATTAGCTGAAGGCTCAGCAGGCACTCAATACATTCATCATGCTCTGAATGATGATAGGGCATCCTCCCCTGCCCTAACAAGTTCTGCTGTGCCAAGAGGTCAGAGCCTATCACTCCAAAAACATCACTTTCATCCAATTTCTGCACCTCACAGATAATGCAGCTTCCAACTTGACTTTAAACACTCAATAATAAGAAAATTGTTGCACACACGTACATTTTCAGTACTACCAATCCGTGGGCTAAATCTGTGCAGCACGTTTTCCAGCTCATTTCTGGCTCCACTGCTTGTAGAACCAAGTGCTACATCTCCATCCTTTTTCCCCCTGCTTAGACAGAACTGAGCCCTCCCTCCAGGAACTCTTAGCTTTTGTATGGTTTTCCTCAAAAATAAGAGGGCTAGACATGACACACTGAGTTTCTTCAGCTGTGGATTCTCTGCCAATAAGATACCTGTTCCCTTGCCTATCAGTCCACGTTGCACAGATAAAACAGTTATTAGAAATGCTAACTTTTCTGCTCCTAAATAATTGCCCTAAGGCATCTATGCAGGGGAAATGCTTCAAATTTGCCTCCCCACCAGCCTGTTAACAACTGACAAACTTAAATATTTAGAATTCAGAATAATCAAAACAGAAAAGTCACTACAGCTACATACCAGGTCTGCTGCCATGAAATGCTGAAAGCCTCCTCCAGTTGGGATAACTAAAGAAGCTATTAAAAGGGGAAGAAAAAAAAAAAACAAAACCAACAGAATGTCTCAGAAACAGTTGAACATTCAGTTACTTACAGCATGAAGTCCTAAAACTAAAGCAATCTAACTTCAGTTCATACACAGTTAGATCAACAAATAAGCACATCTAGATGAAGCTGCTGGATATACTTCCTTTTACATTGCTTCAAGCTTATGCTGTACTCAGAGCATCAGGTTATACCTTGATATGGGAAACTTGCATTTTATTAAAAGTTTATCCTGGAGATTTTGTTGGAAAGGTATTTCTGTTCAATGAACTTAAGAAGTTGCAGTGTAGAAGCTAAGTGTGCCATTTCTATTTATTAATACAATCAACATGCATAAAATGCACTGCCTTGGCAACATGAAGAAAACGTATAAGTTGTTTTCTGCTCCAGCAAATATCCAATGGTGCTAACAGTAAGATGGGTATATTAAAGCATTAATACTGACTTAAAAGACAAATCAAAGGGAAAACTTTTGCAAACTTCAGGCACAGAAGAATCTATGCATCCCTAACTAGTTTGAAAACACTAATTCAAATCCTACTAAAAAATAGACAACAAAAAAAAGTTCCCTGAATTCAACAGATTTGATTGTGCCTTTCCAAAACATAGGATTACTGAAATTAATTAAATGTAAAGCTTCCAATAACAACAACAAAAAAAAAGCCCAAATCTATTTCCCCTTTAATAATGTGGGATAAATAAAGTATCTGTCTCCAAAAACAGTCCTTTCAAATAAGACTGTAAAAAATAAGCAGATGAAAGGTACCCACCTAACCATGAAAGGTCCTCCACGGACACAAGCACTATGATACATTTTCATTAAACAATCACATATGATCTTTGCTCTTTGTCAAGAAAGGTCCTTGTCCTCTCTCACAGGCCTCAGCTGAGAATTCCATCCTACCATGAGATTACCATACCGGTCAGGTGGCCCACTGAAGCCTTGATCAAGAAGAGTTAAGTCCTGCTGGCTGAGCCTGGGTAAAAGTCACATTCTTCTGTGCATTGCAAATGCTGTTTTTAGCACAATGAAATGTAACCAACTAAAATGACAAACCAAAAACTTGCACTCTGTTTGAGTAAGGGCTTGAATTTTGAGATGTTCAGAACTAGACTCAACTCCAGCTTGACAGAAGAGCTCCAGGGCACAAGCATGTCACATAACCCCCAGCACACATTGTGCCATACATTATAAGGGATGCAAAGTCTTAACACATCCGGTGAATCTGCAACTGAAGCTTTACGTTTCTAGACTAGAGGCAAGAGGACAAAAATTCTCTCTTCATGTTTCCCTGTTAGAAATAAATGGCAGATAAAGTGCATCTAGACATACCTGTACAGCTTTAATCAAAGTTTATTTTTCTCCCTTACTGGTCAAGCTCTGCTTTCAGGGCGAGACATACTGTCCTGTGTTATGCTAGATATACACAAAAGCATGGCAAAGACCATTCCAGCATCTTCAGGTCTTCCAAAAGATACTTAAAACACTGAGCTATACTTAAACTGCATTTGCAGAGTCTGACCTGTTGGAGCCTGCAAAACATGATGAAAATTGTGTGGAACATGTAGAGTTAAGCGTGAAGAATGGTGGCTGTGTTTGAAGAGGCCTTCGGTTGCTTTAGACTGCATAACCTTGGTTTCCCAGAGCTGCAAAGAGAATATTAAAGTCAACTGATATCAGTTTTAAAACCACTTATCTTATTCGTGAATCAGGTATTTCTAGATCTTCCTGAAGTAGAGAATCATAGAACATGCTAAGATAGAAGCTACACAAAAGGATCACTGAGTCCAATTTCAGGCTCTGCATCACCCACAACCCAAACTCTACGTCTCACAGCACTGTCCAAATGCCCCTTGAACTCTGGCAGCTCAGGGCCATGCTCACTGCTCTGGACCACCTGCTCCATGCCCACCACCCTTTGAGGCAGAGCCTTTCCCTAACCCCAAAGCCCTCACCTGACACAGTGCTCAAGGTGAGGCTGCACAGTGGAGTAATCGCTTCCTTCAGCCAACTAGCAGTGCTGTAAACCAGTTTCATACAATAAACATGGCTACAATCACTACTAGATTCTGACTTCCAGAAGCCCAGTACAGTATTTACAGAATATTTATAAATCTAAACTAGAGCAAAAATCGACACACTTTAGAAGACAGAGAAACAGATAACTATACAGTATTTATTAATACATGGAAAACCAACAAACCTCCTTCAGCTTTCTCAAAACCTGTTTATCTACTCCCTCTTCTGCAAAGAGGTCCTGAATACTTTCAATCACATCGTCAATAATGGACTTGTAGAGTTTAGGCTATGCCAAAAGAAAAGAAAAAAAAATTCAAATTAAGATGAACAGTAATATTTGAAGTGATTGCATATAGTCTGACCTGGCCACGTAAACAACTGTTACAAACTGCACAACATGAATCAAGCACTTCAATACAAGTATTCTGCCAGGTGTCTGCAAGGCTACCAAAAACGCATGCCCATTTGTTCCTGTAAGCCTGTATGACCCAAGATCGTCGTCTGAGACAACAGCACGATGCCATACAGTTGCTAAGTTACAGTAATTTTAACTCTTGAGCTATCATTATACTACAGTAGGGCTGTAACACAATGTTTTATTGCTTCATCCCTGCTGTCTTGGAGAGCAGACCAGCTATAACAAGCTTCAAGATGCAGCCATTCAGACCAAAACGGAAGTTAACAAGCTTTGGGCAGCATAAGGCTTACTAATCACAGCAATCCCTACACCTCAACAGCATACTTATACAAGGGGAAAGATGAAGTTAAGGCAGAACTTGCACTAAGCTTTAGGACAAGGACAGCTAATTACTATGCTGTATACTAGGCAACAACTCTATAAAGCAACCAAAAAGTGCAACCATTGCCTTCAAATCAGCAAAAATAAAGCAGTGACCACGAAGAGAGCACCCCTGCCTAGCTCCCTGGCGAACACCCGCCCCACCAGGCCAGGGGCAGCCGCTTCTCCCCATCCCCCCGCTCAAAGGAGCGGCTGCAGCCCCTCACCACAGGGTTGCCGTGCGCCATGGCGGCAGCCTCCCATAACCGCCCCTTCCGCCTTTAAGGCGCCGTTGCCATGGCGACGCGGCCTGCTTGCCGCCGGCCCCACCCGAACGTGGGAGACATGGCGGGATCTGCTTTCTACGAGGGAGGTAGAAAGCCAGGGCTGACTGTGACCAGCCACTGCCATTAGCTCCTCAAAAGTAGGAATTGAGTAGCATCTCCAGTAACGGCTGGCTGGAGTAATTACTGTTTTGTGAAGCTGTGCTGCTCCGCAGTTATTATTTTCGCTGGCCTTTTGGCTCCTGTTGATAGTCTCACGGTAATCGTGGCAGTGTGGACCAATAGCTAAGGCGCCAATGCAAAAGCAGCCAAGAAACTAAAGCTTCTGTCTGAGCCTTTTTGGTGGCCTAAAGCAGGTCATCCTGCTGCTCTTTGTCTCCATTTCCTCGCCTGCAAAAAAGCAGTGCTATTGTAAGATTGCTTCCATTGCCTACTGATGAAAAGTGCACTGGCAAAGCTACAAACTGTTATCAGTGATAGCATCAACTGGAGAAGAAAGTGTTTTAAAGAACTCATGCTTTCCTCTGCTCCCATCGAGCTTCTCTTTTCCTCCCTATCGCTGAAGCAGCACATACATTGCCACGCATTGGGTTTCAGCTGAGCACTGGTTACCAAACCCAAGTTTCTTCTTTCAGCTTTAGAGGGCAAAGACTGACCAACACCTGGACTGTACATGGCACCTGAGGTGCCCAGTTTGGACCCAGAGCTCTAACAGAACCTTAAGGCAGTCAGAAAATCCAGCTTTTGTTCATGGTGGAAAGGAGGCTTAGTTTGGACAAGTATGGTTGCCTCTGTAGTGCAAAAGCATTATCTAGGAAAGCTGGCTACAAAAGCATATTATCTTGCTCTAATAAACTCTGAAGTCATTCTTACCTCATAAGCAGGGAGAAAGCTGAAGCTCTTGGTTCAGTAGCAACAGTCTGGTACAACTGCACAAATTATTGCTTACATTTGCTGCAATCTGTTTGTGTGTTAATACAGAGATTTACCAATTTAGCAGTTACATCTGGAAAAATGTTCATTATAATCATGCATGTAGCAGAGTGTATATTTCTGGTCTTCCTTTGCACACCTTCCATCCACACCTATGTTGGTGTTATTCTCCTGATCCTAAGAACCTAGAAACATCTTTTTTTTTTTTTCCTTTGTCTGTATTTAGGTAGGTATGTAGTGCTGCCTGATTTGTAAAGAGAACACTTGCCCTTAAGCACTGATTTTAAGGCTGGCTTACACAATCTGAAGAACGAAAATATTTCAACGAAAATCCTGACAGACCCTTAATTATAAAGCTAGACTAACACCCACAACATAAAAAAAGAAGCAACATCCATAATCATATTCTAAGTTGCATTTTTACAAGCGAGACAAAGAACAAGTGCTATTTGCTACTGAAGTAATTTTGCTTTGTAACAGAAATGTTTAATGATACTGTCTAGATCTTGAATCAAGTGACAATTGCGTATTCAGCTGTTCTGTACACCCTGCATCAACACTAGAAAAAGGCAAGGCATGTTGCTTTGCTTATAGAATAATTTGAATAATAGAATGTATTTTTAAAGCATAGTGTTCATTTGAAACTGTCTGGGATAGCGCATACCAAGAGAGCCATTATTCTCCTGTCTGATTAGCCCTGTCGTGTTAGCAGAAATAGCAAGAAGCCTTTAGGATCTCACTGGGCCCTGAAGATTGCAGATGGTGATCCTGCAGCTGGCTGCAACTTATTCATGAGACAGATAAACCTGATACATAGCCATCTATCTGCCAGCATTACCATACGGCAGTTTTATAAAGGTGAAAAACGTACTGAAAGAAAAACATTTATAAATGAGTTTCTCGCTTACTACGGTCTTTCATTTATCCAGGGTGTTACAGAGTTCCCTGAACTTGGAACAGTTTGCATATCTGACTTCAAAAAGAGGTGCAGAATGGGCAGATTGGTTCTGGAGGACTTCTCAGCTGTCTCAAATAGAGGCCAGGTTACTTTGGATACAACCACAAGGACATTTGCAGAGCATGGCAAATGAGCTTCACCTGCCCTTCAAGTTAACGGTGTGTTTCTGTGTTTTTATGTGTCTAACAAATTTCACCAGCACAAGACGCTGTAGCCATATCCTGTGTGTTGTAAATACTGTCCTTTATATTGCTGGTAAATGCCAAAGCCCCACCACCAAAGTCAGTGTGTGAATTCCCTTCATGCAGGAACAGCACTCTACACCTACCCATAGCACACAGGTATTGCTTAGGAGAAAGTAAGAATAGAGGGTGAGGATACAACTTTCCAAGACAGACAGAGAGGTTGCAATGGGCATTGCCTGCTAATCAAGGCACTTGGCTATCACCTGAGGTCTGGCTACTACCTGGAAAAATGTCTGTTAGAAATTACCAGAGAAGATACCTTCTCATCAAGTGCTGTGATCAGTGTGTCCACTGGACAAGCATGAAAAAAAGCCTGGTTAATTACATCCTTAAATCTTCTTTGAATAAGAAAATCTATAAAAATATCCAATAATAGCAGTACTTAATACTAATTAGCTACTTTTGATATTGCTGATCTTAACATAGTATCCGTGTCCTGCAACATAAAATGCAAGCCTGTCACGATTTTCATGCTTATGCATTTTCTTAACATTTAACCCCACTCTGTAGTGAAGAAATGCACTAGATATTTTGCCCAACCTCACATGAAGCAGTTGGGAACAGCATCCATGTTTCATCAGTCTTAATTCAGCTTCCAGTCCAGCCCTCCCCACTGCAGTTTCTTTAACAGCTCTCAAGTGTTTTAGAAGCCGGGCTATCAAAAAGATTAGTATGCTGTTCAGATCCTCCTGATTTTTCAGGGTTTTGTCAGCATTTGGGATAGCGATGCTTAAGGGCACCTCAAACATTCATTTACTGGACAGGTTTTAATTTGTAATTATTTATACTCCTCTTGATACGTGGCGTCTAGGGAAGATTTAATTTCGGATGATGAATCTTTATTATTCATTTTAAAAAATGCTGTTTTCCAATGCATTACCACTTGAAACACTGTCAGCAAACTCAGATGCTTGGTAGAGAATGCCCTCTGCTGTTAAAAACCAGTATTGCTGCTGTTGAGGGACATCACCAGCGACTCGTTCTTAAGGTATTGTTTTACAGCTACCATCTCGCTCCTCTTGCCAAGTAAACGTAATCATTCTTAGAAGAAAGTGCTTGCAGAATCTGGGCAGTCCTTATGCAGCAGCCTTGACATGGGCAGAACTATTAATTTCATTTTAAAGATATTATCTAACACGCTGCCTTTGTTTTCAGCTGTTGGTTTAGAGATATGGTGCTCTGGTATCATAACCAGTTTTATTAATAGTGTGGTTTTACTGTGAGCTCCTTCATTCTTTTGGAGATCTGAGACAGATAAAGCTGGGACCTGTGATTCGTTCCTCTCCCATTTATGATGTGTCACTCCTGTTTCCTCATGTGACTCTCCCGTTTTTTTACCTGGTTCAAACCACTTTATCAGAGGAACTGTAGGAAAGGCTTTCTCTGAATTCAATTTAATGATACATTTTCTAGATATTGGGGAGCATAAGAGCTCTGGCCTGTAAAACAGCTGCATAAAAATGGCACTCCTGGTAGACTGAATACACCAAATTGCAGAATACAGCTCTGCTCTTCTAAAACACCCAGAAAGTCATCCAGCATAAGTAATCCTAATTAAGGATGAAATAAGCCTTGCCTTTCCTGAATACTCAACCTCCCATCTTGTATAAAGCTCCAGCCCTGCTCCAAGGCTTCCCAACTCCACTGTGCTGTGTCTAAGAGGTAATTCTTCTAAAAAATTACAGGTCATTTTTAAATTAATTTTACTAATGAAAGAGCTATGAAACAGCTGAACATAGCGCATGCTAGGAAACTGTCCTAAAAATAAACGTTTACGTGTTTTCACCTGCTACAGAGACAGCAGCACAGGATAAGTGGCATGGTTATTTTATACTTCAAGGCAATTCCTTGAAGTGCTGCCCCACAGATCTCTGCCTTACTCATGTATTTCCCCACTGTGACTTCACCCTTCACTATGAATTGCAGCTCATTTCAAGAACAGACTTTGAAATTTCTGAAGGTCTTCAATGATTGTCACTGGGTTACATTCAAACATCCCAGGGAGTTTGGAGAAGCAATGGATAGGAAAAAAAAAAACATTCATTGGCTTACTATTGTTATGTGAATGAGGCAAAAAGCCTGCAGTATATGATCATTAATGGAATATGTAGTTCAGCTTCCTGTGACCAGCATCATTTGAGACTAGGAGTGATATCCCCCACTCATACACACAGTGCAATTCCTTTTTCTAATGAACTGCAGTACTTGCCACTACAAGATCAACCAGTTAATTACAGTAAATGTAAAACAAGCTTGATAAATTTTTAGTGAGGGGACAAGAAACAGCAAGTTTGAAATACAACTTTATTTTTTTAATCAATATGCAATCTACAAAACGTTATTACAAGATCATCAGCCTGATCCGTTTACAGTTAAACTGACAAAAATAAAATTATATTTTCCATTAAGAATAACAGCTCTGCTTCAGAGTTATCAAAATTACAGCTAAGAATTACTAACTGCAGCAGTTAGTTACCGTGTTTAGTCAACAAAAAGACAAATAAATGTGAAATAGAGATGTGGACACCAGTACTGCAGCTGAGAAGTCTGTCAAATAAAATAAATGCAACTAGAAGAAACGTGTGAAAGTACATTTTCAGATGTAGAGTTTTGGGCAATTTATATGGAGCATAAGGATGACCGTGGCTTGGCATCACATTCAATGGAGTGCACCACCACCCTCATTTCTAAGAGCTGCTGCCCAGGGGCAGCCAGAGCATCAGTCCCTGTCACTGCAAGGCTTCAGCTTTGACACCCAGTTACATCTCCTTTCATCTCTTTTGTTCTCTCTTCTGGTTGGAATAAGCATGCGTTGCAGGTTGCTTATTGACCAGCATCAAGAATATTCCACAGTGTTTTCTTTTCCTGCCCATTACAACTATTCATTTCTTTTTCTTTTTGCCACTCCTTTATTCTCACAGACTTTGATGCAGATCCCATTTTGTCAGTTAAAAGACTTCCATCGACTTCAATGGGTGTTTTTGAATCCAAAATTATATCAAGTATTATCTACGATAACACAACTAGTATAAGAAACATTAATGCAAAGACGTTTGTCAGTTTGAGCAAATGCAATACTTTGTAAATAAAGAAGATGCTTTAAAAACAGCTGTTCTCATTGATTTCCATTTAAAATATAAAACATCCCAAGCTCTGCTTCTCTTTTGGGAAGGAAACACAGGTACATCTAAATACTGCCCTGCAGTAAATTTCAGTGAAGTGTACGCATCTGAAGTGAGCAGAACAGTTGGAAGAATTTCAGTGAGTGCAGGTGCTAGCTGCAGGCAGCACGTACACACAAACCCTGCTTCCTTGCACCATGCCAGCGTACCTCATGGGCTATTAAAGGTCCAAGTCCCTCTGCCAGCTGGACACCGAGTACCTCGACATGTTATAGCAACTATTCCCACCCCAGAATACAGTCAGACAATTTACTGCCCAGATTTCTAAACAATAAAGACCAGTATGTTTACTTACCATCAGCTACTATAGCATTCATAGAAAATGATAGCCATTAAGTGTTAAACACTGAGAATATTTGTTCAACTGGTTATATTCAATGGTATCAGAGCACACAGAAGAAATATTAGAAAAGGGAAGCCAGTGTTTCTGCTTTAGATTGTTGCAATAGAAAGGGGAGTTAGAATTTGATGGGGAGAATAAGGTCAACCCAAACTTTCTTTCATTGAACTGCCTTGTATTTTTCAAGTGTTCTGACAGTAAGGCATACAATCACCTGTTTGAGACTGAAGAGGGTAATTTTTCAGCCTTAGAACTTGTTGTGAAAACCATGAATGAAACACTAACTTTCTTTCATTCCATCTTCGTGGAATGGATTCCCTGTGTCCCTGATCCCATTGCTGCTAAAGCGAACACAGTCTGGCAAGCCTTAGATGGAAATTCACAATTGTGCCATGTGGATAAATGTATGGGGCTGCTGAATCACAGCCTGAACCTCTGATAACCACCTGAGGCGAGCACTGAGTCAGCCATGGGAGCACAGGTGAAGACAATTCAGCTGTGCTGCTGCAAGGGGTGGAGCCTGGCTGCTCCTCTCCTAGATCCACGTAAGAGCTGGCTGCCAATAAAAAGGGATAATATAAAGATGACAAAATAGCATCATAGTCTTTTTGCGGCTTTGGCAGTGCAATACCCATAAAAGCCTGCTCCCATGACTTACTACAGAATCTATTACCCATCTCATTCTCAGCTTCCAAACAGGGAGAAAAGTTCATCGTGGTGAACTACGTTCATATTACTTCTGTTTCCTCCAACTGGTAACTTCCTCAGTGCATATCCCACATTTTTCTATTTGGCAGAATAACATTTATCTGTATTTTTACAGTCGTCACATAAGCAGTTACAAGCTGTAGAAAAATATAAAGTGAAACTTTGTGCATTACTGTATTTTTGTTCTCCAGACATGTCTGTTCCAAGTAAGGATTACTTTAGGAAAAAATAAAAACATGCTAAGAATATTTTTTCAATTTGTTGTATTTCTTTTCTTGGAGTGGGGATTACAGCCTGCATAAAATGATTAAGGGAACAATGGCTGTAAGGAAGCGGAGAAACTCTTCCTAAATTACAATGATAGGACATTAATACATTAATAAAGTGTTAGTAGCTATTTGGTGAAGTAACACAGCTTCACTTCCCTTGTAATAGTCTATTCCTGCACTGTTTCCCTCCAGAAAGGCCTTCAGCCAGTGGCATGATGAAACCTCACTTCCCACATATAGGAAGACATGTTCTCTGTCTTGAGGCTCCTTCAAGCAGCAGTGCAGAAGCTCCTGCAGTTTCCAAAGCAATATCTGGACCCTGCATCCTAAAGGAGCAATTGGTAGCAAGTCACCAATTTTTCAATTTGTGAGCAAAGCCCTCTGCTGGTGTAAATTATCAGAGCTTCATCAAATGAAATGGAACTGGGCTGATTTATGCTGGCTGAGGATCTGCCCCCTCGCTTGCTGCAGCAGAGGGAAAAAAAAAGTCTAATGCTGACACAGACAGAAGTGCTGGGAAGGAAATGAGGAATATTACTGCAGGAGAACCTTTCCCATTTTACCAGTGAAATCACCCTGGTTCTAACTCATTAGTTGAAGCTCTCATAGAGAATAATATTACAATTTGTTCTGCTCACATAAATTGTGGAGAACAGAAATATGGAGGATGGAGCATTTCAAGCATCACTAAAAAAATGTAATTGGTCCTGCTGGACTCTACACAGATGCTGGTCTGCATGTAAGAGCCCTGGCAGGTTTTATTGCTGAGTATTATATATCCAAGTGACTCAAACTCTTTGAGTAGTGCCGTTAGGTTTCAATGTGGAATATGAGAGTTCCCAAGTCATAGATATGCAAGAGGAAAAAAATATATTGTGATCAGTCAAATAAGTGCTCATATCTTGCAAACCTTTATAAGCAGACCTTGTCCATCAGTTTTCCCTTGACAGGAACATGACTTGAACACAAGCCAACAGAATGAGCGCCGATTTGCAGAATCAAACCCAAAAGCACTTAAAAATATATTCAGCGACTTCTTTTATGTGAAAGTAGGTCATTGCGCTGTTTCTAACAATAGAATTTCCTGTGTAAATACCCTACAGTGATGCCCGCTGTTCTCTTTCACTGCATCAAGCAGTTGCCAGCCTTATCTGGATCTTCTCCATCAAGCCGAATCCACTTCTTTTCAATTTCAACCTGTAGTCAGAAAACAAAAGGCAGGTAGAATTAGCAAACAACTGAAAGCATGATCTGCAGCAATGGCACAAATAAGATGTTTCCAGACCAACAGATTTCAAAACCACTGCTCCCAAAAATAGCTCACTGAGGAAAAACAAGGCTGCATTTACACTTCTGATCAAAGATGATGTTGCAAAACAGACATTGAATTATTTTTTAATGATTCCTTTGCTTGAAGCCATTATCTCAAGCAAATGAAAGGTTAGAATACCGTATGAAGAGAGTAGGGCAAAGGAAGAAAAGGGAAAAAATTGGAAACGCAGAACTGAAGATACCTGGCAATGGTAAAAAGCTTTCTGAATCACATGCTTCTGGGGCTGCACATCACTCTCTACGCCCAGTGACTTCACTTCTGTCCCTGAGGGACAGGTATCATGAATGACAAACTGCACAGTGGCGAATGGATACCAGTCAGAAGGTATTTCCTGGTCTGATCCTAGCTCCAGTTTGTAGGACAGGCTGTGTGGATGATCTGCACCTTGAGAAAGGAAGTAACAGACAAACAAACAGAAAAAAAAAAAAAAAGCATCAGTTAATTATCTTTTTCTTTGTTTCTAACACATGGTTAATCTGCTGGCAGGAGATCACAGCTCTATCTTTTATTAATGCAAAGCTATTTTGTTGTACATTATCCTATCAACTTTTGCTGCTTGGACATATGGAGGCACCGTACTCACTTTTTTCTCTTCAGCACACTTTTCACTGTAGTTCTACAAATTAATTTACATACAATTTATTAGATCCTCCCAGCTTCTGATTAAGAAGAGAGTAGTAAAAATGACTGCTAAAATCAGACTACAAGGGAAGAATCTGTTTTCACTCAAAAATATATTTCTTACTTTAAATCTCACAGAAAAATGAAAACTGGAAGACCCCAGCTTAGCCAAGACAGAGATGCGTCCCTGTGCCCAACAACTGTGTTTTCCAGAGCTTTCTGCTGTAGGAATTTCACTGGGATGCTAACTGCAAGAAATACAGCTATCTTACGTACCATCATTTATTACTGGAGGTCTATGGTAGGCAGATAAGGGCACAGCTCAAACAAGATGTGGTGTGGCTGCCAGGATACAAGCTGCCTGCACGCCTTTTCTAGTTTTGCTTCTGCTATGGGAAAAGAACATTTCTAGTTCTCCCCAGCGAAGACACTGCAGAAGCAACTGTCCTGTTGTAAAGTGGAAATGGTAAAGGAAACCATTTCTTTCACCTAGTACACAGTAACACCAGGGTGAAAGCTGAGATCGGCAGGACCACTGGGCAGGAAAGCAGTATAACATAATGAAAATAACCCTATCACATCTGCATCGTCAAATTCTTCAGGGCATAAAGAAGCAATTCTGCCTTTCCTTTCTTCTCCAGCATCAGAATAAACAACCAACTTCCATTTGGCTTCAGGCCAAGAAAAGCAAAGAAAGGATTGGTCGTATTTGGTAAAAGATGGGCTTCACACTGTACATTTGGCCTTTATCCATTATACTGACTGGCATCTCAAAGTTTAAGCAAAAAAAAAGTCTCATTCTTTCTTCTACCTGTTCCAGCTATCAATTCTGCACCCAAATGAAGGAAATACTGAAGGCAGAAGTAACATACACCGAGCTTTCTCCATCCCGTGGGAATCATCAACGTAGCACTCCGTACGTAAAGGCCCAACAATGGCCTTTACAACAGCCAGCACTGATGAAGGGAAACCCAATGGAGCAGCACAGGCAGAAAAACCTCCTTGTAGACTTTTCAATCCACCTACAGCCCCAGTCAAGGCACAATGCTTCACATCCCCTGCACACTTAAGAAACAACGATCGCCCCCAAAACTGCGGCCCATGACCAAAAGCAGCAGAGTTGTCATCTCCTTTTTGTGTGACAGGCAATTGCTCAGTTCACTTGTGCACAACCCAAGCTCAGAGTTGTCCATGCAGCCATAAGGCAAGGTTGTTATGGTTGTTAAGTAGGAGACACTGATTGTGACTTGTGCTAAATTTGGTGCTCCTCACATGTGTGAGACATCACTGACACCTTTGAGTACACTATGGCACTGGGTCCTTCACGGCACTAAAGAACGTTGATACCCAGTTTACATAAAGGTCTTAGGCAAAGAAATGCAATGCCAGGGGCATTCAGCACATGGTTAAAGTCTCAGGACAAAAAGACATTATGCAAATAGACAAAACTGTAATTTCAGGTACTTTATTATAGAAATGAAGGAAGGAAGGAACACAGACAGAAACAAGTATTCTAGCTCCTTGAGAAGGAAGCTGGAGGAAGACTAAATAACTGTGAGGAGATGACAGGTGGCTTGTACACAGTGACAGGCAGGTCTGTCTCCCGCTGTGATGTGGGTCTTGTCCATGAATTCTGCTGGTAATCCCTTCCTGTGGCCAAGCACATTTCTCCTGCGCTAGCACTCTCTTGGTCCATAATCACTCTTTCAGTCTGCCCAGACACAACAAAGCAATCTGCTGTTGCGCTAAGCCTTTCCATTCTTCAATCTGCTCTTGTTCCAGCAGTAGTTCTGACAGCAGCACCAACAGTGAAGGAGACCAGAAGTAGCAGTCCATTCCAAAGCTAAATTGCTGGCTGCCAATTTGTATCTGGCACTGCAACCTACCTGAGCTGTCCTCCTCATGATTTCAAGGACCTGCTGAGTCGGGATGTGCTAACTGCTCAACAGCACAGGCATAGAATCCCAGGCAAAATAGCAGTGGCTGCAACACTAAGATGGCAGATCATGTTCTCTCTCAGCCTCTTGAGGCTATGGTTGATAACAATCTGAGGGGAAAGCGTTTGTCTAGCAGCATCTTTTTCGGAGTTCATTTATGATGGAAAGAAAAGAGCATACATCTAGGGCTTTTTGGAAATCAGTTTCTTCCTGGTCTGGGAGGGAGGCCTTTGAAGAAACAAGCAGTAATGGGAGTTGTCTGGAAAAGTACTTTGTCTTCTGAGAATGGCAATCTGTGAAATAACCACTGCTTGAAATTTTTCTGGATGAATAAACGTCTCATGGTAGATGTCCACATGATCTCAGATGAAGATATAAATGGGCTGTTCCTCTTGGAACTAGAGGATGCTAGAGGATCCTCTTTTAGACAAGGCGTAGTTATGGTTCAGATACCACACAGCACTTAAAAATACATCTAGGCTTCTATTCCAGGTAACACAGGCTGTGACAGGCACAGTGCGCTTCATGTGATCTCAGTGCTGGTAGGTTCTGGGGCTCTTTCTTTCTGCTAGGTTGTAGCCTGCAAAAGTAAAGATCACAGTTTTGAGATCTGGTTAAGGCTTCTGCCCCAAGTCCTCTGGAGCAGCATCCACTTTTCCCTTCTACTTACCCCCAAAACACAGGAATTTCCCCAACACCTATTGCAACAACATCAACGCCAGAGGTACTCACCGTTTGTAGACAAGTTCTTCTGCCTGCTGGTGGGCACTGATAGGAGCATCAGCTGTTGGACATGAAGCGATCAACCAGCACAGCACTCAGAAGATGCTGAGCATTGCTTCAGTTTTCACCTACAATTTGCCAGTCCTCATCAGCTCTGCTCCATGAAACTGTTGTTTCCCAGCCTAGTACAACAGTGGAGTTAGAAGAAAGAGAGGCTGTGTGTACAAAACCTTTTTGCAAAAGAAACAGTAATGCTAAATAAATTAGTTGTTGGCCAGAAACAGAGAAAATGGCAAAAACAAGCAGGCACAGGGTAAGCCTGTAAAGTTGCCCAGTGGAAGCTAAGAGAACATGTTATTCAGATGCTTGTCTAGCTGTGCAAAACACGTACTTTCAGGCATCACGGAGACATGGCCATCTGGCCTGCTGGAAACAAATCACTTCTGAAAAGTAACTAGATAATCTGGGGAGAAAAATGGAGCTTTTACTAGCTAACTTAGGACAGAAATCCTGGGTCTGAGGTGATCAGACAACTTGTTACAAGTTTTTTGAACTAAGGGACCTAAATCCTATTTTACATCTGCCAATCTGGTTCTTATCTCCAAAAAATATTCCAAACTATTGCTCCAATCCTCTGAAGAATAACAAACAAAAACAAACAAATGACTGTCCATGAAATGAGATTCAAGCTGTCATCTGGCATTCAGTTAGCACTTCACCAGCTATTATTAATGTAACTTTGCTGTCTTTACTCACGCTACTTAGCACCCAGTCACCCGAGGTAGCATTCAAGCAACCTTGATCTGAGAAAGGCTCATGAATTCAGACAATTCAGGCCATACCAAGGTTCCAAAGAAGACTGGCATTGCAGGAAATACCACAGGCAGAAATTTACATAGCAAGAGATTAAAACACAGCAATTGCAAGTCTAGTGTCTCCCAGGCTCCCCAGGCAACACATGTACATGGCTTCTCCAGTGCAAAGACCAGCCCCAGCGCTGTGCTGAAATCACTGAATGTTCTACATTTCTGTATACAAAGTCCTGCTTTCACAGACAGCAGATTCACTCAATATGCAGCAACTTAATTGGATTAACCTTTCCAAGGCCATGGCTTTTTAACCTTTTGTCAATCTCTGCTAACACTCAGGCTCCCAACTCTCCATTTATACATCTAAATAAGCACAGGCAGCTTTAAAAATCTGCGGTATCTCAGAGCTGACATAGCGTTCGCTTCACCAGCAGTTCTCCACAAAAGCAATTTAGTAGAACCCAGTGAATACTAACGCATTTCAATGTCTATAAATGGAATTACAACATGACTGCAAGCAATCTTTCCCTCTCCCTTCCCCCCTCCCTGCCCCGACCTTTTTTAAGCCCTGAACAAAAGCTTTTTGAAAGCAAAAACCTCGGCATATTTTTTCGTGCTGCAATAAACACATCAGGAATGTTTACATATTTCTATTAGTTCGATTGCCTCAAGATTTTTGGCACACCTTGGGACAGTTCTATTTTTAAAGTCTTCATTGTATACAGAATACTTGATAATAAGCTTTAAAATTTGACTGGGCAGAACTACTGCTGAAATGTTTTCTCAAACACATGAGCATTCCAAGAATACAGATGATTTTGCAGATCTGAGCCAGAGGAATTATTCAGATGTCCAAGGCTTAAAGTACTCCAGAAAAACAATGTAAAGCTGTAGGATGTCACAGAAAGAAGGTTCTTGTTTTCAAACACCAGAAATCTGAGGTTAATTGTGCACATCTAATCTTAAGGTGAACGAACTGCAGGGAATTAAAGACTTAAGAAAACTCATAATCTTCTTTAAAACTGCCTGACTAAAGCTGCTGACTTGACTTTGCAGAAGCTAACACCAAAGGAGTATCAAAAGGAATACTGAAGGAATATTAAAAGTGACCCAAAAAAGTAGTCCTGTAAGACTTGAGAAAACATCCCCCACCCCATTTTTGGTGCTGCATAGAGCCAAGGGTTGGACTCGATGATCCTTAAGGGTCCTTTCCAACTCAGGATGTTCTGCGATTCTATGGTCACTTCCTCTCCAAGCAGTCATTCTGTTGTGGTGGAATCAGGACAAATCATATGGCATTGGCCACAGGTCAAGGCAAAGGAAGAGGAAGAAGTGAGATGGTGTTAACACAGTGTCCTTTCTGGATTTGACCCCTGAAGCATTTGTGTCCTCCCTCCCACTGTTTAGATCAATACAAATGGAAAGGCAAAATTGCTGGAGGTTCAGAAGACCTGAATGCCTAAACATGTACAACACAAAAGGCACCAGCACAGCAACACAATGTCATCAGATAAAACCACTAGTTCTAGTCTGCCAGCAGCCACACAACACTTCATGCTCACAGCCACCACATCAGCGTGTTGATGCAGGATGCTTTGGAATGGTATTGTAGCACTAAAAGCAATCAAGTTCATCTACAGACTGAGGATACTATTCTTATTTCATTTGCTCCTGCTTCAGTTCTTCTGTTGATGAGATATTACAGTCACATAGTAACAATCAGAAGTATTCAAATATAGAACTGTAAATTGAAAAAAATCACACAATTAAGCAACTAAGCAGACTGAACATAATTTACAGTTAGTTAAAATGGAGAAAAAAGTAATCCATTGTAGCATCTTTGCCTTTACTTTTTTTTTTAATTGCTTTGAACATGAAGTCTTGCCTGCTTACACATCTAATTGTCAGGTGATCATGTCAAATTAGTACTAGCATACCTGAAACCAGGTATTTCAAAGACTAAACCTTCTCTGAACATTTTAAAGAGGTAATTAGTCCAGACAGTTAGGATATTACAAGACTAGCCCAATACTATACATATATCCCCTTTTTAAAAGTACAGATTTTGCTCAAAGTTGAGGTAATTGCTTTAATAATCTTACAGATTCCCAAAGTCTCAAACACATACAAATACCTATCCAAGGAAAGTGCCTTCACTCGACAGAGCTTAAAGCAGAACAACACACTCCTCAAGAGTTTGTATACCTTTAGACAATGAGTACTTAAGCCTAGCAATCTCATAATATCATAGAATGGCCTGGGTTGAAAAGGACCACAATGCTCATCCAGTTCCAACCCCCCACCAGACCAGGCTGCCCAGAGCCACATCCAGCCTGGCCTTGAATGCCTGCATGGATGGGGCATCCACAGCCTCCTTGGGCAACCTGTTCCAGTGCATCACCACCCTCTGCGTGAAAAACTTCCTCCTAATATCTAACCTAAAGCTCCCCTGGTTCAGTTTAAAACCATTTCCCCTTGTCCTATCACGAGCCACCCTCATAAGCAGCCGTTCCCCTTCCTGTTCATACGCTCCCTTCAAGCATTGGAAGGCCACAATGAGGTCTCCCCAGAGCCTTCTCTTCTCCAAGCTAAACAAGCCCAGTTCCCTCAACCTTTCCTCATAGGAAAATATATTCCTCTGTCGTCAATATGACAAAAAACAGGAATTTTAAAACCATATCTTTCTATGTTCCTGTGTCTCTAAATTATACTTTTTTTGCAATTAAAGGGAGCCAACTATTTTACTTAGTGAAATATCAACAATTCCCATGACCATGACTATAAATCTAGCTGTCCTTATTGCTACAAGTATCTACTGAGGTATCACCATCAGAGAGCAACCAGAATGAAGTGGGAGGCATTCTTTGGCAGTGCAGCTATTGCCACAAACTCCAGGCTTGAGGTTTACTCAAAATGATGAGATCCACTTTCATGCTACTGTAACCTTATAATTACTGACTCCACTGAATTGGGAAAATGCCCTTAAATAAAAAAATTATGCAGACAAGTGTAAGAGCAATGCAAAAACCATGAGAAGACATGCACCCAAGCCCATCAATTTATAGAGCAAATTATTTACTTGAGTTTTTATCTGGAAGCCTGTCTATCTTCCACACAACAGCCCTGTAGGCACTCTCATATTTTGCCGTTCCAACTGAGACTTGTATTACAGGATCAGATTCGATCTCATGTAAAGAACCAAGGCACGTTCTTCTATTCATTTTTGCTTTTAGGGACTTCTGCCTTTGCAAGTTCATGGTCCAAAGTGCTTTGACCCACTGTGCAGGTACTGGAAAGTGTATCATAACATTTTCACAGCATTTCACAGAGGGCAACCGTGTTGAGATCAGAGCAGTTGAAGACATATTTATAAAAGCTTGAAGTTCTACATATGCCCCCTGAACTACTACCATTGCCTTCAGAGAAAATGGAAGGTCTTCTCCATGATATTGTGTCCTGAAGCGCATTAGCTCCAGCCTACAGGCATCAGGGGGTGTAAACTTGATAATTCGCAATTGCTCAAATTCCTGCATTTTGACGCAGTTGTGGAAATGGCAATCAAGAATATTGATCCATTTCTTCTCCACCTCCTTCTCAAAGTAACGCTCATCCCTCTTCTGGAGTTCCAGGTCGTTTAGAGTTAGAAAGCAGTCCGTACCTCCATTCACAAAACACAAACAATAAACATGTGTGATAACAGCACTTTCTGCAAGCTTTCCTTCTCCTTTAGTGACTTTTCCCCAAAAGTTATCCACTATTTCCAGAGTCATTTCTTGCTCTTCATAATTTCTCCTTTGTTTAGAAGTAGTAGGAAGCTTCATAAGCTCTTCCTCAACTGTTACAAGGAAGTCAGTGAAGTCATTATAATCTGTGGTTCCCAGCTTTAGCATTTGCTCAATCTCTGGCTCATGGATCACTTCTACCTTTGGATGATACCTTCTTTTCTCTGTATAAGATACACACTCAATCTTCACGGTGTGAATTTTTCCTGAAACATTATAGCTCTCTAATTTGGGTTCAGATAGCTTACAGTGTGGCTGAAGCTGGAATTCTTTGAAAGGTTTTTCGAGTCCTTTTTCATAGTACATCTGTAATATTCCTCCAGCTAGGACCCTAAGGTAAATAGGGCCCCATTGCCGAGATGACATCATATTCTTCTTTTCAGGAATCCTCAGCATGAACGGCCATCCATCAGCTTTCCGGCTCCTGAACAGGCTGTGAGGAACAGCTGGGGGATCTTTGTGCCATTCATGAGAACCGGAGATGGGCAGAGCTCCCACAGCATCAGAGCCATCAGTTTGCAGGTGTTCAAGCCTCTCACAGATGTAGCTGAAGGAGCCCTGGTTAAGGCTCTTCTGATCATGGCAAATCTCTTTTTCTTTAGAATGACAAGTGCCCTTATCAAGTACTTTATCCTTCCCGTACACATTAATGTTAGCTGGTGATGTGCTGAGCGAGCATCCTTCCTTCCAAAAGGGACTGGAAAAACCACAGTCGGTCTGGAAGTATGGGAACTGTCCTGCTGCTGATGACTCTTCTGACTTGTCACAGCTTCCTTGCAGACCAGTGTTTCCTTCATCTACTGATTTGGAGAATGAAGTCTTAACTGAACCATCATTAGTCAAAAGAAGGCTGCTGGGTTTCTGCAAGGCTAGGGAAGAGCAAACCCCAGGTGATGGAGGGTTAGCATTTGGCGGCCATTCAGGAATAGGATAAAGGACATGAATCCCGTGCTTCTGGATGCCTGGGTATTCTCTGGTAGGTGTAGTAAGTGGAGAGTTACTGGGTGGGCCAGGACTCAGGTAGAAGTCGACAACAGGAGATGAGAGTAGAGTGCTACCTGTAGAAGATGATCGACTTGAAGATTCATGCACAGTAGAGAGATTGAGTTTCAGTCCATTTGCTTTACAACTGCTCTGATTATGAACCAGTTTCTGAGGTGACTGGAAGAGTGGCTCATCATCAAAGGTAACCCAGTTGGCTGGATTTGTGGAACACATCTTGTAGGAGAAATCTGAAGCACTCGCAGATATATCACCGACAAACCATCTATGAAGAAACAACAGACATGATCTGAAATCAATTCTCTTGAGAGAAAAAAAATGCAAGAAACCCAACCCTTGCAATACTCAAACCACACAAAGCTTAAAAATTACGTGCAGTTTACAAGCCATATAGAGTCATTAAGTGGTTGGGGTTGGAAGGGACCTTTTAGACCATCCAGTCACAACCCCTCTGCTGTTGGCAGGAACACTTCCCACTAGATCAGACTGCCCAAAGTTCCATCCAGCCTGGCCTCAAACACCTCCAGGGATGGAGCAAGCACAACTTCTCCAGGCAGTGCATCACCACCCTCATAAAGAAGAATTTCTTCCTTTCATCCAATCTAGACATATCTTCTTTTAGTTTAAAATCATTGCCTAATCTAACGTATTTTGTGTATTACATGTTTCTGCTCTTGTCATAGACAGTATGATATCCCATAGGTGTCAAGGACCATATAAAAACAATATTTTCTACCGTACAGCTTAGCTGCATAATACAGACAGAGATTTTTCTATACTGTGCCTCTGCTTCAAATGAGGTGCACTCAGAATGGTGCAGCTGTCTCCAAGAACAAATCTGGTGCTACACTGAGCTGAAAAGGCGCACATATTACTGCAGTCATGGTAAAACCAGTCCACCAAGTTAACTCATGCAACGAACAGCCACTGCAAGGCAGACACTCTCACTGTGTTACAGGCACAGGTGACAGCACCCATATGAGCATCTGCAGGCGAGAGGCCACAGAAAGGATGCTGCCAACATCAGAACCAACCCGTGGCTCACAGCCTGCTCCATGCTCATTACCTGAGCTGCCTCCTGGATCTGGGCAGTTATCAGTTCACTTCTTGCACCTCTGGACTCGCACCCTTAGAGATCACGTGTCACAGTGAAGATAGAGAGGGGAGGCAGAAATGCTCAAGAAAGAGCTAGCCGTAAGAGAGCCCTCGTGAGACCTCACCTGCAGCACAGTGTCCAGGCCTGAGGCCCCCAGCACAATGAAGATGAGGAGTTGTTGGAGTGGCTCCAGAGGAGGGCCACAAAGATGTTCAGAGGGCTGAAGCACCTCTCCTATGAAGAAAGGCTGAGAAAGCTGGGCTTGTTCTGCCTGGAGAAGAGAATGCTTTAGGGAGACCTCACTGCATCCAGAGGGGGCTTATGAAAAGGAGGAGACTAATGTTCTATATGGTCTGGTAATGAAAAGACAAGGTGGAATGGTTTTAAATTAAAAGAGAGGAAACTCAGGTTAGACCTTGGGGAAAATTCTACACTCAGAAGGTGGTGAGGCCCTGGCACTGCTGCCCAGAGCTGTGGTGCCCCATCCCTGGAGGTGCCCAAGGCCAGGTTGGATGGGCCCTGGGCAGCCTGAGCTGGTGGGGGGCAGCCCTGCCCACAACAGGGGTTGGGACTGGGTGGGCTGTGAGATCCCTTCAACCTGAGCCATTCTGTGATTCGATGATGGTAGGAACACAATACACCTCTGCTGAAGTGCAGACTAAAAGCCTTCCGCAGAGACGCGATGCTGCCAGTCAAGGCTAAGTAAGTAACAACATATGCTATGTACTGAATTGGCAGGCGTCCTGGAAAAAGCACCAGGCTTCAAATCAATTAATAAAACCACACTTCATCAAACACATTAACTTTGGTAAAGTGCACAGCTAGATGTCCTCTAAGCAGGACTGTAACCAGTATTTACTGGTTATTAATTATGCTTGCCTTTGCTGTTTCAAATAATTCACTGAAATATAAACTCATTGTAGGAGGCATCATCCCCACAGTTCTTCCTCCCCACTGCTCCTGACTTGATGCAGAAGTAAGAAATAAATTGCTGATGACTGCAAAGGAATCCACTACAATGAAGCACCACAGGACCTATATAAACACTGTTCATTTGAGAAACATACTCTTATTGTGTCAGAATGCATTCACATTTGCCTGAAGGCACAAGGAAGGCAGAGTTCATTTACACCAAGCCACCTGCACACGCATTACTCTGTTAATTACGCTTAGATAACGATGGCTTAGAGCCATTCTCCTTCATGTACAAACAGGCTATTTTCTAACTGCAAGGCAAGGATGTGTGCATATAAGCATGTAACCACAAAAGCCATTCCTCATCTGTAGCATTTGGAGAATAGTCTGTTTCTAAAGACAACAAACTTCAGCCAAGTTAAATCTTACGCTACAAGTCATTACTGCTTAAAATCTCTCCCTTATTTCTTGGCTAGTTAATAGCCTTGAAGAAATCAAACTGTGACACGAAGCACTCAATCTACTGCTGAACAAATACATGCTTGGCACAGAGACACTCTGGGCCTTCATTATTTTTCTGACCTCTCGACTTTTTTGTTCAGTAAAAATATTTACGCTATGCCAGTTATTTTATAAGCATTCTCCTGTCTGCAGATAGAGAGGGGGAGGAAAAGAGCAAACAAGTTACAAATGGCTTTCATAGCTCAGACACACAGCTACTACTGTATCCTTCACCCACTCCACCCCTTCATCAAAGTCAAGGGGAAGGAAAATCACAGCCTGTTGCTCTCTGGTTTGGTCGTCACTTTCTCTCCTGTTTCACGCTCCCCTCCTCTGTCCCTTCTGTGGTATTAACGACTGTTTCTACGCAGAGCAAGCTTCAATGCTTTCAGCCTTGCTCCATCTGCATCTGGCATTTACAAAAAGCAAGCGACTGCCAGAGAGAGAAGAGCACAGCTGACAGCAAGCTCTCCTTGCTGCACAGGCTCTGGGAGAGATGCGCAGGCACAGCCTGACGGAAATGACGGCGAGCTCAGCAGGCTGCCAAACCCAGCCTTGCCTCCCACTGCAATGTGCTGGGGGGCAAACCACCAACTACTAAAGCTGCGTGAACAAAAAAGACAAGATTAAGTGGAAACATAAGCAAAGACGAATGCAGTTTACAGGAAAAAAAACATGCGTTTGTGTTTTGCAACCTAATTCCTTCTCACACGACAAATGAAGTTTTTCAGTGCCCTGTAATATTTCCAGATGTTGAGCTATTTCTTTTTCCCAGCTCCTGGTGCTAGTCAGACTTTGTAAAATGTGATGTTGCAGATTGCTGAGTGTTTCTTCCCATTAGAAAATGCACTCATACAGTTGTTTGGAGCATACCTGCCAAAGATTTAACTTCAGTCACTGCACGTCTGTGAGGAAAACACTCAGGTAGATGGAGCTCTCCTCTGCACTGACATCATTCACATTCCTCTCAAAGACTGCAGCTTTCACCTTTTATTACTTTTTCAGAACCAAAAAAAAAAAGGAATACTGTAAAAGAAAACAAACAAAAACCCCAACGCATGCACAAGAAGCAAACGTTGCAATAGAATCAGAATGGCCTGGGTTGAAAAGGACCACAATGCTCATCCAGTTCCAACCCCCTGCTATGTGCAGGGTTGCCAATCACCAGACCAGGCTGCCCAGAGCCACATCCAGCCTGGCCTTGAATGCCTCCATGGATGGGGCATCCACAGCCTCCTTGGGCAGCCTGTTCCAGTGCATCACCACCCTCTGTGTGGAAAAACTTCCTCCTAATATCTAACCTAAAGCTCCCCTGGTTCAGTTTAAAACCATCCCCCCTTGTCCTATCACAAGCCACCCTCGTAAACAGCCATTCCTGCTCCTGTTTATATGCTCCCTTCAAGTACTGAAGGCCACAATGAGGTCTCCCCAGAGCCTTCTTTTCTCCAAGCTAAACAAGCCCAGTTCCCTCAACCCTTCTTCATAGGAGAGGTGCTCCAGCCCTCTGAGCATCTTAGTGCTCCTCCTGTGGACACACTCCAAGATATAGATAGCAGTTCCACTGCTACTGCTCCCTGATCGCCACAACAACCACAAGGAGTGGAGAAAAAAAAATCCAAACAGGTCCTTAAGGGCTATTTTTGTGATGTCATGCTAACACGATGACACGCACCCTCTCCACTGTCACAGGCAGCACCATCCACCAAGCACTTAAACAGCCTTCACAGGCTTACCTACTTTATGCAGTTTGTTCTCTGATGCTGTTACAATAAGTTAATCTTGCCTCTCCAGTTCTAAAAAGTGCTTCAAATTCCTTCTTAAGAATTAGGGCATTCTTCCTTTAAAAGGCAGTAGAGTCAGGATGCAAAACAGATTTGTCTAGGCTCCAAAAAGCTCCCCTGGGATGCATGTAAGCATAACCCAAGCACTTTAGGTTACAGAAAAACAACATGAGACACCATTGATCTCTATGACCACGCATGCTATGCAGCCCATAACATCTGAATTACATGCACGTGTAGCATCTCATTCAGATATGTGACAGGAAATGCCCTTTTTAGAATACTAGGATTACAAACAAAGCAGACAGCTGAAATGACAGTTGATCCTAAATTAGACTCCAGCAAACCCAAAAGCTGAAACTCATTTCAGCTCATCCCATTCTGTCCAAAATCATTCTTGCTATTTATCAGATGAACTCAGTCTCTCAGCATCTAACAAAGGTTGCAGCTTAATTTCTTCATTTTATTACCTCAAGGACATAAGGAAGAGGATTCCTGTACCAATATTGTGAGATTTCACAGGCTGTAGCTATTACCAAGTCCTTTACTGCTTCTAAAATCTCAGATCAAGTTTGCAGCCAAAATACTGCTCAACTCCCGCAATCCGCTGCTGCAGTGCAAGCATAAAACTTGCTTGCTGCAAGGGGCAGCTCAAAGCATTGGCTTTGGTATGTTTCATCCTTGTTCCTCAGCCAGCTGAGGTCAGCAACCTCGTCCAGCTGTGTCTGCGCTGCCCTGATGGACTATGACCCCCATACATCAGCACATGGAAATTACATTTCCAGGAACATCTTCATCCACTCTTTGCACGCTAACTGGAAATATAACACAAAACTCTCCTAGTAAAGCACTGTCCCATAACACCATATGAGTTTGTTGTACAAATATGCAGACAGTTCTTAAAGCATTTTGCCATCAAGTGTAATGGATTCACGGAGAGGTACAAATTCTCTGCAGATTAAGCAATAACACAGATATGATATATAAAGTGCCCTAAACATTCTTGTAACAGCTAACGAAAATATGGCAATTTTATCTCTGAATTTTATAGCCATCTTCCTTGTATTGCTGCTTGTTTATCACATAGCTACACTGAAAAGAAAAAAAAACCAAACTTGAAGAACACTTTCTATGTAAAGCATAGGTTGATTTATGCTGATTTGCCTCAAGTTCTGTTGTAAGACTGCATATAGCTGCACTTTTATTTAACTCTGCTCCACATTTCCAAGACATAAAAACATCTTCAACCTATGCTGCAGCAAATGGCAAAGCTGACTGGGAACAGGAATTTCTTGGCTTTTGTTTGTGTTTTGGACATACACATGGAGTCTCCCGCTGCATTACTCGTGCGCTAACTTCTCAAAAACAAGTTGCTGCTGTAAGGGTCAGCAATACTTCAAAGCGTGACAGGAACTGGCGCTTGCATTGCTGGCTCTGCAGGGCACAGGCACAGCTGGGAGAAGCTGTCAGGGTGGAATTCCCTGCTCCCAGCCTCAGCAGTGCATCCTCACATCCTCAGCATGAGGCAGGAGCAGCTCGCTCCATCCCGAGTCACACACAGTTTATGGATACAGCAGCTGATATCACACCCACAGGTGTGAAAAAAATTAACACTCTCAATGGCATCAGCACACTGCAGCTCCAGCAGAGCTTATGCTTGCCATGGGAATAAAGCAAACCTCACAGCTGGATACTGTCTGTGCTGGGGGAAAAAAATAAGGTAGCAAACATATAAACACTGCAGCAAGCATGCGGTAATAGGCTACCGTGTCATTAAAATGTCATGTCTGTTTACTGGCCCAAATGCTTTGTCCCTGGAGAGTGCCCAGAGCTGAGGACAAACACTAGAGTGCTGCAGAGCAAAACACCCACTTCTCTGCACAGCCAGACAGGGATGGCCTATCTTGTTCTGTATATACTAGAAGTCCAGCTGGAAGGGACCTTTAGAGATCATCTCTTCCCACTGCCCAGCCATCTCAGGGCCAACCAGAAGTTACAGCACTCAATGAGGGCATTGTCCAAATGCCTCCCAAACACTGACAGCCACAGGGCACCTGCTGCCTTGCTATGCTGCCCCTTCCAGTGTCTGACCACCCTCAAGGTGAAGGTTTCCCAGTGCCCACTCTGACCCTGCCCTGGCACAGCTCTGTGCTGTTTCCTCCTGCCTTTGGTTCCCAGGAGCAGAGCCTCCCACTGCCCTCTGCTCCCCCTCCTCAGGAAGTGGTTGTATGGCAATTCAGCACTGCTACCCCAAACCAATCCCATCTTTGCCATGGAGTAACCACACCAACCTTCACTGGTAGGTGCTGGAAACGAGCTTCCCATGCCTGGATCCATTCTACCAGCCCTTCCCTAGCACTTGCATACCAACTAATTACAAAAACTGCCTCAAAAAGACAACAAAACCACACGTGTGACTGGTCCTGCTTAGGCAGAGCTCCCTGTGTGGCACACCATGCTCTGGCCCTCAGCTCGTGTGCATGTTGTCATGGACAGGATGCCACAGTCAGCATGGAATGGAAAAGCTAATTTCAGGGCCTCTTTCCACCAACATTACATATCATACTGTGCGCTGGGGGGAGAGGTGGGAGACACGTTCTGACAGTTTTGCATCATTATTTAAAGCCTCGCCATGCTGGGGTGGCCTATAGGCAGCACTGGCCCCCTTCTTCAAAAGCAGCACAGCACAGCCCGCAGAGCCCTCTGACACAGCAGCGCTGCTGGCAGAGCCACCATCTGCAAACACTGCACCTCTCCCTGTCACAGGGCTTGGGGACTCACACCAACACAACTCCATTGTGTTACTGAATTGGCCCATGGCGTCAGAGGTAAACGCTGCTGAGACTGCAGCAGAGGTTGAACCTTCCTTCCCACATCTCTCTGCATTTATTGCTGTGGGACAGACGGCAGCAGAGGAGCAATATGACACTGTGGCATCTGACATACAAGTGCGGATGGAGCAAAAAAACCGAGTTGCTCCATGCAGAAAAAATGGCACCCACTGACATTCATGGATGCTTGCTGAAAGTTTATGGAGACCCAACAGTGAACATGAGCACAGTGAGGCTGTGGGGGGTGTTTCAGCAGTGGCAATAGCAATTACCTCCACTGGTGCAGATTTGCACAGGTGTAGCATGCAGGCTCTTGTTCATCGCTGGCAAAAATGCAGAGCTAATGGCAGTGACTATGTTGGAAAACAGTGTTTTGTAGCTGAGAATTTGCTCTATCAAAAAGTGTTGCGGCAGCCTTTGTAGTTTACATGGAAATAAATAGGAGGCATTACTTTCAGAGCAACCCACGTGCAATTCCTATCTCAGTCATATAGGAATCCTCATCCAGATTCCTCTCCAGAAGCTCCTCTGGGATGGACGTGAGAACAGCCCAACTCCCCGAAGCAAAATACTTCAGCTCTCACTCAACATCAATCAGAACCATGAGGCAAAGATGGGAAACAAGAGCAGCCGTGCCCTCCGGCACCACCCGCTGCGCTGCGTGTCAGAGGTGACATCCACACACACAAACACGGCCTTCATTTGCCTCAATTAGAGATCTGGACACGGGTAGCAATGCGAGCAAGCTGCCCCATTACACTTACACACATCCCATTGTTTTCCCGAGTGAGAGAAAATAACTTTGTGCGGAAGGAGGGAGGAAGGAGGACAAGCAGACCCGAGCGCGGAGCCAGGCCCCGGCACGGCTTCTGATCAGAGCAAAGCCCAGCACGGCTGCTTTTGTTTCTCTCTCTGTTACGGACGTAGGAGAGCCGCGGCCTCCAAACATGGACCACGGAGCCGGCAGGGAGATGAGCGGTCCCGATGTAAGATCCCGCAGCCATCGCCTCGCTCCCGCAACGAGCGGCTCCGAGTGCCCCGCGGCGAGGAGAGAACATCCCAACGCGGCAGAGTTTAACGCAACCGGCTGCGCTGCTAGAAACCGCGAGAGAGCCTCCAGGAACTCATCCCGCTTCCGCGCGGTACGAAAACAAACCGAGAGCCCAAACTAAGGAAGAATGAGCCCCCGCCGTCCGGCGCAACGCCCGACCCAAACGCAGCTCCGCGGCCGCTCCCGACGGCAGCTTGGCGCTCCCGGCACCCCCAGCCGCGTCCCTTCGCACCGCTTCGCCGCCAACAAACACTTACGGGCGGAAAAACAGAGCCAAATGTTTTTCAACTCGCCCAAAACAAGAATCCCACCCACCGGCTCGCCCTTGAGCCCCTAGCTGCACTTTCCCGAACACCAAACTCCACTTTCGGAACAGACGCTACCGCCCAGCCCCGACTGCCCGCGCCCCGCTGTCCGCCCCATCCCGGCATCGCTCCAGCGGCCCCGGGAGCAACTCCTTACCCGGTACTCCGGGAGGGAGACGCCGCCAGCAGCAGACGCAGCACCAGCGGCCGGCACCGGCCGGGCAGGAGGCGCTGTCGCCCCGCAGGCGGGGCCAGGATCCGCCTCGCAGCCCCGCCCCGGCACGGCTCGGGTGGGGCGGGGTCGGGTCGGGTCGGCTGGAACTGGGGTAGCTTCGATAGGAAAGGTTGGCCCGGCATGGGGTGGCATGGCACGGCTCGGCAAAGTTCTGCTTGACACAGCACGGCGCAGTTCGGCACAGCGCGGCTCGGCTCAGCCCAGCATGGCACAGCAGCGTTTGGCACCGTTCAGCATGGCTAGGTATGGTTCAGCGCAGCTCAGCAAGGTTCAGCTCGGCATGCCACAACTTAGCATGATTCGGCATGGCCCAGCACAGCTCTACGAGGTTTGGCTCGACATAGCATGGCACGGTTTGGCATGGCTCTTAGCTGCACAGCTCAGCATGGTTTAGCATGGCTCAGCACTGCTCAGCACAGTTAGACGCATTTTGGCATGGCTCAGCGTGGATTCACACAACTCGGCTTGGCCCAGCAGGGCTCAGTTTGGTTTAGCACAGCCCAGCTCGTCGTGACCTAGCACAGCTCAGCTCAGCACAGCACATCTCAGGCTGACCTGGCAGGGCTCAGGTCAGGTTGGGATGTTTCAGCCTGGTGCGGAACAGGAACTGGAATGGACTCAAAATCGGAGGTGAACTGAGAAGTGGAAGCAGAAATACAGATGTAACCAGAAGCAGACTGTGAACTGGAAGTGGGCACTGAGCCAGAAGTAAAACTGCAGCTGGAAGGAGATGTGGAACCTAAAGAAAACGTGCGAGTGGAAGTGGAACCAAACCCTGACTGAAGGAGTGAGAGTGAATGGCTGCCCGGAAGTGACCTCAGAGCCGGAAGTGAACACAGAACAAAAGAGGAACTGGAAGTACAAATGTAATGGAAGCAGACGTGAAACAAGAAGTGGAAATGTAACTCAAAGTAAACTAGAACCGGAAGTGATCGTGGAACTGGAAGTGAAAAGGGAAGGAAATGCAGAACCAGAAGTGTAACCACAATTGGAAGTGGAAGTAAATGAGAAACCGGAATTGAAAGTGGAACCAGAAGTAAAAGCGGATTGGAGCAAAAATGAATCCAAAACCATAAGTGGAACATGAAGCCAAAAGTAGAAGATGAACCAGAAGTGGAAATTAAACCAGAAGAGGAAATATAACCCAAACTGGAAATGGAACGGGAAGTTGAAGTGGAATCAGGAGTTAAAATGTATTGCCTGTGTCATGCAGGCAATGAGCTCTGGGCTGAGCGAGGTGGCTGCCTGAGGCCTCCATAGGCATGCCCTGGAGATGCTGGAGTGCACAGTGCATCCCCCATCTCCATGCACAAGTTTGTGTGGAGGCTGTTGCCGAGGCACCATGCACACCTCACAGCCTGTGGCAGAGCTGGAGCAGAGAGACCTCCTCAAAACACAGGGCAGCACTGTGGGTTTGGATGTTCCTCCAGTGTCCCCAGTCAATATGGGGTGCCCTTCTCACTGAGTCATGCACGGATCTCACCATTAGCCCCTCCACACACTTATCCCCATGTGCACACACGGTGTCCAGACCATCTGAAGTAAACAGCACTCAAAAAAGGAACTAGAGAAGGGGTGACTCACACTGCATCACCTTTGATAGGAGTGATGTGGCTGGGGTCACAGCTCTGACTCAAAGGGAAGCTCCTGAAAGGGGTACCAAGACAAGAAGAGCAGCTGTTCCTCAGCAAGGAGATGGGGGCCAGGCTGACTCTCCTGCCATGAATTTTTGGCAGGACACTCCATTCTTGCAGCTTTACCTGGATTCTTCCCTGGCATGAAGACCAATGTTATAAAGCAGGCCGGGTGATTTTTCAAGGAGCCATCTCCATGTACATAGTTCAGACTCACTGCTCAAACTTCACATGAGGAGTCGTATAAAGGCTGTTTATAAAAACCACGGGGATTTCTTTATTTTGGTGCAGTGACAAGGACCTGGGACAGTATGCAGGGGCTGCCTTGGATGAGCAGCCCGGGTGACTGTGCTTGTTGCAAAGTAGACTTGCTCCAATTATTGCAGGGGAGGTGATTAATGATATATATATATGTGTACATGTATATATATGCCCACAGTAAGGCAAGTCATTATCGCCCAACCAGTTTATCATATATTCCTGGATAGTTAGGCTTGGGGATTGGGGGGGGAGGGGGGAGGGAGAAGAAAGCAATAGTGAAAAGACAGAAAATAAAAGCAAGGGTTCATTATAGGAATGCAGAGATAGTGACCACTGCAGTTTCACATTGCACGAATCTGGAAGGCAGCAGGGATGGGGAGTGCAACTTCTCAGTCAGCGATGGGGTGTTCTGAGCAAAAAGGCAAACAACGAAAAAAGGCACAAAAGGGTTCAGGCGAAAATGGGCCAAAAGGCATAAAAAGGCAGTAGTCCTTTGTTTGCGAAGTCCTTATAAATGATCTGGGCTTTCTCTATTTTCACAAGATAACAACATGTTTTGCACATTCAACACTACAGCGCAGCCTTATCTACTCCTGTGCAGCCAGGGCCCCTCATCTTAGGGTCACTTCCATCTATCTCAGAAGCAGAACACGAGCTGGGACCCTCTCCTTATCTTCGTTGCCCCTGGCAACCACGTGTAGGCAGCAGGGAGTCCTTTAGAGTCTCCCACAGGCCTCTCAAGCAACTTCTGAGACAAAAAACTTCTTTGTACACACTCACAGGGCTGCAACACTATCCTCATGCAACAGCAGGCACTGGTTTCTGTAAAGCTCAGAGGTGTAGGAACCTGGGCCAAATCTATTTTGTTTGTTTAGAAATTACCCTACATTTTTGAAAACAGCAGCCTTGCCTATTAAAGTGAGAATATGATCACTGGAGTGTATTATACATAAAGAAGGAGCACGTTTTCTAAAAAAAAGGAAAGGTTCCATTTTACTTTTAGACTGGCACAAAATTCTTTGATTCAGCTAGATGGAGCAAGGGAGCAAGCCGAATATTAATTGTTTGGCAAATTCTACGTTAAATTGTAATGCTTTGTACTGGTGAGCATTTCACATTTTATCGTCATGATGGTAGGAGATGGAGATCCCTTCTCTAAGCCTGAACTTAGAGTCTTTCCAAGGGAAGGGAGACCTGGGCTGGGGGTAAGCTCTGGGTTTCCCTGGTCAGATTCATTTCTCAACAGATTCCTTCACATCCACCTGAGGCAGGCTGTATTTGGTGGGTTGGCAAGCCTGGATATTGCAGTGTTGCTTCCATGTGGTAAGGCCAGCTGGCAAGGGGCTTCAATGACTTAATGCAACCTCAGTGCTCTGTAGAATAAAGAAGGTGCTCTGCTAAAACCCTGAGGTGATTAAGCAGGAGGTAAGTGAACTGCTTGGTGTTTTAGGAAGCATCAGGAACATCCTTTTTCCTTAGAAAAGTATTATCTGATTTCTTGGGGAAGTCTATAAGCAACATATCCTCTTCTCCAAATCTTTTTCTCCGAATCTTTATTGCCAAAAGCTGTTGCTGCTGCCTAGAAAAGATGTGAAAGTGATGGCAGGAGCTCTGAGCAGCAAAAGAATGAGAGTGGAGCACGTGGTCTCAGTCATTTATTGGTCTGTACAATGTGCATCTCAGTGCTGTGACTGTGGAATGGAGTTCCACTTGTTACACTGAGGTTATGTGTCGAGGCATTACGTAGAGCTATGTGGTTGCTGTAAGGAGGAGCACATATTTCAGTGTGCATTGTACAGAGGTGGTGAGTGTTACTTGTAGGGGGCATACAGGTGTTTGGGCTCTGTAGTGTAGCTGGGTGTATCTTGTAGGATTATTTACAGAAGCATGACTTTGTCTATGCATAGGACATGTTTAGAACAATTTGGCATACAGAACAATTATGGTCAGATGTGCATCAGTGTGACACTTGTTTGGAACAATGGAAGTGTATTTTTGGAGGGCAGCAAGGTTGTGCTGCTGTCTCAGTTCAGCATAGGGCTGTAAAATGGGGCTCATCATTCATGGTATGCCTCTTCTTGTGCATGGAGGCAATATGGGGGCAGTGTAATATCAAAGGAGCCATGTGCAGTACATGGGTTACATGGGAGATCATAGAATCACAGAATGGCCAGGGTTGGAAGGGACCTCAAGGATCATTAATCTCCAACCCCCCTGCCACATGCAGGGCCACCAACCTCCACATTTCATAGCAGCCCAGGCTGCCCAGGGCCCCATCCAATCTGGCCTCCAGGGATGGATGGGGCATCCACAGCCTCTCTGGGCAGCCTGTTCCAGCACCTCACTACTCTCTCTGTAAAGAATTTCCCCCTGACATCCAACCTAAATCTTTCCTCCCTCAACTTAAAACCATTTCTCCTTGTCCTGCTGCTATCTACCCTTTCAAAGAGTTGATTACACTCAATCTGTAGCACTGTCTCAGGCAGCTTGACACTGCTGCTGGGTGCACATCTAGGTTAACAAATGATAATTAATTCCTCTTAACTGTTTCAACAGCTGGGTTTTCAAAGTACTACTGCATCTGAGCAGGAGAATTAGAATTCTCATCTTTACTTGTAATGCAGGTTATGGTTACAGTCTTTATTTACAGCAATTTGTTGTCGTCCCATGAAAGTACAGTTTGTGCATTTGGGTATATTTGTCACATTGCATTTTTCTATATTCTTTAATATCTTAATAGGTGAAAAGGCCTAAGAACAACCATGCTTTTGCATGGAAATAAAAGGGAATCTAATGGGGCTCTTAATCCTCTGATACTCTTGTAATTGAGAGAAGAACTTGGTCTCACAATAATGAAGTGAATGCCCGTTGTTTTGGCAAAAGTGTGCACATGTATTCATGTTGTGTTTGAAAACTAGCCAGAAAATTGCTAAGTTTGCCCCATGTAGACATGAGGTCAACTGAGTCTCCAAGGAAAGAGAAACTTTTCACTGGAAGAGGATGGAAGTTGCAGTGTGAACCCTGGCAGTGTAGGCAGTGAATGATCGTGCTCCTCTATAAAAGAGCTGCTTAGAAATTGTTTTTCTTTGCTCTGCAGATTGCTAGCAGGTTGCTGAGAATTTCCACCTTCAACATTTATTTCAGTTAGACCATCATGAACGCTATCCCAAATACCTCCCCAACAGCTGGATCTGTCAGTGTGGGTATCAATGCAATGAGCATCCATGTACTGACACCAAGTATTAAGGCTACTGGATCATAAGCTGGGGCTCAAGAAGATGATAACTTGCTGTGTATTTATCTATTGCTGAAGGAAAACAACTTTAGAAAGGGCTTTGCAGGCAAAGGGATCTCACAACTTCTATAACTGTCAGGGGGTGTTAGATAACAAATGGACATATTTTGTTCTAATATTTTTTCTTTCTCATTCAATATTTCTGTAGTCATAAAATTGAGTCTTTGTGATTGTTCAGAATGAACAGATTATCTATTTAAATGGCTGACTACCTCAGTAATTAACGAGATCTTACACTTGAAGCACAGTATATTGTTACTCGCAGGTGCTTTGTGGCCTATGCTGTGGAGCCAAAGACCTCTAGGTGTTACATGCTTAGAGCAAATGTCTCTGTAGCAATGGCATCATCACAGTTGTCTCTGACATGGGGTGGAGTTATCAAGGCATCTATTTATAGGGCATATGACATTTCCATTGAAAAGGAGAACTTAGTCCTGGTCATTCTCAGGTTTGAAGCAAAAGTAAAAAACTGAAGTATTTCAGGCAGGTTTTATTTTTCTGCACAGCTTGATGGAGTAGGCTGAATTTCAGCAAGGATTTTGTTCACTGTTAGGAGCTCACCTTGCTACACGTGTTAGGGTGACCCACAGCTAGTTGGTAACGTTACTGTATAAACAAGTGGATTTAAGGTATTCTGTGAAATGGTCTGGGAACTTCTGTGCTGTATTTGGGATTCCTCTCTTCTATCAGCATAATCTGTTTTAAAATTCTTTTCAGTTTACGTTTCTCCTACTCAACAAGCCATCTGCTACTGAACTTTGTTCCTTTATATATGTGCCAAAGTCCTAAAGGAAATATTGACTTAAACAGAAAATTCTTTGAGGCTTTAAAGTGTTCTTAATACTACATGCTGTCTTTTCAAGCCTTATAGAATTGCTTTTCTCTATTTGTTTTTAGAATGCATGTCAGACCGTCTTAAAAAGACTTGAACTGATGAAACAGTTCAATCCTAAAGGATCCTGGGACTACCAGGTAAGTAATCTGTCTCTGTCAGCAGACAAATGAGCACTGTCAGACTGTTTTCCTTGGCACCCCCTGAATGCAAATATATCTTTCTGCATCTCATTGGCAGAGGTTTGAGGCAAGAGAGCAAGTGAAACAGACAAAGCTTGCAAGGGCTTGTCTCCAAAGCCTAAGTTATGACTGATCCTAGGGCCTGCTTATGACAAACTTTACCAAATAAGTCTGAAGTAGTTACCTATATTTCTGTAGATAGGATTCAGTCCTGGTCAGAAAGAAGTCTAATTGTTTTCAAATTCCTATTCACTTTGCTGGATTAAAATTGCCTGTGAGATCTGTGTTAGCCTGTCAGCAATGGGGTTGGGCTCTATAGATGAGTGAGTATTCATACTGCAGAGGCAGTTCTTATTCAGTTACATTGACTGCATCCAGGGAGATTCTGGGAGGACTTATAGCCCCAGTGCCATTGTTGCTCTAATTCAGGGCTACATGTCCTTTCCTACCTAGAAACATTACACATGACCTCCAAGAAATATTTAACTGCATTCAAAAAGCAAAGGATTTGCTACTGGATTTGTAGGAGTGAGTCCATAATAGTCACCGTCAGCCCTGAGATTCACTGGAAAATAAAAATGACTGAAATAGTTTCAATTGGGTTTGGGAATATAGGGCAGTTTTATCAGATTTCTATTTATAGCTTTTCATGCTTTTCGTTTCTGCATGGGCTTGATGGAGGGGATAAAACATAAGAGCATTAAGATTTTGATAAGTTGCGATGTGGTGGTATTTCTTTTGACTGTTTGTGGAATGAAATCTGATTCTGTTGTTTGTTTTTCCTGTCTAGAATTCCTGACCTTGGCTATTGCTTCAAACTAACAAAGAGAAGCCATTCTGCTATTTCAGTTACGGTGCTGCTTGCTCTGAGGTTGAGATGGATTGTCTGACAGGTGACAGCAATGAGGGAGTCAGCAGGGAAATGGCCTTCTGTTTGGATCAAGAAAACATTCATAGGGAGTGAGCACTGGCTGTCAGCCTGTCCCTAGCTCTGTCATTGGTCCAGTGTGGCCTTCTGTCCATTTCCTAGTTATGGGATTTGCTTATGTGAGAGATGGCAGCACTGCCTTAGCAGAAAGGAACAGCAATGTATCAGAATTAAGTAAAAATAGCACTGGAATCTTTTAGAAAGGAAGAAGAAATAAGACAATTCATTAGAATCTGACCTTATGCCTTAATGGGTTATGCTCAGGTACAGAGCATTGCTCCTGGCAGCTTGGACCCAGTCTGTGCTGGTTCCAATCAATCTCCAGGGGAAAAAAGTTATTTTGTTTTACATTAAGGGTGAACTCAGTTTAAAAGATAGCACGAGCAATTGAGCTTGACATAAGTTGTTGAGCACTGGCCAAGTGTGGGTAGAGGTGGACAGATATATTGCTCCTCCTTATATGAAAGCACAGTGCGCCAGTTTCATCAGCTGTGCAGATTTATCCTTTATTTCTGTCTCTCAGTACATTCATGCATTGTTATGGATTCTGGCACCAGACTGAATCCAGACACAGATATAGGACAGGTATGTGAAGCAGTATTACTATTTTCACCATGTTAGAGATCACACTGCACTCAGGCTTTTCTAAATGAACCATTAATCCTCTTTAGCTTGTGCATTTGCAGATTTTCATTGGGTACCCAGTGAGAAATTTTAGGCTGGCTATGAAAACCAATTTGACCCACAGTTAACTGTGCAACAGGCACAGGGTTGTGAATCCAGAGGAAACTAGTACAAAGAACTTATGTACTTTGTGCACTAGCAATCACAAAGATGTTCTGCAAATAAAGGTAATAAACACAGGGATGTCTGATACACTGAGATGTCTCATCAGGCATCTGCACGTCCTTACCTAGCTAGTGCAGTACTGTTCCTTTGCTAACTCTAGATGTCAGTATAATCCAACTCCAGCGATGCTGCGGCAGGATTTAGTACTTTAACACGAGGTGCAGAGCTCTACTATCACTGAAATGAGACTTCTTTGAAAATGACATTTTCTGAAAGAGATGTTTTCTTAGTAGTGGCCGAAGGGAAAGGGAGCCTTTGTCTTCTCAGCCTGTCAAATTGGGGCTGGGACTCAAGATATGGAGCCCATCAATGAGACAGCAATTTCTTCTGTCCTATGAATTGCTGCAGAAGATCTGGGGTGGGAAAAAGAGAAAAGGAGGTAATAAAGCTGTGAGATCATGGAGGTGGGTTAAGGAATGTTTGTGGAGAATCCTCAGAGCAGTCAGTCTAATATCTGTCTCTGTGAGCATAGAGTACAGAGCTTCCTCATATAGGACTGTGTGTACGTGCTCCTCACAGCTGCTTTATCAGCAAATTCATGTCCTGTACTTAACAGCACATGCATTTGTCTGTATGAGTAAATGGTTTCATCTACCAGGAAATGCAGTTACACCACACTGTGAACACAGGAGTTGTACAAAGGTGCCAAGCTGTACTCAACAGAAAGGTGAAGGGTTTAGAGATGAAAAGTAAGGATTTAGCCAGGAATGGAGGACTGAGAACTCTGAAGTCATCACTGTTTGTTTGTTCTCGTGCAGAAAAGAACAAAAATGTATAATGAATGTAACCTTGTTTGGATGTTTATGTGGATAAGAGCATTTGTCCAAGGCCTTGGGCTCTTCATCATGAAGGTTCTGTGCTGCTCACTAAAAGGGAACTTGTACACTTGAGAGCCTGAGATGTACAGAATCCCCACGTTTGGAGACATCCCAACAGGATTCTGTGTGTGCTCTTTGTGACTGCCCAAAAAACAAGGCTGCTTATTCATCCAGGGTACACCTGCAAGACCTGCAGGCCTTTAACTGCTCAATGCTTGTGTAAATGCATGATAAAAGAAACAGTGCATGCAATCAGAGTAGTTGGGTTTTGTCACACTGGCTTTATTCTGGGTTCAGGGCGCTTTTCTGTTCTTTCCCAGAAAAATGAGTACTGCTCCTTATTGTAAACAGGAACAGAAGTAGCCTGCACACTGCCACTCTGTTCAGTAGAGAGAACTGAAATAACTTTGCTGTGCCAAAATCTCTATCTCTAACAGAGTCTGCAAGCCTCCCTCTGCATACTGTCTTCTCCTGAGGTTCTCATTGCCTTTCCTTGGCAGTAGGGACACTACTATGGTTAACACTTTCAGCAGTATTACTTCCCCCTATCTGAAGTACCAAGATCTTGCATCTGAATTTTCATGTTTTGCTTCCTTTGCTGTTTTACTCTGCCTTTAAACATAACTATTAAATATAATAATTTAATAATAATTAATAATTTATCAAGTAATTATTAATCTAATATTATATTAATAATTCAATATTAAAATATTGTAGTATTAAATCAACGTGTTCTTCAGCTGCTTCAATCAGTGCTGTTCTCTGCAGCTATGTACTCATGTATATATTTACATAGCAGGCCTGCATATACAGCATGAGTTCACTATACTTAAGGCTAAACAGAGTTGCTTACTGCAACTTTTTTTCTCCTCTTTACAGTTCCCTTCTGTAAGCCATACTGTGTGCACGTGTGAAAGGAAAGCTTGAGGAGCAAACTCTCTCTGTGAAAATAAGCTTATAGCAGAAGGACTACAAGGCAGTAGGACTGTAATGGAAGAAAACAATCCATGTTCAGGTGGCTCAACTACTGTGATTCATGGAATTTTCACATTTCATTTCTCAGTCTCTGTTTCCTCTAGGAGAGAAGATTGCAGCCAGATCATAGCTGTGCTGTAGATTCAAATGAAGAGTAAGTGGAAAATAATGTTATCTAGATGTAACTGAAAATCCTACAAATTTCGTTTGGAATTGCTGCAAGGATGGGAGACACTCACTGCAAGACAGTATGAAATTGCCTGGTTATTGTATTGGGGTTGTTGGTTTTTTTAAACAAATAAACAAAACTTGGGAGCGAATTATCACCTTATCACCTATTCTTAGTCCAAAAAGGACTTAAAAGCACTGAACCTGGACAAACAGTCCTCAAGTGGAGATGCAAAAGGGTATGAGAGACACTGAGGGCTGGAGCCTTCTATGAGCCCTCAGCACACACCACTACAAAGAGAAAGATAAGCAGGAATTTTGACATTAGCTCACTGTGATGAAGGTCTTACATATGTAATGGCAGTGGTTCAGAGGGAGATCTTAAAATGTGACCAATAGTTGATTTATCCTAAATTAAAGAGGATGGCTTTGTCTACAGCAATCCTAGGGCTATGCTGGGGACTTGATGGAATTTTAGTTGATGTGCTATCTTGTCTTCTCTGATTAAAGATGTAAACTAGAGATGCTAAGGTTTCTAACAAAAGACTGATTCATTCGACACATTCAGCTTATTCCTTTCATGTCTTTCTCTCATCTTTTGAACACCAGAGGACATCAGAGAAAGGACCTGGGAGGAATGAAATGTTACTGATTGTTATTCCTGAGGTGATTTATACCCACTTGGGTGAGGGACAGGACAAGGGCAAAGTTGAGGGATGGGTTGGCTCTGGGTGCTCCCTAGGTTCAGTCTCTGGCTTTAATGTTATGGCCTTGCTACCTTTTCAAGGCAATGCTTAGTTCTGTTGAAAGTAAGGGAATTGTATATGTCTGGGAACTTGTGGAAAGGTGAAAGGACCCTTGTTGGCTGGTGAGGATGGACCAGCACTGTGATTGAGTCTGAAGAAGACAATGGCTGCTAGGGGCTGCCCTGCAGTGTGATTGAATCTTGGGGCAGGCCTGGCCTTCTCACAGCACAGCAGGGCTGGGAACACCATCAGCAGTTCCCTAGGAGGTCTGACACAGTGCCATCTCACCGGTTTGCGTAGAGTAGGCAGATGCTGGCTGTGCTGCTTTAGGAGTTTTCATTTGTGTGAGCAGGCTCGTCACAAAGAAGCCATTGCCAATGCTCTTGGCCCAAAAGGAAGAGAGTGCCCAGACTACAAATAGGAGTGCATTCAGCGCCCATGAGGATGCCCCCAAATGCTGGGTTTGTTGAAAGCTATTCAATCCACCACAGTGGATGTGCAGTTTTCTATGCTCCAGTGCCATCCCGAAGCCGTGTGTTTCTCCAGGGCTTGGTCCTGCATTTTGTAATGCAACTCAGCAGTGTAAAGGGCCTTGACACCTTGTCCCCAGCAATGGTCAATCTCAATTATCTTCCCTTTCAGTTGGAGCTGTGGCATGGACAATCACACAGCATGGAGCAACGGTCTTCAAGAGTTCATCTAGTTCACAGCACTTGAATTAATGCTCTCTGAAATGTTCCCTCCAGATGGAGCATTCCTACAAGCTTTCTGGAGTGCTGAGATGGTCCGACAGCAAGCTATGAGAAAATGGGAAAGCAGAAAGGTCCCAGCGGTAGAAATGAGCCAGCTGCTGCTTCTGCTGGAGGGACAGCTCGCCGAGCAGCTTCTTGGACAGCCAGCTGTAAGTCCACAGCACGTGTTGATCGGTGAGCTCGAGGAGGTGGGTGTTGGCCTTCAGCCTGGTGCGCTGCAGCAGGTGGCCCAGCTCCTGCCTAAGGAAGCCAAACATCAGCACATAGTCGTACTGAATGAGGCAGGGCAGGCACAGGCTGACGAGTGGTTTCCAGGCTGTGCCGGCATTTTGCATCCCCGTGTCTAAAGCCTCCTGGACAAAATTGCTGAAGGAAGAGCTTCTGTGCATGCTTTGCAGGTAAGCAGCGACCAGCCTCTGGAAAGGATCCCTGACAAAGAGCACTTTGGTGTAGGACCCTATCACAGCTTCTATCGTGCTCAGGTTGAGCCTGCCCAGCTCTGTCTGCAGAGTGTGCTGCTGAGGGTAGGGAAGCAGTGCTGGGAGCGTCCCATTTTCTTTCTCTTCCAGCTCTTCCAGCAGCTGCTGCCATCCCTCCACCCCTGTTGCTGGCACCTGGCAGTAGAGGAAATTCAGCTTGGTGCTCACCCTCACCCTGGAGAGCAGATGAGCTCTCTCCTCACGGCTTGTCTGGAGCATGGTGGCTTTGCCTGACCGGCTGCAGAAAGCTCTCAGGCTTTTCTTCCTGAGCTGCTGAACATGGAGGAAGGTGTCCAGCGTCAGAGTGAAATCCTCCTCCGCCTTGGGGGCCATGTCACCTGGGAACACCACACAAACACAGGAGGTGAGGGAAGCCTTGCTGTGACCATGAGTCAGCACCCCAGATGCTGTGGGCAGGCTCTCCTTCCAGTTAGTGCTGTTATCTCATGGGGTCAGAAGGCATGATGGATTCTGTTCCTGAGCTCTCTGAGTGGCTCCCTATGACTGAGAGCACACGGATGCCCTGACTGTGCTTTTCCCAAGCTACAGATTTTGAGTGGTGATTGAAACAGTTGCTTTGTGCTACAGATCTTGTTCTCTGCTAAACCCATGTTTTTGTTTTTAACTTCTCTCTTTCAACAGAGATGAGCTTGCAGAGCAAGTAGAATCAGAAGTGTTCAGAGAGATGAAGGAGTCATGAATTGGTTTGCAAATATAAATACACGCCCCCCTACAAGCCCTTTTGGATCTATTGAGAGTTAAACATTGGATATTAAACATATGCCAAAATAAGAGATCTTTCTCTGTGGCTAGAAGTGATTTAGGAGTCCGCATGGCTTAGCTTCCTGCATCACTTTGGCATGTAAAGTTCTTTCTCCTGAAGATGAAAAGGAAAAAGCAAATAAAAAGCTAAAAGCACATGAAGAGTGAAAGCAAATAAAAGGACAGTTGACAGTTGCTTTGAATTTGTCAAATTTCAGCTATGCTCCTTACTTTTTATCTTCTTATTGTGGATGTGATGAGGCCATTCCAGGCTTAAGGCTCACATCAAGGCAGAGATTAATATGTTCCTTGTGATGTATGTTTAGTACCACAAACTTGCATTTGGCAGCCCTGCCAGGAACATTATTTTGATGGTTTCCTCTGTGTCCTTGGGAAGTTAAATATTTTCCTCTGGTTTAGGGATGTTTTCGGGCAGGGAAGATAAGCCCTTCTCAAAACTATGGAGAAAGGACTCCAGGAATGCAGGAAAAGAATGCAGCAATGCTGGAAGCTAGCTTGAGGTAATCTTCAATGCACCCAGACCCAAAACACTTGCAAAATACAGCCATGGCTTTGCCCAGCGTTTGTAGGGACTGGAGGGGGGCATGCATTATGCAGGCAGCAGATGCATTATCCAGTTCACGCAGCCCCCTCCAGCTTCCCCAGAGAAGCAGAGCCTCGTTCCCTCCTATTTCCCCATAGCACAGCTTTCTTGAGTTACTTCCTGAGCCTGACACCTCGTTCCCCCACCCCTGAGATACAGATCCCCTCTGAGGACATAAAGACGCAGGGCCCCACGGTGAGAGCTGTTCCTGTGCTGTGGAGCAGCTCGGCCTCGCTGTGAGCATTACCTCCTGGCGTCCAGAGAAGCCTCCAGGTCACAAGGATGCTGATGCCCAGGGTGGCTATAATGATGATGCGGAGAAGGAAGCGCGTGGCAGAGCTGTACCTCAACACCGAGCGGGTGCAGACATGGAGGATGGGTGTCAGGAGCTTCCTGTGTTGATTTAAGGCAAAACACGCCCAGAGCCTGGGTTAAAGTACTGTTTGGGTGGCTGTTTGGCTAAGGGGCAGGGAACACACAGTGTTGCCTTCTGCTTTGCATTTACGAGCATAAATCTGCTTTTTTATCAGCATTTGAACCATACCTAGCAGTCAGCCACGCTGCCCGTGCCACATCACTGTAGACCCCATCAGAAAGGAGCCACACGCCGGCATCCCCATGCAGAGCCTGATGGGGTGAGACAGCCACAGATACGTCATTCGCCGTCAGCATAGCTGCTTGGTGAAATGCTGTTTGGGGTGTCTCCCCTTCCCCGGGAAGCCTGACTTGTGAAGATGACATCCAAGATGAGGCTGGATGGGGCTCTGACCTGCCCATAGCTGTCTCTGTTCATTGCGGGGGAGTTGGACCAGATGGCCTTCAAGAGTCCCTTCCAGCTCAAGTGGTTCTATGACTCCATGAAGATGAATAGGAAAGGGGTTGCAGTCTGGAGGTGCCATGGGTGCATTTGCCTTCCTTGGGAAAATGGAGTTGAGTTTTTCCCAACAGAGGGAGCTCTGGCATCCCCATATCTCTTGCTCAGGAGGTCAGGCCTTGTGTCCCTGCAAGCTGTCCCCCAAAACTCAGAAGCACAGCATAGCCTGATGCTGGGGAATCAGTGTGCAGGGCCAGAGAGGAAGGGCAGTCTTCTTCTTCCTTCCCAGCTTAAAAGGTGCATCTAAACTCAGCTGTTGTGTGTGCTCCTCCTAGTGCAATGGGTAGACAGAACAGCAAGGTTTGCAGTAAGATTACGAAACAGAAGAGCAGAAGGAACCACGCATGTTCTCTTAGCTAACAGCTGGCAGTTGCATTTGTCTTCCTGCACCAAGCCACAGCGTTTGGGTAGGGACTGCCCCAGCTGCAGCCCTGGTGAGTGAAAGTGCTTGAGAGAAGGGCAGTTTATTTTTAAGCAGACTTGTCATGCATGCAGTCACCAGGCAAAAGCAAAGCAATGTTCTCTGTCTGGATAAAGTGTCCTGCCTTTCCGAATGCACGAAGAACAAGCAGCACTTATAAAGGTTTGTTAGTATGGATCTCCTAAGAAGAGCGCAGGACACAAATGGTGCTTGCAATTCTGCAGCTGTGTGCTCACTCCTAGCTCCAAGGGTGGGTGTAAGCATCCTAGCACCATTCAGAGGCCTGCACAAAAGACATCTGGTGACTTTTTCCTCACCAGCAGCAGACCACATGCACAGCAGCGTTAATCTTGTGTTATTCCAGCAGCTGCAGAGCTGCCTCTTGCATACAGCCGAGACTGCTGTGGAGGTAGGTATGGGACAGAGAGAAGAAAGGAGCCTCTTGTCTCTCTCTCTCTAACTCAGGCTTGCTATTTATATGCTTAGTACAGTGATTTTTTGTCCCCAAAGCTTTTCTGTTTGTTTTGGATATTTGTTTTGGTGCTGGAAACCTTTCTCAAATGTCTGCTGACACTTCAGACTGCAACTTAGAGGTGGACTTTCCTCACCTTCCATAGACCTCTTAGAGGTGTCCAACAGACCTCAATCTGAAAGGCTTCCTGCCCCATGTTGTAGAGGGCAGCATTGTTCTCAGACTGGAGTTTGAGACAGACAGGAAAACACATCCTGCTCTGAAACACAGCTGTACAAGGGAATTAGGGAACTTATTTGAAGCTTCACCTGTAAACCTTTATTTAGGAAAACTCCTGCTGCTATAAACGTGAGAAAAAGGTTTCCTGATACTTTAAACAAGTAAAATGATCACCTGTGTAAGGATTTCCAGATTTAGCCTAACCAGTTGCTCAAGCTGTGTTGCCTTGGGCTCACTGTTTTTTTCTCATAGGACTCAAACCCTTTGGAGATATTCTTCTGTGTCAATAAACATCCTTGTCCTGAGCCTTCTCACATTCCTCCCACACTTCAGAATTTTGCAGAGCATTGTTTTGTGTGACCATGACCTACCCAAAGCACTGTTCCTCCTGATGCTGGCCTTCGTGGCACGCACATGTGAGCGGAGGAAGGCAGGTCCCACTGCCTGCTTGTGGGAAAGTGAGCTTTTCTAGGTGATGACAAATACTGCTGTATTCAGCAAGGGATATTTTTACCTTGGGGATAAAGGAAAAGCAGATTGGAAACTGCCTTTTTCTCCTGCTTCTTGTTTGGAAGGCTACTGTTTGGAAACTTGGAGACAACATCTAAATTTTGCTCATCTCAGAGCAGCAAACAGTGTGAAGTTGGACCAGTCACTGCAGAAATGTGGCAGCAGCCAGGGGAGAACAAGCTGCCCTGCTCTCAGAGCATTGCTTGGAGTGAGATGAGTCTTTTACACTTGGCCATGAGGGAAACAGACTTACTGCAGGTCACAATGCACACTCATGAGACTGCCCTAATTGCACGGGGCAGCTCTTGACAAGGTTTAGCACTTCACCACCTTGAGCTGGAGTACTTTGACAACACCAGCTCCTTTACACTTCTGATAATTTAACAGTTATAGACTGTTAGAGCATCCATATAGACTGTATAAGAGCATCCATTTTTGGCAGTTTCAAGTATGAGTGTCTCTTGGTGGGGAGGATTTGGGATGTTTCTCTGCCTTGCTTCCACCAGACAGGGGTGAACTAGGTCTGTATCTGTATCTTCCAGAACTTACATCCAGTGCTGCTGCTAAACCACAGTAAAGGAAAGGGGAGAATTTTGTGTTGCGTTTGAGGAGTGGAGCAGGTAGGACAGTGTTTAGAGGGGTTGTACAACTCCAGCTTCCTGTTTTCCTGCAGCAGGAGCTGTGATTGTCACTTATTATTCAGCTCCTCATCCTGGGAGGAAGACAGTATCAGGCTGCTCGGGGGCAGCAGGATGTTTATGTGATAGGCTGAGTCAGGGTACTGCTTTTAGTACTCTGTGGAGCAGAGTAATTGGGGGAAACATACATTTTAGATTATATTCTCTTTTAAATAAGGGTCATAAATACCCGAAGACCTTTGCAATTGCCATGCAGTACTATCAGGGCCGAATACCTGTCCTTTCGAAGGTTATTATGCAAGAATTTCACAAGGTGTCATTAACTGTTGGTAATGTAGTGATGGTTCATGTGATTAGCCATGCTAATTGACTCTATCAGCTGTTAAACTGAGTACTGGCTACACTTACATCAGCACTCGTGGTGAGGAGAGACTGAGGCAGAACCAGGCCTGATTTGATTGCACACTGCTTGGCTGTAGAACACCAGAGCACATTGGGCCTGACAAGTCTCTGAGCTTCCTGGCAAGGAGATGGCGGTGGAGAAAAACATAGAGGTGTTGGGAAGGACATCTAGGATGTAAAACCTGTGGCCAGGCTTTGCTCTTCCCACTGTGGACCCCAGGGGTGGGGAGATATAGGATGAGAAGAAGGCAATGACGTGGAGCAGGGCATCTTGCACATCCTGTGATACCACTTTCTCTGAGCCATGGCATTCCCATCAGCCTGGCATTTCTCTGCCCATGTCAAGACTTAGATCTGGGCTTCAAATCAGCTGCTCCCTGTTCAACACTAGTGCTGTCAGCTCAGCTCTTCTCTCCCAGCACTGCTCTTGCCCAAGGTATTGGCTTTGGCCTTCCTGTTGCTTTTCCAGACTCACCCTGATGGACGCTGCAGTGCAGGAGAAGAGCTGGGACTGTGAGGCTGAAATACAGCTTTGCAGCCTTGCGGGAGGCTGCAGCAAACCCTGGGCAATTGGCAACGTTAGCTCTAGAATGCACACTGAGGGATGTGCTGAGATGTCTGCCCATTGCTCCTCATATTTCCCAAGGGAATGACGCCAAGCTCAGCTGCTGGCTGTAAGATTTATCTTAGTGGCTGCTTGTTTCCATTACTCCTACAACATCTTCTCAAATGCTTGGGGATGTTGGCCTTTGCAGTGGTTTTTAGGGAGGGGCAGCCAGGCATGCTTGGGCTACTCTACATCAGGCTTCGCGGGATGTTTTTGCTGATGGATGAGTAACATTTTTTGGGAACTTGGGAGGCTGATCCCAAATATGTTGCTGTCCCAGAAATGGCAGGGGAAAACACATTTAAGATCTGTTTGCTTTACTTTTTTTTCACCCAGACAATAATCCCCCACGTATTCCCAGGTTGTTTATATTTAGATAAGGCTGTGCAGCATCCTGTGAAAGGAAAATGACACACATCTGCCCCTCCAGGGGCAAGACAGTGTGGAACAAGTAGACCTGACTGAAGCAAAGCACAGCCATCATATAAACTGGTGTCACTGATGCTGGGGGTGTATCAAACACAGAATCCCCATCGCTGGGCTGGTCTGTAGGGTGGGAAGCTCTCTCACACTTGACTGTGCAGCAGGGTGAAACTATGGGATGCTTTGCACTCCCCCTGTTATATGATGCCACCCTCCTGGAAACCAAATGCATACTTGAAATGTCTTTGTGGGAGCTTTGTGGGAGCAGCCCACTGTTGCTAGGCACAAGCAGGAAAGTTATTAAAACAAATCTTTTTTTTTTATTATTATTTTTTAAACTACTCAGAGAGTAATTGCAGAGCCCTTTGCTTGTCAAGGGAGAGGTTATGCGAGGAGAAAAATGCATCACCCAGAGGCCCAACAGCCCCTCCATAGCTGGGATGTCTTAAGGGATAGGAATATTCTTGGCACGGGGGGGGAGGAAGGCAAATACTGCTCCATCATTGCCTGGCTCAGCATCGCCCAGGAAGCTGTGCTGGGTTCAGCTTGGGGCAGGAGCTTTGGTAAAGCGTCAGAAGCTTCAGCTGCATCCAGCATCCTGCTGCCTGATCTCAACATGGGACAAGAATGTTTTCCTTGCTATATCTTTTGTTTTTTTTTTTAATTTCCTCTGGGTTATTTTTATCAAAAAGTGAAGAAAGGAGAAACTTCTCTTCCTATTGTTTTTTTTTACTATTATTACTATCATTTGGGAAGAAGGAAGAGGGGAAGTGATTTTCCTCTCTCATTCAAAGCTAGCATATGCAGCCAAAAATTACTGCCTCCTCTCATTATTTGTTTGATAGGTCCTAACTGTCTGTAAATTGGGAATTTCAGTGGACAGTCAGACTTTTAGATGCCCATCTCCGGATATTCGTAAGCCACAGCTTGTAGGGGCTGCCAGGGTCCCCGGGAGCTGCTAGTCCTCATCCACTGCTTTCCTGGGAAGCTGTTGGTCAGAAATAGAGACAGGATCCAGGGCCTTTTGTGTGACCTCATAGCATTCATTGCTTTGATTTGAATGTGATTTCTTGCTGGTGTAATCAATGCAGTATTCAGTTCTTAGGTGACTGTGATAAGGTTTGGTGCGATTGCATTTGTCTCCCTGCAGGTGCTGAGGTGCATTTCATCTACAATTCTCCCAATGGGCTTTGGACAGGAAGCTGTTTCTCATTACTCTGCAGCACCACGGATCCTAAAGGCAAAGAAGTCTGAGTCTGAAAAAGCCCAAGGTGTGCTTATAAGCAGCGATCTGGTGCTCCATGTGCCTGGTGTTGTGCATTCAAAGGCGGGCAATGAACCATAGAATATGCTGTGGTGGAAGGGATCTGCAAGGGTTGTGGGCACATCCTGGGGCTGTGAGCACTGCCACAAGAGAAACAGCTATGACAAACCTTACGTTGCGATTTTCACTTTATTCATGAAAGCAATGCAGTGGCAGCTCTCCCTTGGTGCTATTTAAGTCAACCATTCTAATTTTTGTAGTGGGAAAACCTGTTTTTAGAAAGCAGAACAGCAGCTGCAGGCTCAGTGGCAATGAGCTGGGTCAGCATGGGGGTCAGCTCTGTGGGTTTTTGTGTCATCATTTTGTGGAGAAGTGACGGGTTTCCATCAGTGTGCAACTTCCCACAGCAGCAGGATGCTTCCTCCTGTTTTGAAGGCTCGGATTTTCTCTGCGAGTGGATTCAGTTGAGAGAACTGAGATGTAATTTTCCTGTTCTCAGGGAAAAACTATGAAAATGTCCCCTATATGCCACGAGGGAACTAAAAATGTGGTTTTGATGGAAATAGAAACAGCAGGGTAGGGGAAGAGTAGGCAAATCTGTGCTCACGGCGCAGCGCCGGTTGTCACTGTGTGGGAGAGCAAAAGCCCGCATTGGTGCTGTTTGCAAGCTGGATATTAGGAAGATCTTCTCCAGAAGAGCAGTGAGGCATTGGCACAGGGAGGTGGTGGAGTCATTGTCCATGGAGATGTTCAGGAACCGTGGAGATATGGCACTGAGGGACATGGTCAGTGGGCACGGTGGGGTTGGGTTGGTGGTTGGGCATGACAATCTCATTGGTCTTTTCCAACCTTAATGGTTCTATGATTCTCCTGCGTTGCAGGAGCTGTGCCAAGCTGCCAGCTGAGTTTCCCTGCACACTTCACAGGGTTTAGTTTTTCCAGGGCGCTTCACAAAGCAGCAGAAGGACAGGAGTGTGGGAGCTGTCGTGGGGAGTGGGAAGAGTGGGAGGGATTTCTTTTTTCTAGACCTTATGTTTATCTGCTCCTTGATGATCCAGATCAAAGGGCAAGGATGTACCTCCTCCGAGCCTGAGGAATTTGCTGTTTTTTTGCAAACATATACCTGGGAAGGATGCAAAGCCAAATGCCACTACTAAAAATATTTAGGCAAAACAGAGATTTTCCAAAACAGAGTTCCGGAAATGCTAAATTTGGTTGTATTTTATCTGGAGAGTAGGGGGTACAACAGCTTTATATATATATTTTTTCCCCTAAGGCAAAGCAGGAACAATGTCAGTGCTGAGCACTGTTGATCCTGTCCTTTCTGCTGCTGCACTTTGAAGAGCCATCAATAACCCCTCAGCCACAGCTTCCCAAGGAGGTGGCCCCACAGAAAAACAGGAATCCCTTATCGGGCGGCAGGAAATTCTATTTTTATGTGGAGTTCAGAATAAAAATAAGAAGGAAAGATACACACAGGACTTGTGGGCTAAAATTAAACCCTTGTCTTCTCCCCTGCTTCTCTCCATATGGAGAAATCAGTGATGTATGCCAAGAAGGAGCTCACGGTGCTTGGACGGGATTGCCCTGCTCATCTCTCCTTTGTGGATTAATTAAAGCACCTTGAATCTCTGCTATGGCCATGCTATACACCTTGGGTAAACAAGACGTTTTTTTCCTCATCTTAATCACATGGTTCCCACCATATGAGCAGCCTGAACCCAGAGCCAGCCTTCCAAGTATTTCTGTGACCAGGTGCTCCAATATTTCACTAGCCACAAGAATGTATGGATGCATCTTTAGAGTCTATCTTGTCCAAGTGCCCACCACTGACAGCTTTAGTTCTGCAGCAGACAGACCAGCATATCAGGGTGAGGTCTGGGTTTTAAGCACTTTCTTACCCAGTTCAGCATGACCCATAGCAATGATGTGAGCCCTGAGCCACAATTAACAAATCTGTTTCCTTTCATGAGTCCAACATTGACAAGCGTTCCTCCAGACCAAACCAGGCCAGGCCACACATGCAGCACTGCAGATGCATATGCAGTGAGCATAGTGACAGTGCTGCATGTCCCACAGGCACCTCCACTAGCGATGGGCATCCCTGGTGGCATCATGTCAGGAGGCAGCTGGGCCATTGCAGGCTTATCTACAGTGGCTCTATGGGATTGGGACCTGGGGCTGAAAGACTTCTTGCTTGGCTTGCAAAAATAGATCCAGAAAAGTCACCCAGAAGAACAAAAGCATAGGATAAACATCTGATTGGCCATGCTGCTGGTTTTCATGTGTTCACGTCTATGCTTTAGGAACATGTTCAATCCACTACTCGCCTGGGAAAAGTCCCTGCAAATGGGAAACAGGACAGCTTCTGAGGTCATCTAGGGGCTTGTTGCTCTACCAGGGAGTTTCCAGCTGTGTGTAACCAGCTGCCTGGGGGCAGAAAAAGGCTTTGGCAGAAACCCACAGCTTGCTTTATCAGTACGTGGTCAGGAATGTGCATTTTAAGATTTGCACCACAGCATGTTTTGTTGACAGCCTAGAAAAGTAAGAAATGACCAAATAGCAGAGAGGAATGTAGATGTCATTCAGCCAGGTGTGTACAGGTTGGGGGTCCTGGAGCTCCCCGAGAACGTGCACATGGAGCTTGGGAGGGCCTGGCTTTGCTTGCCTGGTACTGCCAGCAGCTCTATCCTTGCAAAGCCTTTACACAACTCTTCTGATGCGCTCCTTCTGAGAAGGAAAAAGCAAAAGTTCCTCCATGCACAAAGACCAGGAAGCACTGTGTTCTGCAGTGAAGCTTTGCTCTGAGTCTTTGGCTACAAAAGAGCCTAGCCTTACTCAGGGAAGGAAAACATAGGCCAAGCACAATGCTTAATGGGGCAGCCCAACTATGTGAGACCCTACAACTACCAGTCAGTGACCTGGCTTACCAAGTAAGAATTAAATTGTGCTGGGCAAGCCTATGTGCGAATAACTGTGTGAGGCTGACACACAGGGGAATATGAAAACAAAAAATGCAAGTCTAAGGTCTCTGCTATATTGTGCAAGTTCTTCCTGCTTCTGCTCTTTACAGTAAGATAAGGTGGTGAAACTTGGTTTAAAGAAGTGATGCAAAACCATGTCTGGCTTGCTTTTGAAAAAGCACTGATCAGAAGTGTTCTTCCCCTGTAGGGCATAGTCTCTTTCAAATTTCACATTTGAAAATTAGCTTGCTTATGCATATTTTTTTTTTCCTTTGCAAAACATCTCCTTTCAGTTTTGCCTACATGAAATCAGTTTCAGGCTGCTTCTGGGCCTAGAGGGGCTGGGAGGGAAGTTGTGCCTTTGCTTTCTGAGGGGCAGAGGACATGGGCTGCAGGACAAGCTACTCTTACATCCTTTCCTAGAATGGGCTGAATTGCAAGCTGATTATTTTAATGAGATGACTTTAGGGGATTAAATGTTAAAATCCAGGACGTGAATCTGCTAATCCAAGGGGGGTATTATTTATCAGTACTTGATAATGAACCAAAGGTATGTAAAATTTCTCCTTTCTTCTGGGGATAAGTGAGGTTTGTGTGTCCATTTAACAGAGGTGGGTCAGGGGCTGAGTCCTCCACCAAAAGCACCTTGGGCAGGTCAGAATGGGAAGGGTTCAGCTTCAATATGTTTCTGTCCCTTGCTAGGGACAGAGCTGGGTATGCCTCTATGCTGAGGCAGCATAAAAGTGAAGCATGTGAGGAGACAGATCAGGACAGGACTTGTGGTGCGTGCAGAAGCCAACCCAGCATCCTCAAGCAGTGATGGATTCGAGCCATGCCTCCTTCCCAAGTAGGCATGCTTGTTGTTTTGGACTTGGTCCCTTCTTCTCTTTCAGAAGAACAGAATATTTTGCAACACAACTCATTTGGAGGTGGAAATCTGATGGCCCTTTCTTTTCTGAGATGCTTGAGAGAGTTCATTTTCATTAAGAAAAAAAAAAAAAAACAACTGCACAAAAAAAAAAAAAAAAAAAAAAAAAAAAAAAAAAAAAAA
>NW_024962252.1:93241927-93393966 GCF_019238085.1 Lagopus leucura
GTCATTGCTACATTCAGTAGCTGTTTGGGAGTAATTTATGGCTTTCTTATGGGCGTCAAATCTTCCATGCAAGCAGGGGAGAGGCCCTAAAGCTGGAAAGGGTAGTGGTAGGAGAAGGAGGGTGGAGGGGAAATACCAGGGAACAGGATTTGTATTATCTCACTCCATATATTTACAATGATAAGAACTTCATTGTTTTCTGTAGTAAATTATGATCCTGGGTTTGTTCTTTATTCAGATCAGGAAACAACAAACCAAAGTCTTAACCAAGAAAAAAAAAATAGCAAAGAAAAAGAGCTTAATCTTCAGTGGCTTTTGTTATTCAGCAGAAGTAATCAAGGGAGTCGGTGTGATAGGTGACTTCTTGGAAGGATAATTTCTAACTAATTACCCTATGAACTGGTGTGTTCCTATGCCAAATGTCTCTGTGTGTAAAGCTATATCCAACCAGTAAAACCTGTCAGAGGGGCTTGGCTGGCTCTTTTTCATGCCCCATTTCTGGTGCCTCCATTGCTTGTGGAGGGCTTGCTCACACCCACAGGGGACGCACTTAAGAGCTGTCTTTGGATTAAAGAAAAAAAGCATTCTGCAGTGTAATAAAATGTATCTGATTACTCAGTGCGTGTGTTTTACTAAATAGATCTGGAGCTTACAGTGCAGCTCTGTCAGATGGCCGCGTTGAGCAGCGCTGGCTCCTTGCCCAGAATTTGCTTTTTTTTTTCTCCTCTGGTGCATCTGTTTGAGTATCTGTGGGTGGCTGTCATCCCTGCAGCCGTGTGACGTTACGGCAGTCCTCAGCACGGAGATATCTGGTGTCCAGTCAGCTGCGTTGGGCACGCACAGTGCAGAAAGGAAGCGTGATGCTACTGCCGGGTTATCGTCTTCACAGCGCTGACTGAAGCACTTGTTTGCTTATCTTTTGCTTCTGCTGGCAAATCTCTTTTTAAAAAATAAATAAAACAGAACTTTTGCCTAGAAATCTGAGCTTACGGATGCTTGAGTGGAAAAGAATTATTTCAGGCAAGCACTGCTTCACACCTCTCCTTCTCCCCCATCCCTACGTGCCATTTCTGGTGAAACAGCAGATGGTCCTCATGCAAGTAAAGTGCTTTGTGCACCATTGGCTTGGCAACAGTGGGGCTGGTTCAATCCTGCAACAGGTAATGTGAATGCAATTGGAAAGCCAGATGTGCTTATGAGCTTCCAATCTGAGTCCCCTTTTGGAAAAGGTTTTGGAACAAATGCAAAGATAAAATGATTCCCTTTTTAAAAGGGTGGGCTTAAACCCAGAGCTCTGTGCAAAGATGTGAACACGCCGCTGTTCAGCACTTCTGGAAGATGAGGCAGTTTTGTGATCACTTGAAGCCTTTGGTTAAGCATAGTTGGAGCAATAATATCAAGAGATATAATGAAACACCTGTACTTACATGTGAATCCATTATGTCCTCTTTGTATGCACTCATCTCTAATAGGGTATTTAAAGAAATTTCTATAAAACACAGTAAACAGTCAGTGGCCTTTTTATACTTCTTGGACTGCATTCAGGGTTTGCACTTGGACTTAAGTAGGAAGTAAACAGCTTTTTGCTGTGGCTTTAAGAATCCTTTCTCCCCTTGTACCTTACAATTTTTTCTCTGGCTCTGTCCAGAGCCTTCTCTGTCTCCTAACCTCTCCCCTTTTGGGTATGTAGTTGAATACAAAGGTTGCAGTATGCTATGTATTTTGCATGCTTGTCTCTGGTGAGCTGATAAGAGCAGCCTATCTGTTTCTCCAGTAAGACAGCCATTGGCTCTGTCTTGCTGAAGTCACAGTGGTCAGAGGACAGCTGTGGAGTGAGCCTAGTTGGATGTCCCCAGCAGGTCCTGCTGTGGGGCAACGCCGACCTAGCTGTGCATTGGCTCAGATGGTGCCTGATACTGATTATCTGAGGTTCCTCAAGAATAATTAAGGCTGTGAGTTAATTGGCATGTCTGGTAGCTTAATTTCAAGTCTCTATCCAGGGTGGCAGAGTCCTTGTTCATTTGTTTAGATGGAGAGGAGCAATGGGCTCAGAACAGGTCGAGCTAGCCCTGAAAATGTGGGAAGCAGAACTGATAGCTGGAAGAAAGTAGTGAAAAGCTGTCAGTCTGCCTTTGTTTGTGTAAAATAAATTGAATGAGTGAGGCAGGCTATCAGAAGTAGATAATTAGAAATATTTGTGACCTTGGATGATCCTTTAAAGGGGTGGGATGAGAGGGTGGCTGGAAAGGGCAGTGTGTCCTCATTTGTCACATTAGCAGTTTATCATTTCCTGGCTTACTTACGTTGCTCATGAAGAAGATGTTTGTGTTTCCTGCTGGGTGGGGGACAGACAGCAGATGCAGGATGGCCAGATTGACTCTCTATGGAAGCATGAGCTGCTTCCACAAAGCTCTGCTTGCACCAAGCCTGCACAAGTGTTGCAGTTTGCCTGATTTCCATCAAGTTTCTGTCCTGTCCACTCATCCCCCCTACAAATGATTGATCCCTTTATGCCTTTGGCAGCTCTTTCCCAGAGCTGGGTTATGAGCAGCATTTGCTGTGTTGTTTCTAGGGTACTGACAGCGATTGGCTTTCTACTGGGAGGGAGCACGGGACAAAAGTCCATCATTTCTGTCTCAAAAGGTCTCTGTGGTTGTGCAGGGTGCATGGAGGGCTTCCCCAGCTCCCTTGTGGGAGGAGGATGGTAGAATGTCCTGAAGAGATGCATTGCTATGAACAACCACAAGCACAGGTTGTGACTACTACTTCCAGAGCTGGGAAACTGGGAAACTGACAGGTAGAGAAATACTGCCAAGACTGAGATAATGTGGTGCTTTGAGGTTGAATTGAAATGTAGAGAGTAGAAGGGAAGGGAAAAGCTGTTCAGGCGCAGGATTTGCCTGTCCGCAGGCAGCACATGATCTCTACTCTCTTCTGCTCGCGTGTTCTGTCTAAGATCTGACCACGCATCCTTCCCAGCATCTTCTCTCAGACAGGGGACACAGATTGTAAGACTGGAGAATTGCTGCAGGCAAAGAACTGGAGTGATTGAATCGCAGAGTTTGAAGACAAGTGCGGCGAGCAAACCTCACTGGCCCTGTTCCTGTGAGGTGTTCACTGGGGAGAAAAAAAAAGTACCATAAAAGTTTCATAGTTGAACAGGCAGCTGTAGGCCATGTATTGTGGCCATTGAGACAAATGGCCCATGACTATGGCCTGGTTACCATGGGTCTGGATGCCTACAAGACATTCAACTGCTTTTGTTGTGTAGCACTGCTGTTTTTGATGGGTGCAGCTGGCAAGATAGAGAGCATGTATGGCTTAGTCAATAAATGACTACTGGTCAAGTGTGTACTGCCTGCTATAGGCCTTGGGCTGAAGCAGGTTGGAAATGGTAGAAAAAAATAAAATGGGGCCCAATGTATCATCAGTGTTTGACCTACGGCACCGGTGACTGCAGATGGGACCCTGGGAAGCACATGGCCATTTTTGTGGTTTAGTTTGAGGAGTGATTTATTGGAAGAAAGGATGCCCACCAGCCTCCATGTAGCCTTTGGAAGGATGATTCACCAAATATGTTATTAATTGAAGAACTAATCTTCCTTGTGGCAAATAGGCTGAGTTTCCTAGTTTGCAAGAGGTTTGTTCCGTGCTAGAACTGGATCATTGGGTGCTAGTTATTTTTTACGGATGTTTAGACTGCTTAATGATCTTTCTAGATGTATACAGGAATTAACTCTTGATTGCTACATGAAATAAATCTTCACTTAGGGACTGGGTCCTTCAGTCAGAACTGCTTTTGAGAATTTAACACACTGCTGCCAGCTGAGACTCCAGTCACTCTCCTTTGGTACAAATCAGAGATGCTCATGCTGGTTGATAAAGAAACCTTAAAGATGGCTGGATATGAATTCTGATGCTCATTGACACAATGTGTAACGTGTTGGTTTGCCACTGAAAACTTCAACAGCTTGTACAGTGTTTATGCTCCTGACTAGCAGAGGAAGCAGCGGGTGTGCCATGGTGAATGTGAGCTGTACTGCTTGGGCCTTCCTCCCCTTTGGGCAGTGAAGGACTGTTCCAAATCAGGTTGTCCCACCTTAAATACCGACTTTGTTACTCTATCTGCATTGCCTGAGGGAGCTGGAAAGCTACACAGTAATTGACTTGCATGCATTAGCCTTGAACTTAGCAAGCGGGGTTTCTAAACCAAGGCTTGTTTACTTCAGTCTGTGCAAGGGGAGTGAAGAGGGAAGGGCTTCTATGCACAAGGAAGGAAAGTGGGGGGGCGAAATCTATGTTGTAAAACACCACAAAAGCAGCTTGGATGTTATTGTAGTCAAGCTGCTGCTCTGGAATAACAGTGCTGTTCTCCTTGGGTGTTTACAAACACGCACCTCAAGCTTTTAAGGATGTGAGGACTTAGGCAAGCCTAAGAAGAGGTCAGTCAGTCACATTCCTTAATTTGAATGTATGAGGAGTCACCTATACCCTCTTTCTGCAGCCGACCCCATAAGGGCAACACTGAAATAACCCCACAGGAGAAAGTTACCATTGATAACACTGATGCAAGACATGTAGCACGTTCTTAGACGAAATTTGGAGAAGCTCCTCTCCAGTTCTTGCTGGGCGTTGTCAAAACATCATTCTATGGAAGGTCAAATTGTTTGTAACTGTGTGTTCCCCAACCAAAGGTCGTCATATGGATAAAGCATTAAGGAATAATGAGACTAAGTTAAAAGAACAGTTTCCAGACATGAATCTGAATGTCATTGTTGTATGATGTTTACATCAGAACTTCTGATGATGGAAAAACTGATTCTACCTTTTTGTTCGATTCAAAATCCCTCTGAATTCCAACATGCTGGCTACATTCCAGCACACAGAGGTAATTGCTTCTTGCTAAACTACACCCCTCCCTAAATTTTATTCAGGGAACTTAGTGTAACTACTGCCTTCCGCTCACACAAGTGGCTGCATACTGCTGTTGATCCAAACTCTTGGCATTATCTGCAGTGGAGAACTTCATTTTAATGGAGCCCACTTATTATCCCTTACACCATGTAGGTTCAGATATTTTTATTAAAAAAAATAAAATCCTTCCCAATAAGAGGGAAGACAAAGTACACTTCCTATCAAGATACAATGGATTTTTTTTTTATCTGAGGATGGGAAGAGAGAGATATGAGAACATCAGAAGAGTGATACCTGTGTATTCATGTGATACAATCCACCACCCACACCCAATAGCAAATGAATAGGTTCCTCTGTGTAATTTCCTGGGGAAACCTGATTCAGTGACTGAGAAATGCTCCAAAGAAAAGAACTGCTACTGATATACGATGTTTTTCAGGAGCATGGTTCCACAAACTAGCAAAGAGAACATTCCCAAGGTGGTGAAAAGCCCACGTAGCTGGGGTTACCCAAATAGTCATGACCCCAAATAAGAAAAAGATGAGGGGAGTGATGGCAGCAGCAGCTGCTGTCTTAGAGAAAGAAATGGAGAAATACGTTGCTTTTGATGGCCATACTGAAGACTTCTAATTTTTATATGGAGAAACTCAGGATGCTTATGTTTCCTCTCATTTCCTGGAGCACTTAATAACAGTGAAATATGCTGCATGAACTTGTCTGAATACGGAACTGTATGTAAACTGCCTCTCTGGAAACAGAGCCTTTCAAGTTGCTGTCTTGATCCCTCCTGTAAGAATTGTTCCTTCTCCTGCATTGCTGTTGAATCACAAAGCAATCATCTAGTCACTGTTTGTCACTAAAATGCTTTCACTGGTTTTCCCCTTCAACAACACCGGGGAAGTTCCGCCCTGACAGTGCAAGTGGCTTTGAGTACATGTTGAAAGAGCAGTGCTGCAGTTTCATTCTGTGTGCTTGACCTGTCCTGGCTGTTGTTTGTTCTCTTCTAACTGCTGTGTCTGTGTCCCAGCAGAGATGCAAAGAGCAGAGGCAGGAGCAGGGGCACCTGAGGTAGTGCTAATGTGGTGGTGTGGGGCTTACTGCTGCTACAAGCAAGAGAATCTTTCCATTTTCTGTTTAATGGCAGAATTTTCAAGAGGGCTAAAACACAGTCAATACAATGAAAAATGTTTATTCCAAGTGTTTTCAACCACTGAGGCTAGTGGTGCCCAGTAAAGCACAGAAAGGCTTGTGCCCTGAAAGCCATCTGATACATGGGATGGATTTTTGGCCTTCTGGACACCTTGCTGGTGTACACTAGAAAAAGACTGAAAGATCTCACCCTCTCCTGTCTCCCAAAAGAACAACTCAGCTCCTGCTTCTTACATGTTTAATTTCAGCACAACACAATCAGTATAATGCTCTGTTTGAGTGGTTACTAGAAAACCAGCTGGGACTGGTCTGAAGTCTTTCAGCTGTTCCTTGTCCCTCTATCTGAATAGATGCAAATCCCACAGAAAAACTTGGACTAGTGCTTCCAGATATGCATGCTGTAATAACAGCTGGCCACTGTGTAGTTGAAATGGATTGAGAAAATTGAGTGAAACTGGCAGACTAAATCTGTTTGTTTGCTTCTTGCTCTCCACCCTATGATTTCCACCCTCTCATCCTGTACAAACATTGAACAGAGACTTTGCCAATCAGTACTGCTCATGCTCTTTTTCCCCAGGACTATCTCACCTGCGCTCTCATATTCAGCGCACCTCAGTGTCCTAAACTGGGGATAACGACCACTGTAATAAACATGTCAAGAAAGAGTCATGAAGACAGAAGAAAAACGAGAGCCAGCAAGATCTGTTTGTCATCTTGGTGTTGATCCTAGGTCTTGATGAATCTGCAGCATTTTCATCTGTGACTAGCAGAAGGAAACTGTTTCACTGTATTTCTGTTCCTACTGAAGTACTGGAATGTCACCCCTCCACCTCTGAACAGGATGAATCTTGGGTATGATTCTACTAGCTTCAGCGAGTGCAGCGCACAGCTGCAATCAGACTGCCAGAAAAGAGAGACTGCTACAGATGTTAGCCAGTCATTCAGCAGTGCACGAGTCCAGCACGGCAGATCTGCACGTGAACGTTTGGGAATTCTGTTGTTGTATATAGCTGCAAAGACAAAACTGATTTCTATGTTTAAGTTTGCCATGTAAAGAAATAGACAGATCTAGCCTTTCTTTTTAATAATGTTTTAGGACCAGGGTACAAAAAAGGTTAATGCATTCATTTTTAAGACAAGTGATAAATGTAATGCAATAAGCACATCCTACATACACAATATATTTCTCTATATAATATGAACACAGATATAAAATAAGTTATACTTGTCTTGGTTTTTTTATCACAGTAGGAACTCAGCTTATATAAAGTGACAACAGGAATTGGAACAAAATGCTGCGTTAAAGCAACAACAAAAACCAAAAGAGTGCATGTGTGAGTGACTGTGTGTGGGGGGGGGAGGGATAAAACAGGAAATTGAAGGATTTCTGTCAAAATCAAGTCTTGAAAACAGAAATTTTATGAAGTATTAAAAAAAGGAAGGTCTCTAGACTCAGGGTAGAGGTTCTGGAGGGCTCTGAGTATTACTGTGTGGTGAGGAGGAGGGTAGGTGAAGGCTGTCAATATCTAGGTTATATTTGTGGGGGCAGAGACAGCGGAACAAGCTCTGCTCTGTGTTCTCTGCTCTTTCGATAGACCATCTATGTGACAGTGCTGCATTCTTGGCTTTACAAGAATGGGACCTAGTAACTTTCACTGCACACAATGACAGTAAACGTATCGCTTCACACCAATGATGAATACCACCACTGCTTAAAGGTGTTTGAAAGAGAACTTCTGAAATGACCAGAGAGCCTGGGTGTTCTTCCTTTCCAGCCCACCTAAAGTCTGCCTCTAGTGCCCCTTCCTTCTGTTTCCTTTGGGACGGTTGTTTCCTTGGCCATACTTGGGAAAACTGACCTCCCCGAGAGAATGAATAGGAGGCAGAGGTGCTTGGGAATTCTTAGTGCCTATTCCACAGTCAATAATGAGGAACTCCAGATGCACAGTTCAGAGCTGTTTCTTTTTTTTTATTGTCATTTTAAGGACTTGCATCTAACAATGAACCAGATTCCTAAAACTTTTTAACCGAGGGACTTAGAATTTGGTATTTCTTATTATTAGGAGGTATTCCTTAATTTGGTCGACAGCTTGGAGATCTTTCTTCTTCACTGTCAAGGATCTCAGCCTCCTGAGGTTTGCAAAACCAGTAAAGACCACAATGTGTGGCCAAAGCTCAGGAGTGGCACCAGTAGCTAGCAGGTTTCTATTAGTGCTTTCTCTGAGAAGATGCAGCCCTCTTGAGTTTTCCTTCTATTTTTGCTACTCAATTTCTTCTAATCTCAAGATCCTTTCTTTACCTCCATGTTTACACACTACACATTAGAAATCGGGGACATTACACTGGAAGAATTAATTGCATATTATCATGAAGATTTGGACTTCTGCTCTGCTTTAGTTTTTTTTCTTCATACAGCAGAATAGGTATACATTGAAAGGCAATCTCACATCTAAAGGTATAATTTAAGTAAACATTTCTCTAGATCTTTCTCCCCTCCATTTCCCTGTCCCCTGTAACCTTCCTTTCATTCTGTTATTTTCCTTTTGGATGGAGGGAGGAGATGGGAAGGGAGCTCGTTTGGCAGCTCGTGACCCTCCAACTTGACTTTAATGAGATGATTTGCCAAGGCAAACTCCTCATCATCCAGCATGCCATCTTTGTCGATGTCAGCCAGTTTCCAGATCTTGCCCAGCACTGTGTTAGGCAACTTAGACCTTACCATCTCCTTCTTTGCATTGGCACCAGTTATTTTACCATCGACAGGTGACAGTGTGTAGAAGATCTCATCATACATGGGCTTGTCTCTGGCCACCACCCACTCAGCATCATCGATCCCTTCGCCAGCGCCTTCACCATAGCCGTGGCCAAATGGACCATGCAGGGTGCCCTCAAAGGCTCCTCCCTTCACCATCTGGGTAGGCCGCTGTGATTCCTCCTGGCGTACAAGCACCATGAGCTGGGCGATGTCATTAGCCAGCATGTCTTCCACAGTCTCCAGCAGCTTGCTCTTCAGAGGCTGGAACTTGCTAAAATCCTGGGCCTGCAACTGATCCTTAAAGCAGGACAATGGAGCAAGAGGTGAGTGACATGGCTGTGCTCAGGGCAGTAACAGTGCAGAGTCCGCTCCCTATCTGCAGTCTGGCTCAAAAACTCCTCGTGTAGAGGAAGAGCAGGAAGAACAGCACTCTCTCCTCCAACAGTCCTGCTCCTTGGCAGGGCTTCCCTGGCTGGTCGTGCTCTTACATCCTTTTTAAGCCCTGCAGAGAATAGTCTTCCTAGCTAACAGAGGGGCTGATATGGTACAGAGAAGACTGGGGTTTTACCCAAAGGCATAGATGATGGCAGTAAGAATGTAAAATAAGACTTCCTTTCCAAACTAAGTTGAAGTCCTCTGCTTGAGGACCAAATTGTTCAGGGCAAACTGTCTGTGCAGTTCTTGCTATGTCTTCTAGTTGGTGCTCTGCATTCCCTCTCCTTCTGCACTCTGGTAAGGAGTTGTGACTTTGGCAAAAGACTATTTCACTGATAAATCCTTTGTTATCACACTGTGCATCTCTCAGATGCCATAAAGATGCTAGATCTTCACAGCATAGCTCAATTTTGGTAATTTTCACAGCTAAGCAAAAGTGATTTGACCAGGGACTGCAGAAATCTCATACAAATGAAAAACAACATACAGCTTTATCTTTTACCTGCTACTCATTAAATCCAATGTATTCACTCCTACTGGAGTGGCATAGCTATTCTTGAACATTTAATTGCATACTTGAACAAGCAGTGAATGGGACCTTCTATTGGGTATACTCTATAGATCTCATTCTCAAGAACTTACGGAAAATACCCTGTTCTACTAAAAAGATGAACAGCTGCTGTGTCTTCCACAGGGAGCCAGTAATGACTTCAACAGCTAGTAACTGTGAAGAGGCTTCTGCTTGGATTGAAGCCACACACCAACATAGCCATGCCCTGCATTGTTCAATTATACAATACAAGGCTCTGATCCAAGGTCCTTCAAGTCTTTGACTTGGATGAACACTGGGTCAGGTCTTAGCTCTACAGCTCAGCAAGCTTGCTTCATTGCTTAAAACAGATAAGGGGCTTTAAGTTTTTACTGCTTCCTTCTGGTTCTTGCTAGAACCAGAGTGAAGTAGAGGAAAAAAAAATACAGCTCCTGAGGTATATGTAGGCTTTCTGGGAGATGTACCTTTCTTTTCAGTATAGATTAACACTATTCTTGGGCCTGGAGAATCTAAAAATGGAACACGGAATTAAAAACTGACAACATAGGATTTCATTCATTTTCTTAAGGGCTACTTAGGCAAAGACTTCAGAAACTAAGGTAGCAGTAGCTTCTTGTGAGCTTGATGTGCAAAAAGTGTTTACATTCTTTAACAGTTTACACACAGTTTAAGGTTTGCTTCAAGACTGCAACAGGGCTTTTGCATAGGCAACAATAATCAAGGTCTGCATTGTGGCTTCTGTCCTATTTCCTGCAGTTACTCTAACACTTTTTCCTTGTGTGTCTGATACTTGGGACAAGATGCCACTACTTACCTGCATCTTTCTCAGATTAGGGAAGTCTCCTGGTGAGATCTGATGCTCTCGTTCAATGCGGGCATAAATCTCTCCCAAGTTGTTAATAAGCTCTTTTTTTTTATTGTCTTTCCCAAACACTGAAGGCATTTCCTTCTTTAAGGAACTGATGATGTAGGCATGGACCTGAAAGGCATTAAGTGACACAGAATGTAGGATATACTAAAGAATGCACCACAAATTTTCTTTCCCTGTAGACAGCGTGTGTGCCTAGGAGTCAACTCACATCACCCCCTCCTGAAGAAGTTTAGCTCCTCAGTTTGCATCTATCTGCTGTTTATCACTCCAGAGCTGAGAGCTATGCAGAGACAAGGTGAGGGCAGTGTAGGAGCCTTGGGTATGCAGAGTAATACAGCCACTTTCTAGGGATGTGTTTTTCTTCTTCTGCGCAGGCCTTTCAGAAAATAGCCACTTCCCAGTCCAAACTAAACATACAGGTTTTGAAGCTTTCTAGACTCTGTTTAATCTTTTACCATGAATGAGTCTTTGACTTGCACGACACTATGATATCGTGTACTTTGTATGTGAGGAATGTACAGACCTAGAACAACGATTTTCATAAAACTAAGTTTGTGTAATGTTTCTTGTTGGCACTGGTCATTCCAGAAGGCAGAATTCCACTTTCCCCAACAGAAGTGATTAATGGCAGTGAATTTTAAATGAAATATTCTTGCTTTTTTTTTTTTTTTTTAATGGTGTAAGAAGTTTTTTCCCTCACAGTATTCCGAACAACTTCATTCAGCTTCTTTTAAATAATAAGAGATGGAACTTCTGGCAGTGCCCGTAAGTTATTTTTCCCATGCTTGTGGCAGGCTTATCTGCCATTCTTGTCAGTCTCCACCTCTTCCGCATCCATCTAAGGCAGATTTATCTCCTTAAGGCAAAAGACTCCTACTTTCCTTGGTGTGTGATTCTGACATATTGTATTTGTCTGAATTCTCAGTTTGCTAGCAGTAGCTGCTTTCCACATTTCCCCAAGAGCTACTTTCTTTGACCTGTGGCAACTCTTCACTCAGGCCTGTTACGACTGATGCACCAAGCAGAGGCAGTAGGCTCTTCCTCAAAGTGCATAGGACAAATACGCTAGGCCTCTGAGTGAAATGAGAAAAGGGGAAACAAAAGAGGCAGGATCCACCAGCTACGTGAGCTAGACCAGCCAAAACCACTTCCCCATTACTGTGCATACTGTGGGTGGCCCAAACTAAATGCCTGGGCTCCTTTATGCCAACACTCACCTTGGCCAGCCGTGCCCGCTTGATAAGATCGTTCAGCTTCCTTAGGGCTGCGTTGCGGGGGAGGCTCTGGATATCCCTGAACAGGTCCTGCTCCTCTGCCTCAAACAACTTGCGGTTATCAGGGATGAGCAACGGATGGGACCAGAAGGAGCCAATATAGACTCTGATGACCTCCGGTGTGTTGACAATCTTTCCCAGGGACCACATGAGAGCACCGTACACCCTCATCAGTTGCTGGGTCTCTATCTGGTCAGCTTTGTTGAGAACAACTCTCATCTTGTCCTCGTGGTTCTTCAGGGCCTTGATGACCTCTGAGAATTCATCAGAGATGTCCAGCTTGTGCGCATCAAAAAGGAGAATGATGCGGTCAACCCGCTCTGCAAACCACTCCAACACAGCAGCAAAGTCATAACCTGCAAGGGATGGAAGAAGACTAGAGATGTACAAGCAAGCCTGGCTATTGTTTCTATTTCCTATTCAGAGTCAAAAAAGTTGCCCTACCCAACAGGAAAAGGGAATTAATACCTGCTGGGATCTTGGTACATTGCTGCTATGGTGATTAGAACATCCCTGTGGATTTCATTACATCTACAGATAGATTAGCAGTGTCTGTCTTTCTCAGCTTCTTTGTGTGTTGGGAGAGAATCTACTGACAGCTGTCCTTCACCAAAGAGAAAACAAAGCCCTGGAATAACACTTGGTGATGTCTTCAGAGCAACAACATGGGCTGGATTACATCCTGTGCTGAGACAAAACCCTGATCCACATGCTCCTCTCACATGCCACGCTCACTGGGACTATTAGGTGAATGTGTGAGACCTTTCCTGTATGTGCTGAGACATATTTCTCTGCGTGCAGTTCTACCAAGTGCTGATTACATCTGTCCTTACTTTCCTGTATGGAAGTAGCAGGAAAACTAAGGTTTATGTTTTTAAGTGACAGAATTATTTAGAGGAGAAGAGGAAAAACACTGAGTGTGATTTCCCTTCACGTACAGTGTGACATGTGGAAAGGGCACGTGGGACAGACCTCTGTTGACAGCCGTTGACTTGGAGTCACTGACAGAGCTCTGTGATGGTGTTTTCCCACACACATGCCCAAAGAATTCCCACGCAGAAAATTCACAAGGTTGACTTTTTAGTTTTGCTTTTAGCATATGAAAGAGTAGATTACTATTAAAGCATTTGAATAGCAGGGCAACAGGGTACAGAACTTTTAAGGGAAAGCTATTAGCGTAGATATTAAAAAAAAAATAAGATGAAATTAATATTTAAACGTTTAGTTCAGAGCTCATTTTTAGAGGACTTTTCTATAGTGTAGAGAACTCGGGATGTTTTGTCTAACTTCAGCCAGAGCTGGAGGTGTTCCACACCTGAAAACATACAAAGTTTATTCTATAATTAAATTCAGCCTTAATTCAACATTCTTTTTACCTGGTTTTTATCTCACAGGTTCTTCTGCCACTTTATTTCTATGTAAGATTACATCAAAAACTGATCTTGACCTACTCTCAAATTAGGTGTTCTGGGTCTGAAGTGTCCTCCTCGCTCATTCCACGGTAATGTGTTGTTTCTTCACACCCTATCTTAGTGTTGTGGAGGGTTGCTAAGGGCTCTCACAAAAGCAGCCAGATTTGGCAGTGTTTCACTGATGAGTGCAGCTATCCACATATTGTAGCACAGTTTACTGTAAAGCTACAGAGCATTTGCAAAGCCATCTGCCAAAAGCTGAATACAAGTAAAACCATTATTACAGAGATGTTCAGACAAATGTGAAGGGGAACATTTTCTCTCCAGTGATTCCTGGCTGTGTTTCTATTGAAAAATATGCATATTTTAAACAGTTTGCTATTACTGATGTAGATTCTTTCACAACTTCCAGATAAGGTTGTGAAAGAAGAACAGATCAGAACATGGACAGAAAATGAATCTCAACTATACAGCGCTCTAAGAAAATAGGCAAGATGAATACGATAAACATTTCCTTCTGTTAGACTATTTTTTTTTCATGGGGACAGATTTTTTTCTGATAGCATGAAAAGCATTTGACAGATGTAACACAAAGCTGACAAGCTAGCAGGGTTGTCAGTAAATGGAGGAAATGATCTTCTTGCAAACATCTCGTCATCCAGTCTCCCTAAGGCGGGCTGTGGCTTAATGAGTAGCTATCCGTGAGCTCCCAGTATACCTGGCAGCACATATTTAGTTAAGATATGGCAGGATTATGCAATTACTTTATGTCAAGCCAGACCAAGAATGACACAATATTTATGCTGACTGTGGGAAGATAGATGATACCTTACACAGCATAAAATCTGCCTGACTGTAATGTCTTTAAGCCAGTGAGGGTGCATGCAGTGGCTCAGCATTTCTCACCATCTAGCTATACCGGTTGTTTTTTGTTCCCAGGTTGTTTGCTTCTGCCTGATAAGTGAGCACATTCTACTGGATTTCTCATGTTGGGGAACTATGGCCACAGACCCTGTGCTTGCAATGGGGTAGGACACAAAGCTCCTGCTTTATAGCAGTTATCTTACAGCTTGCTGTTAGAAACGTTTTAGACTGGGCAGCTGCTTTTTGTTCTTCACCTCCTTCTTGCTCAGTTTTAGCCACTGGGAGCTCTCTTCACACCATCCTGTTAATAATCTACAGAACAAAAACCTACCAGGATCACAGTCCATCCCTTTCTGTCAACCGACAGGTTGGCATTGTGTGTCAAGTGCCTGAAGACACCATCAGCAGAAGACAAGGTAGCTAGAAACAGCAAACACTGACTACCTAGAGAGGGAGCAGCTCTGGCAGATGAGTGCCTATTCCAGACAGATGATTACTTAATCTGTATTTTTAAAGTGAAAAAGAGAGTTTGAAGGCTAATTCTAAAGGAGTGACAGGAATGCCCTTCTGAAAGCACTTCAGGGAAGATCCCAAAAAGGCTAAACGAGCAGGTATCTACACTAGAGAAGAACGTAGCAGGAGGGAGGGACAGGTACCACCTGAGTCTGGCAAATGGCTGTAAAGGAAGGAAAAGTAACATGGAAATATTACACAGGTTTTGGAAACTTAAAAGTTTCCAAAGCACAGGTAAAGGGAGTTGAGTAACTCTACAGAAAATCTGCATAGTGTTCTCAGCTAGGAAAGACAGGCTGGTGTCAGATTTGTAATGCTAACATAGACGTGAATGAGTACCTGGAGAGGCACACCATGGCCTTTTGCTTTTATGCTGTTTAGTGCAATGGTTTCATGGTTGGGAAGAGACTGGGAGCCTGACAGAGTTCTTACTTCACGTCACTGGAAACAAAGAGAGATCTCCCTAGACAAGTTCAGTTCAGGTGAAGTAAAACAGATGAAAGTATTGTCCAGAGCCAAGTCTCCTTACAAAAGCCTGTTCAGCTTCTACTTACACACAGTGGAGTTTTTCCTTTCTACTTGTTACATGTTTATATCTTTGTCATTTGTGACAGATGGACCAAGTATTTCCTGGTATCTTGGCCAATCCTCAAAACAGTCCATAGTCAGACTTAAACTTCATAGTCCATAGTCAGACAGAAACTTCAGAAGGTATCTGAATCCATTCTTTTAGAGCAGTGCTGATGCACAGACAGAAGTACAGGAATAAATTAATTCCATCCCTCTTCCCTAAAAACAAACAAAAAACTCATAAACTTGATCTTTGTTTTTATTTTTTTAGTTTGCATTCTGCTTTCAAGTCGGAAGAGTTAGCCAGGCTCATGACATCAAATATTTCTACAAATAAAAGGGGCTTAAATTGTGCAGGTTCTCTGCTCTTTTGCCTTGTCCTTAGAGGAAGCTGGCAGAGTGGCTATTGCACTGCAGTAATGGTAGTGAAATGGGAAGTCACGATTAACTGTTGCCCTTCGGACCTCTCAGGTGGAGTGAAATGCAAAATGCAAGCAAACATAATTGCAGGAAACTGTTACAGCAAGTGTACAAAACGTCTCCTTTTTAGATGCTTAGAGGTTGTGTCATATTGTCAAAACGTGACAAAACTCTTTGGAAAAAGATGTTTTCTTACTGCTTTTGTACCCTAAACATTTAATGAAGGGGGGAATATTGATTCTCTTGGTATTTGCCTTTCTCTTCCAAATATAGCTGTTTGAAATTCAGTCAGAGCTCTGGAATTGCCTAAGACTGATACCTCCTATCATTTTTTCTTTCACTTTCAGGAGTAACTATCAATTTGAAGTACTGAAGCTTCTGGTCACTGGTCCTTGCTTCTCCTTCCCTTCCTAGAATAGCAAGCAGGGCTAGCATGTTTTTCCCTTGACTGGGGAAGCCTGGGCTGCACTGCAGCCAGCTGAATAGAACAGGGTGGAAGACTGGAATAGTGTGTCTGGAAAGAAAGCTGATGGGGAATGATACTGCCAATCCTCATCTCCTTGCTATGACCTTGTGTTCACTGCTAAAGAGGAAAGGGAGGAGGTGACATACATCGGATGAAGATGAAGCAAGTGCTCAGCATGTATTCAGGAAGCATGACCCTGAAATAGGGGTCAAATGCTACTTGGCTATAGCATTGCTGAACTTGGCAGATTTGGATTTGCTTAGGTCTGTGCGCGTGTAGGTTGAGACTGATAGCTAGTGGAGTGTGTAAGGCTCATTGTCCAGGGATGCACTGCTACTGAAGTGCATGAGTTGCTGCTAGGTGGTAAAAGCAGACTACACCAAATGATAAATTGTGAGTAAGTCCTAGTTTCTATCTTGGCTCTCCTTTACTACATAACTTGATCTGTGATACTCCCCTTTGTCCCTGTTTATTTCACTACAGTTCCACCTTTTCTCATCTTCCCCTGTTGCAGATGCTGGACTGTCATGTGACACATGTGCAGTGCTTTGCAAATGGATAGCATCCATATTGATATCAAACTGTCAAAGCAGCTGACACTGTGCTGCTTTGGTACAAATACAGCAGTCTGTTGCTGTATGATGCATAGCTGGAGACAATAAAAACTAATAAATGTGAAAGAAAAAAAAAAGATGCAGAGTGAGGGATGGAGCAGTGTGATGAGTAATTCCTCATACATGACAGTTAGGAAAAAGACCAGAGGAGAAATGGCTGTTTTCCAAGTAAGAACAGTAGAGAAAATAGTGGGCAGGATGCTTTGGGAATACTTCTCACCAGCCTCTTAAATGAAACCCGTATATCTGGGCACCTAGTTACCACATACCTGTGAAACCACCTGCCATGGAGGAGTCCACAAGTCAAAATTGTTCAGTCTGACAGACCAGTGCAGACTATAATTACTATTTTATTTATTTTTAACTAGAGTCTAAATGTAGCAGCAGCTGTACCAAGTGCTGCTGATTTCACTGCATGCCTAGGGGATGTGGACTTCAGATATGACAGACTACATCAACCTTTCCTGCTTGACAGGCCTACTTCACCAGGCACTGAATTTAAGAATTCAGACAGATGAGAAGCTTCAGAACCTGGTCTTGGGCCTCTGAATCATTCCTCAAAAGGCAGTTTCCTTGCTTCTGGTCCCTTAAGTATAACAGTGCACATGATGAGCCCTGATGGATTGCTAAGCTGGCACTGGCAGAGCTACCCTGTTTCAGCAGTTAAAAGAACTGGAAATTCTCTGGGGAAACCTCTCCCAGCTTTTGCTTCATTCCCAAGTGAAAGCTGAGCAGGCTGGAAAAGTACAGAAACACAGAAGTATTTTGTTGTATAAGCAGTTTTGGCACTGTCATGTTTTTTTGCCTAGAAACTGCATCGTTGCTCTGTCTCCCTCCAAAACCAACCTGCTAATCATGGCAGCTGGCTTGTGAGCTTGGTAGCAAAGGCACCCAGCCTCACCACTTTTTCCTATTTCTCTGCCATGAGAGCCAGGAGGTGAGCATTCCCTTTCAAACATTGGCTTCCCACAAGCCAATGCCTAGCAGCAGCCCTTCTTAAACATAAGCACTTCAGCCCTCTTCTGACTCTTCTTGCTCCCTGGGCTGGGTACCCTGCAGACAGAAATCACTGAAGCTCTTCCAACATCAACAAAGCTCTGCTGATCTAAACTGGATGAGGTGCTTGTCCTGTAGCTGTTGACAAGCAAACTGGTGTGGCTCATGTGATCAGCTGTCCTGGGTCTACGTGACTATGTAGTGAGATCCCAAACAATCTGTACTTTCGGTTTCTCCCAGATGTTTGGGGAGGTGTTTGCTGGCTTGGGGCAAAGTGCATCAGTGACTTTCCTAACAGCACTGCATTGTGTGCTCTGGCACTGTTGGCATATAATCCAACTATACGATTGGGACACCAAGTCCACTGGGAGGCTGATGGAGAAAAACTGCAAAAAAAGGAGCAAGAAGTGCCAGTACATTTTGCAGAAGAGTATTTTTAGTAACAGAAAGAGATCTTGCAATATATGTCAGGACTTGAAGTGATGAGGAGAGGGATATGGGAAAGTTTTTTTGTGCCTTAAAAAGGTTCAATTTTAACTCATATTTTATTATTGTTTTTAAAGAACAAAAACGTTTTATCCTAAGCAAAGTTCATCACAATGATTGTTCCAGAAGAGAACTGAGTACTTTTAGTGTTGTTTTGTTGTTGTTGTTGTTTTTTTTTTTGGCTGAAAAACGTTTACATAATTTAAGCTTTTATTTAACTCTCACTCTACAGAGCACTTTCTGCTGAAGGGAGGAACGCTGGCACAGCATGTTTTTTTACCTGATGAAGGTGTGTGCATTTTGCTATCCTTTGTAGACTGCTTGGAAGGAATTCGTGGGGTCATCCTGAAATACTAGGAAGCTCACTAAGAGACTTTGTGTATTCATCAGATCTATTTAATATCTAGATATGCTGAAAAATTGTGGATGTCTGTGTTTCTCACACCTCATCCAGTCCAGCCGAGATCTGGGAAGCCTGGAAGCAATTGTTTGTGCAATACAGACAGAAGGTTGACTGACACTTTCTGATGGAAATCTGCTCTGCTGGGGAATACTGGACTGATACAGACATTACTGACACTGTCAGCAACCTTCCCCAATAGTATTCAAATTCTCTTTAGCAAATAGCAAATCAAACTGAAGGGGCATGAGTAGTTGTGCAGCATCTCTGAGAGGCCCCTGCTAGTCTTTCTGTCCAGAATGTGTACAGCTTGAGAGGAAACTCATACAATCCATTTGGTTTTAATTATTATCATTTGGAAGAGAACTGAATCTGGCACTTACCTCTGCTAATTCTCTGCTTTTCTCCAGAAAGGATTCCTGGTGTATCAATGACACTGATGCTCTCTAATACAGGATTAGGTAGCTGGGCACATACAAACCTGTGCAAAAATAAATGTTTAAAATAAAACTGAAAGATTCTTGTGATGCATTGAACATTAAAGGCAGCATGGGAAAGCGAGGGCTCTGATCTCCCTTAAAACGAGTTTTCAGATGAGGTTTGGAGCTACTCCTCATTTAAAGAAATGAAAAAGTGGCCAGAATTGAGCACTTTCTCTGGTATGGTTTTTTCAGAACACGAGGTTCAGTTATGATCTATGATGTGGGTCATTTTTTTTTGTGGCTCCTATATTGTGAATTATTAATGAAAAACAATATAGAAATCCAAGTGTTTTTATTTGCCATTCAGATTTTAGTGAGAAGTGGTATTTCTTTTTTGTCATTTGAGCATTCCCCTGCAGGGACCTGAACTCAAGTAAATTGAAATAACTTCAGTAAATCGACAACGTTGTAAGCTTTTTTATCTATTTTTACATCTAGTCTTAAACAGAAAGTGTACTATCTGTGCTGTTCTCCCACCATGGAAATCCTAAGTCTGAGCAACATGAGCTCTTAAGAATTGACTTAGTCTATCCTCCTGCCTTAAGGCAGGAACAATCAGATGTTTATCTGAAGTGTTCTTCAAACCTATAAGGATGTACATTCAACATTCTCAGAATTTTGCTGAGAGTCTACTTATTCTTGAAGCAAAAACTTTTTCCTAATGTCTTATCTAAATCTCCCGTGCTACAATGCTTTTTAGTCTAAAACACAGTAGACATGGAAAATGGTTTATGTTCTCTCAGTTCTGAGAAAAGACCCTCTGCTGTCATTGTATCTCGGTGTTTCCTCTAGAGAAAGCTACATTTTTTAAAGTATCTTTCATTCTTTCCAGCTGCTGTTCTAGTTCATTTTCTAAGTTACCAAAGACCTTTGCAGTTTTCCTTTCAATTCCTCTCAAATTGTTCTACGTATTTCTCAAGGGATAATGCCCCAAAATGATGTGGTTTTCCAGCCACAACCTTGTCAGTGATGAACAGAGTGGATGGATGCGTACCTTACACGTGACAGTACTGTTTATATCCCTAAGGAAGAAGTTTGCTTTTTTCCTAGCAATGTGACGCTGCTGATTGACACCAGGTTTCTAATTCATTCACTCCACTCCCCTCCACAGCTTAATTTCTGTGTAATTCCTCTGCACTTAGTTTTCACTGTCTACACAAATCGCTAGCTCACAAGAGTACCTTGTGCCTGTTCTCAGAAGGATGGAGAACTTCAGTTTCAGTTGCTGATAACAGCAAAGCACAGCAAAATCCTACCTGTTTACACAGTTCATGGTTGCATTTCATGGATAGTCTTTTTCTGACGGTATTCCAGGCAGCTTTAAATGTGTGCCTACGTGTGTGTATTAATAGGGTGGTAAGATGTTGATGCATTAAAAAAATGTTACTGTGGGAAGAAGCAGAAGCACATAAAGGACTGAGCTGCCACAAAGGCCACTGCATGCAGTGAAGGCAGACAGAGCCTCTGATGAATAGCTGATTCTGATGAAGTCCCACAGCTACGAACTCCTGCAGACTATGCTACAGCCTTATTCTTTTTTTTTTTTTCTTCTGATGAGTAAATTATTATGGGTTAGATAAGCATCTTCATGCCTAAGCTGTCAGGTATTTCAGCCCAATATTTCTGCCTCTTTCCTCTGTCCGCAGCCTGGTAGGTGGCAACAGAAGCATTTTTGAATGAATGCATAACGCCTCATGCAGAAGAGGGCAGCTAGCTTGGCTCTCCTGATGTGTGCCAGGCATAGCAGCAGAGAACAAATGCTCAGGAGGTCATGTTATTCCCTTTTCTGCCAGCCCAGGTTTGTTCTCCATTGTTACGGCCCTAAGCATTTCTTGCAGCCCTAAGCATTTCTGACATTTAAATGGCTCAGGCAAGGGGATTTTCCATCAGTTTCTCCAAGGAAAGTACTCCACAGGAAATTTTAGATAGAAGGTTAGGGGACAACATGAATAAGTGCTTTCTGGCTCTGTGGCAAGGTTGTTAAGGATGCTGCCTTCCTGTTGTCCCAGCAGAACTGCAGTACCTCAGGGAACACTATTTAGTTCTGTCCTGAACCACACAAAGGAAAGAGCGTGATGCCAAACCAGACTTTTACTACCCTTAAGGGTAGAGCATGGCTTTAAAAATGGAACCTACTATTCATGATGTCTTCTGTTGATAACAAAAAGGCACCTCTATCTTAAGCTTCCCAAGACAGATCTGAGGGGGTAGGAGGAATCTTGCAATCATCGATCAAGCCAAAGTGATACGAAAGTAATGGCTGAGATTCTTGATTTTATGCCAGGCACTTGGTGCCAAATAAGCCCTCTGAGGTGCTGCCTGTAATCTCTCTGCTGGGATCCCTCCAAAGCTGGGGTACTGCCAGCAGAGCTGGAGAGAGGAAAACAAGCCCCACACTTGATACTCAAGAAGTACCTGGTACAAGGAGACTGGGAAAAGAGACAAGTTCTGAGCAGAGTACTGCAGAGCTGCCTTCTCCTTTCAGCCCAGGGCAGCTTGTCAACCCCACCTCCAGCCTTAACCAGGAAGGTATGCATAGGCACTCCATCTCTTGGAAATGGAGAAAGGAGAGAGGCTCTGAGCAGCAAAATTAGTTGTTTCCTAGACAAATCCTGACTCTTTCCTTGCTTCCTGGAAGGTAGCAGACCCCAGTCTCTACTGAGAAGGGTGCACCAGCTGAGGCAGGATGCTTATTACTTTTGCACCCCTATTTAACTCTCCAGGAGCAGCAAGGCTCTGCACCACACTGGACGCAGTGCTGCAGACTGCCACCTCTCATATGAGATGAGCATGGTCAGTGCAAACACTGCTGCCTTGTGCTGCTCTGTTGCTTTCCACTGGTTTTCTTGCCCAGAGGTAAAACGACCTGCCCATTGTTGCTCTCTCACCTCAGTTCAGAAGAGTGGCTGCTTCCCATCTCTAAATTTTCAGCTCACAACTTCCTACCTGAGGGCAGTGCCTTAGCACTCACACAGCAGCACCAAGGCAGAGACATCTTTGCACTGTCTCTTGTACAGAAGATGGGTCTACAATATGAATAAGCATGGGTGATTTGATTAAGCTCAGTGGCTGTAAGCTTACATCAGCTACATTTCCAGCCCTCTCTGAGTTACTCCTTGGTTAAGCTCAGTTTCCTAACTGACTGGACATTACCATCTGCATCTTCAGCACTGTGATGCTCATACTGTTGAGCCATTCCCTTCAGTGTGTCATCTTCTGCCAGCCCAGAAATCTTTTTTTAAAATGTGTTTTCAGGAAGAAGGTTAATTAGCTGTCCTGACTACTCTCTGCATTGCCAGCAGTACTGCATCTCAGCTGCTGCTGAATCACTGCTGTGTCTCTCTGCCCTCCTGTCCACACAGGCAAATGCTTGACGCTTTCTTCCCAAGAGAAAAGCGGTAGGAGAGAGTAATACCACAGCATGATGAAGTGAACTAGGCTAACAGACACTTAGCAACAGCAGAGATTGCTGTAATAAAAGCAAATTGTATTTGGAACATTATCAGTCAATCCAGCTAGCTTGCTTTTTGCCATCTATGCCCGGCTTTGCTACTCTTACTGTTGCTTCTCTTCAGCAGTGGACTGTTAGCCAGTTGTGGCTGCTACTGGCTATTGGCAGAGCTCTTTTGGATGACATTCTCCACATTTACCATTTCTGTTCTTCAGACAGGAAGCTTGTTGCACCTTCCCATGTAGGTTGTGGGCAGCTACTTGACCTGTCAGCTAGGTATGGATGTTCTGAGCTCTGCAAGATTTTGAAACATATCAAGTCTGTCTAACAGAGGACCACATTGCTGTATGTGAGCTTGCGTTCTGAACAGATATCGCTACCACTGTGAGGTTCTCTGAATAAGCAATGATGAGAGAAGAACCTAATCAAGCTTCTCCCCATGCTTCTCCTTCCCTTGCCAGTCTCACTTCAGTCTACACCAGCGTGCCCACAGACAATGCAGACAGGAGATGCCACAGTCTACAACTTGAAACTCTCAAAGCCTGGAAGTCAAAAATGGAGTCAAAGTCCATCTTTCCTGGTTGTTTGGCTGAGTAGCTGCCATGTTTGCAATGTCTCCCACACTGTGTTAACATGGATGGGTGTAGTTGGACAGTTTGTTCCAATCTGCCTTGTGGAGCACAGTTTGTGCTCATCTAGGATATGGGTGTGTGCTGTTAGCTTCCTGCAAGGCCTAAATCCAAAACTCAGGATGATTGGAGTACATTTATGGAATGGAAAGGTTACAGTTCTGGTGTCCCAGAGCTGCTGTGTAAAGCTCCCCCACCTTAAGACAGTTTCATATGGTAACGTAGTATCTTCTCCGCTGTTTTTTGTTAGTATGTGAGGCTGAATGGAATGTATAAGGCCTCAGAATGGAGGGACATCCAAGTAACATTAAAAAAAAAATGGAGGAGGGGCAGCTAGGCAAGAAAGCAGAGATGGGGATACTGTGCCAGTTCTGCCCTAGTGTCTTTAGGGGTTGCATCTGATTGGAATACTTATCTTCAGAGAACTGAGCTGACTGCTCAGAAATAGCAAGGAATATTAATGCAAGGGAAAGTGAAGTATAATGATAATTTATGTCTGGACTCCTACAGCATGAGTATGACAGGCTGTGCTTTGTTCTTTGTTTCGTTTGTTCAAGTAAAATTAAGGTTTGACCCACCTGACTTTATTAATCCCTTCAGTGAGTGACTGATGTGTTTGCGGTAGGACTGGAATGGCTTTGCATCAGCCATGTGGATGGGAGTGGTGAGGAAGGACAGAAGAGCAGTGTCATGCCTTATCCTTTTAAATTGCTAGCTATGCTGCTCATTACATACTCACTTTATATTTCAGAGCAAATAAGTTCTTGAGTACTGACCTGTTCAAAAAGGCATTGCCAAAGGCATTAAGTTTCCTGAATGGTTTTTTGGGATCCACCACCAGTGCATTTCCAGGAACAATTCCTTCCACATCTCCTTGCATCACAGCTATAAAGGAGTCAGTTGTAGGCTCTGGTCCAATCCTCATTCCCGGGAAATCCTGCTCCAGCAGGTACCTATAGGTGAAAAAACAGGGTGCAGGCATGAGACATGAGCTCCCTAATTCCTAAGTGAGTCGTGCTGGAGATCCCAGAGAAATTATGCAGCTCGAGAGTATGAGTCCTTCCAAGACTATTTTTAGTACTGTCACTGTATCATTTGATTAATGTTGCAGTAGTTTTTCTACTTGGGATCTCCACATTTAAGGCCTCTGCATTTTAGGTGGATTAAAAAAAAATGAGAAGGCTGTACAGCAAGCAATGTTTTGATCATGTTTTTTCATGTTTTGATCATTTTGTATATTTTAATCCTTAAGACATTTGGAACAGATTTAGCACAGCAAAGTGAGAACAGCAGCACACTGCTATCACAGAGTTAATCCTGAAACCTTACTGGCCTTTGGTGCCAATATCAATTACTTCACTGCAGCTCATTTCAGCAGGCTCATCCAACTAATGTGCTTAGCCCCCGGTCCAAATCAGTCACTTAAATGCCAGCTTATTCTGTACTTGGCTGTTGAAGTCTTCAGTCTCCCCTCCCCTGTGCTTCTGCAGTGCAGTAACAAGTTTGCAATATAAACCATTCAAGCATATTGAGCACTAAGCACGTGCATGGCAGAGCATATCTCAGTATTTGTTACCAAGCTAAATGGAACAATAATTCCTTATTACTTCTTAAGCTTCTGACAGCCTCTCTGTACATTTAGCAAGTTTCAGGGAAAGATAAGTCACCTGTAGGCCCGTAGGACTTCGAATAGGACCCTAGCAGCACATTCTGACTTCACTTGCAAATTCACAATAAGTCAATGGTGTGTGTGAGAGATAGTTTCCTTCATTTTATAAAGGAGCCAAATGCCATCACTGGGAGCAAAGCTGCCTTTGTGTGTGCAGGTGCAGAAAACATGTCTCTCTGTGCCAAGAACTGAGACTGTTTTATCTATATTGCTTGCAAGAGGGAGCTAGAACTAGTTCAGCCCTCTGTATGGGATGACATCGGCCCACCTGGCCTGGTGACAAGCTCTGGGCTGTTATATGAGGAATATATAACTGTCAGGCTATGGAAGTTAGCACAGTATTGTGTTGCTTATTGACAGTATATGCTGGCACTTCCTCTTCGGTTGCTTTAATCTAGTTTTTATGATGAAACTAAAAGATAAATACAGAACCGCAGTAATGTTAAAAATAGATTCATGGGGTGGAAAAAAAGAAGAGGAAGGAAGAGGTGGGGACCTCTAACGTCTGAGATGAGAACTAGCACTAGTTCACTCAAGTGAGTCTTGAGCAAATAAGTGACTAAGTCTTGAGAGAATAAGCTCTCATGTGAAGCACTACAGGACCACTAGCATGAAGGCTTGCGATCACTTTTTTGAGGGTTCCTGCTTTAACCATCACTTCAAAAGAGGTTCTCAGTCCAGTGCTTTAGGAACAACAAAAGCTTTTTGTGCTCACCCAGCAGAGCTATTTACTGACACTATGTCAGTAAATACATCTTTATTTCCCAACGAGCAAGGCTAAAGCAAATCTAAAGATAAAATAAGCAAGCGTATGGTCGAGACAAATCGCAAGTCATCTCTAACTTGATGTGCATTAATGAAGAAAATGGCTGCGGCAAGAACAACTGGAACAATGATGCCCATAATTCCCTCAGTAGTCGACCATCTCTTTCTCAACACATTATCACGTGTTGTCTCACTTTCCCAAAGTAGTTTCCAAGTACTATGCTTACCATATTACCCCCAGAAATAACAACTTCTAATGAGATCAACTCTGAGGTGAAACAGAAGCTGTTTGTTCCCATAAAACTGAAATACTTAAGGAAGGGAAGGAAATAGCCCTTCTACCTCCTTATAATGGGGAGGGTAGGCCTAAATAAAGCCTACCTAGGGGCGCTTCAAACTCCCCTATTGAAGTACATCATTGCTTAAGAACCAGTTGGCAGTTAATGCTGCAGAGTGCCAACTCCCTTACTGATAATCACAATATGCCTTCCTGGCAGCTGCTGTAACCTCTCTAGTTTGAAGAAGAAGACACTTCCCCCTTCTCTCCCCACCCCCCTGCAAACAAGGGCATTGTAGATTGTGATGCGAATGTGCTCGGCTGAGTTCCCTGGAAAGCTCTTCACACTTGAAACAACTGTTTGCTATGTCAGAAGCCATTTAGCCAGACGCTGGAAACTAACCTTAGAAGTAGGATGGTAGTACAAAGTGTTACTACCTGATGGACATCTCGGCTGTGTTAGTCACTGCTACTGGCTTTCTTCTGCTCAGGCTATGTACTTTGCTTTTGTTCTGACATTAAATATTTAAGAGTGATACAAAAACAAGCTTCTCTGCACATATAGCAATAAATCCTTGAGTTCTCCCCTTGCAAATGCTAGAGATAAAACAAACAGTAATATCAATAGCCGAGTGCAACAAATGAGGTGCATTTAGAAGCTGATCTTACCCCACACGCTAGATATCAGCCTTACTGAGACAGTAACTTGCTTCTTCTATATTAGTTTGAGGTGCGCGTGCAATATGATAGCACTCAAAGTGCCAAGGGAACACAAAAAACCCTGGGCTTTTTGTTTGTTGTTTATATGCAAGACTTCTGAGAAAGTCTAAGAGAAAGCCCACTATATTATAACAACATTCCTCATCCCACAAGGCTGCTTGAAAGAAGCACAGCTTTTTAATCACAGCTCCACTGAACTAAAGTTTCAAAGCACTTCTGATTTGCTTCTTGTAAAAGAACAAAAATCTCAACAAAAGCCCTCTCATGGAGAAGAAATTATGAGATGATGTTAATTGACTTAATGTGCAGCAAGCAGTGTGAGAGCAGAGATGATGATTTGCACTGTATTCTAAGCAAAGCTTCTCTGGAAAATTTGGATACGTTGTGCAGCAGGGTGCCTGCATTACTGATTTCACTGCACACAGGACAAATACAAGAGGATTTATTGACACTTGTCTGGGGGTGGGAGGAGGCTTTTGCTAGGCAGTGACACAAGCTGCCTCTGCTAACAGAGGAAAGATGAACACATGCAATTGTTAAATCTCTGGGGCTCTCTGAGAGAGGACAGCAAACAATGGCTGTGGGAGACACCAACTGCTAGGAAGCAGCAGCTGTAAGGCTATTTCCCCTGTGAGAACAGTGTGCTGAGCTACTGGACAACTTCCAGAGCCTGTGGAGTGACCTCATACCAGGTTGCAAAGCCTGCAGAAAGCACCAGGCAAGAGCTGCACATTTATTTCTAGCCCACCCACTTGGAGAAGTGTCTGGAGTTGGTATCTGGTTAAGAGCATTGTGTTGCCTGCTGCCTTTCAGAGCTGTCCTTGTACCTAGTGAAGATGATGAGGTGTGGGCAGAAAAACTGCACAAGGGCAGAGCTGGCCTGACCAGGTATGGTGTGGCATAGAAGCCAGGCAAGGAGATCCCAGGCTCTCCAGGCAGGAATGCCTCACAGGATGTGGGGGAGGGAGCCATTTGCTAGTGATGAGTCATGCAGGAGCCCTGCAGGATGCTGTGGCAGCAGAGGTGATGCAGGCTGGAAAGGATGAGGAAAGGGAAGGAGGGCAGTAGGAGGAAATGGTGAGAACTGCCTGGTGGAAGCAGAGATGAAAGGTTCAGGGCCACATGGGGAGGTCACAGAAGGGCTGCCTGGCATAGCTTGTGACAAGTGGTCCAGAGAGGCCAGAACATGTAATTGATTAGCTGTTAAGGAAAAGAGTGGCTACACCAGAAAAGTAAGCCATGCTGACAGTCAGTAGGGCTCTGGCTAGCTTGTTTATTTTATTAACAGGATTGCTACACAGAAACCAGGATTATTTTTAGAAAAGACCACAGAATCTAAGTTAATTAGGAGAGTAATGTTCTATCCTGCATTCCCATCCTCTTACAGGAAACATTAAAAGTAATAACATTAGATGCAGGCTTCAGCAGCATCCTCCCATCCCAAGGAAGTTAACTGCTCTGGCTGTTGGTCACAGGTAGAGGAGGTGCCTTGCCTCCAACATTCAGGCCTTTCAGATCCCAGCCCTGCAGAAAGCCAAATGGATGCAGACAGAAACTGGAGGGAGGAAAGAAGATGCAATAGGAAGCAGAAATACAGAAATCACTTGGTGATGCTGCCTTTTTTTTTTTTTTTTTTTTTTGCATAGCAAAAAAAGAAAAGGGTTCAGTTCCCTACATTTCTGAAAGCAAGAGAGAGAATAGCATGGTTTAGCCAGCGCTTTCGTCTTGCTTTGCTGACTTTGACCCACACAGTTCACCTCACTCCTCCCCCAGGAACATTTCTGTGACCTTGACTGCCTTGCTTTTGCCTACTGATAAGAGAGCAGTTTCACTTCAAGACACTGGGTGCTCTCTTCAGAGAGATTTTTTTTCCCCCCTTCAGAGCTTTTCATTTCTTCTTTGCTTATCTCAATAGGAACAAAAAAAAAAAAAAAGGAGAAAAATTCATCTGTAAGGTAGGTGAACAAATTCATGTTTTTGGACACATCTTGTTTCATGCTAACGTCAAGACATAATAGTGGTTTCTCTTTCTACTTCTCCCTCCCATTTAATTCTGCCCTGCTCTCTGTTGCTAGCTCCCACTCACCTTCCCACAATAACTGGAAGCTAATCCAGTGCTTATCCCAGTTCTCTAACTACCAGTGCCTGCAAGCTCATGTTGAAAACCTACTACAAGCAGCACAGTTACCTAGCATCCCCTGCCTTTGTTTGGTTGGAGGCATACTGGAGCTCTCTTACTGCAAGAGACCCACAGGTTCATCAACAGTTCACCTTTCACCTTCTCATGCAATTTTAAATAGAGAAATTTCTTCTTCCTAGCTCATCCCAGACTTGCACAAAGAGGGCTCGGAGATGAGGACACAAGCATGAAATGCACTGGTTGAGAAAGGTTCAGATCACCTTGCTGACCTAAGGGATTTCTTGTCTTCCCACAGAAGAGAAGGCTCATCTCTTCCTTTTGTCTGGAACATGCTTTAAGCATGAAGACTTACACAGAAGGAGCTCAAGCTTACAGAAAAAGGAACACAATTGAGCAAAGGCAGGAATGACTGCCAACCACAGCACCCAGGTGTGACTGCAGAGAAAAGCTGATGCTGGTGATCCAGATAAGCATTAGAAAGAGATGCTCCAGTTTTATAGCCAGCAGCATCCTCACATTTCAGGAAAGTTCTGCTCTGAGACATCGATAACTGGGAAGGTAGAAAGAGCCTCTTCAATGCATTTGTTATGAAGTCACAGGACAAAGATCTGGGGTGGAATCAGACAGTTGTCCTATACAAGTCAGCCTCTCATTTTTCAGAAGAGCAACACCCATTCCAACCACATGCCAACTGCTTCTCAGGGTTATTCACATCCTTTCATCTACCTGACCTACTCACGTGAGAAAGGCTTTTTCCACTGTTAAATTTTACTTGTCAGGTGCATGCCTGACAATACATTCTGTTCTTGGCTCCTGCATTACTAGCAAGAATACTACAACACACAAACACCCTGCATTCCTCAAGGTCACTCCTGGAGAGGCACAGTCAATTTGATTCACTTCTCTCTACTCTGCACAGCTCCCTCCTCCACCAATTCATACCGGTAGAACAAAGGCCTGGCTGCTTGTGGCCTCTGTCCAGATATACACTGGGGTAATTCCACAGATTTCAACACAGCCACACCAGAGTAACGCTGGAATTTAATGCTAAGCTCATGAATCACGTAGGAAATGCAGACAGCACAGCTTCAGCTATGATCCCAAGAGAAAGGCTGCTGCAAGCTGAACTAGCAGTGCCTGAGCAGAGATCTCTGCAACAAAGTCCAGCTGGAAAAATTTAACCCTCTCCATGCAGGTTTTGTATCGAGTCTGCTGTTGGCAATTGCTCTCCTCTGCAGTCAGGAATGAACGTGCTTCTGGCACTGCAGCAGGCTGCACAGGACTAGATTTCGGAGCCCTTATGACTGGTAGGTCTCTCGCACATGCACACACCTAAACACATGCTAGGCCCTGCGTGTTACCTCTGGGCATAGCACAGAACAACAGCAAGGTGAGGCACAGAGCATTACAAACCCAAGAACCCTCCCTAACTTCACCTAGGCCCGAGGCTGCCCTACCACCCAAGCACTATCATAAGATGGAAGGAATGAGTCCTATCATGGAAAGATGCGACCTGATGGAAAGAAGCAACCTGAGCAGTCACAGCGGTACCTCTGCGAGGCTTCCTGTGCTCTCTACGCTTCGACCGAGCAAGAAGGCTACAAATGACTCACCGCTCCCTGCTAATGCCCTGCCCTGAGCTCTATTCGCCACGTTGGTGTTCTACCAGCTATCCCAGCTGTACCATGCTGCTGGAGTTCAGTCTAAGAGCTTCTGCCCGGCACCAGGGACATCGAGAAGGGAGCTGGGTGCGGACGGCACACGGGTACAACAGACCCCCGGGCAGGGGCACTCCCTGGCACCCGCACGGCCACCGAGGGGCTGGGCGGCGCAGTTTTACCTGATGAAGGTGGTCTTCCCGGTGGAGTACTGCCCCACCAGCAGCACCATGGGCTTGTTGTCGAAGTCGGCATCCTCCAGGGCGGGCGAGTGGAACTCGTGGAACTTGTAGTGCTCCTCCAGGGGCAGCAGTTTGGTTTTGTAGAGCTTCTTCAGACCCTCGCTGACTGTCTGGAACACCTCGGGGTCCTTCCTCCGGCGGTCGTCGGTGCCCAGCCAGCTGAACATCTTCGGGCCGCCCGAAGCCAGCTCCGCCGCGAGCGCCGAGGTCGGGCGAGGGGCGGTGCGAGGGGCTGCGGCCGGAGCTACCCCTGCATGCTCCCTCAGACACCGCTGTCCGCCGCGCAATCGGCACCGGCGGTTTCGGTCAGCAAACGCTCCTCACGGCCAACCGGCGCCGGGAGACGCCGCTTCCCTTCACGCCGCCCGCTGCCGGCGCGGGCATACCGCGGTGAAACGGCGCGAGGGGCGGACGGAGGCGGCAGCGCCCTCAGCGCGCGGCGGGAGGCGTTTAAGGGTTGGCCCTGCAGGAAATGGGCAGGCGCCGGAAGTCGGAACTCCTGGCAGCGCCGCCCGTTCTGCCCGGCGAATGAAGCCGCGCCGGGAGGCGCCATGTTGAGGAGGTGTGCGGAGGCAGAGAGGGGCTGCGGCTGCACGGTGCGACGGGGTCCTTCAGTCCTGCCGCCATTTTATCCCGCGCTGAAACAAGCGCTGTGTGTGCGAGCACGGCAGGGAGCTGGGCTCCTTCTGCGCGATAACGCTCTAGACTGCGATCGTAAAGCCGGTGGCTGAAGTGAGAGCCCTGTCAGCCTGCAGCGCTGCACCAGAGCAGCTTCCTCAGTGCGAGGCTTGGTGATGAGGCACGAAGCTCGCCGGGCTGGCTCGGCTGCGAGTCACGCTCAGTCACTGCTCTCTGAGCACAGCAGCCTGTGCTTGGAGTGATTTACTGTTTAACAGTCGTTGGCTGCACTTTTGTTCCTCTCGCAGTTTGGGCAGCAGGAGGGATGGAGAGCAGGGGTTGGCAGTGCCCATCTATGGCCAGGCCTGCCTGTAATGCCGCCCTGCCGGTCTGCTAGCTGCAGCTGAGTGGCTTAGACTGAGCCTTTCCTTAAATATCTCTAAACAGCTTTTTCGTTTGACTTTCTTCACCAAGAAATGTGGCAACAAGAAGTCTTGGAAGAAGTCCCGTTGTGTCGTGGGTGCCTGCCCTTTCCCAGCCGTCTGTGTCCAGCGCTATTTCAGGCTGGAGAAGTTAGATTTGTTGCAGAAGGAGATGCAGTGAAAGCAGTTGATTTACACAGGGGCAGACCGAGGTGCACGTGGTCCCAGGTGCCTGGATCTTATGTTTGAATGAGTACAAAGAATAATAAAGTTGTTTCCACTGAATGTGTTTTGTGTTTGTTGGCAGCCAGGGACTCTCCTGGGAACGCACTGGGAGGATTTGGGGATCGTTTTCTATGTATTTGACTGGATAAATTTTCCTGATGCTGCAATTGGGTGTGTGCACAGATACACAGACAGCTTTTCCGTGCAGCCTGACCAAGAGGTGGAAGCAATGAGTCCAGGGACTGGCTTTGTTTTTCTGGAAGGAAATAACAAGTTGACTGTATGTTCTGAAAGTCAGGCTCCCCTACTTTGCTGCCAATGCCTAAAGCTGGTCCGAAATGGGAACTGATGTTTTTAAACCTTTTTAAGATTCATTTCCCTTGTTGCTTTAGTTCTTATAAATAGACTGAGATTTTGGCTCTAAGAATTAATTATTTCCAGTAAAAATTCCTGAAAAAAGAAGGACCCCGTAGAAATCAACAAAGTTTGGCAAGAATTCCTTGTTTTGTAAGAAAAACTCGCTTTCATCTTCTAGATAGCTCTCCATTTAAGGACTGCGCTCCTCAGAGGCCAATCTGGTATTTCTCTGGCTATATATGGAGCCTGCTACTCCTCAGTGGTTCCTTGTGATAGTCTCAGGGCTGACTAAAGGTCAGGCCAGGAAGTCTTTGATGGCAAATCTTCCCGGACCACCTTGATACCCTTCCTGAGTGCCACTAATGGGAGAGAAACATGAGTAAGCCTTGTGTTGTGCAACTTCTGGGAACTAGTTGCTGCAGGTACAGCAGAAGCACTGTTGTTCCACATCTACAAGATGAAAATAAGTATTAATGATTAAGCTGTGTTTATTGTAAGCATTTATACCAAAAGGCCAAAAAGCATGTCCTCACAGAATCTGAAGACAGACCTTTCCATTTGCATTCATTATTACCATGGCAGATTATGACAAACTTCACAGTTTTTATAGACTTTCTTTAGGTGACTCACACAAGTTGCACAATTCTATTTGCTTTTTTGGTCTGTTTTTTTAGCTGATTCTCTCGGAGAGGCTGACTTCCTCAGGGGCTCTCCTTACCTTAGATATGTAGAGCTTGTCAAAAACAATAGAAAGTAAAATTAGGAAAGGAAGTTTAGAGTATAATCAGTTTTTTTATTTCTTCTTTTCCTGGTTTCAAACTGAAAATTGTGATCTGCTTTCTGTATTTATTCCTTTTTATTTTTAAAACAGACTTATTTTAATGTAGAGTTTTCTGCTGGGCAGATTGGTCTCAATGCAAAGTTGTTTTTTAAATTCCATATATAAATGCTTAAAAATTTTGAAAGCAGAAAAGGAACTAAAGCAATGAATTTTTAGGGGTTTTGTTTTGTTCCAAACAATGTTTTTTTTTCCTATAAAAAGTCTCTGCTGGAAGAAGAGCTGTTATTTCTTTAAAGTCCCTGAGCATTTCAAACACAAGCTCACTCTTTTCAATGTCCTGCACATTAATTGCTGTACTGCAGTGCTCAAGATGTGCTGGTACTGGTGGGACAGGTCTGCAGGTGTCCTCTGTTAATGAATTTGTCTCCCTCTCTCTACACAGAAAGATTAAAGTTCTGTTGGTTTTCAGTTTCAGTTGCTGGTGACATGTAGACCAAACTGGGTGTTCTCCTTTTCCAATGGAGAGACTTTGCTAGAGAAGATGCTGCTGGAAATGAATGGGACTAGACTCAAGTCACGTCTTTGTCTTCAAAACGAAACCTAATGTCTGGGGGCAAAATACAGTGCTGTGTAACTGAAACTTCACATGAAATCATTACCGTGATGTGTGTTTGCTTATCGCCCCACCTCAGACTGGACAGGTTTGCTTCCTGTGAAGATCATCTGAGAATGGGGAGATGGGCAAATATCCATGTTTGAAAAGAGGTGGTGAGTCAGCGCTGTGAAACTTTTGACAGTTTGAAGAAGGTTGTGAGAACAGAGTAGTTCAGTAAAATTCACTTCCTGCCAGGGCAGTTGTTGTCACTGTTTGTTTATCACCAAGTCTGAAACCCAAAAAGCAGTGTCAGAAGTTCAGTTAATTATGGATCCAAGAGTGAGTAGCAGAGTTTGCGTGAAAGGCACAAGGGGAGAAGGATGTGCAGCAGCCCAAAATTAAACCCAAACCACTAAAATTTGGTAAGGGACTTTCCTCTGGTTCAGCATGATCAGATTTCTCAACTGCTTTCTGCTGTCATGTGGCCTTGGTATTGTCTCCAGGGTGTTCTGTCCCTTTGGTACTCATTGCTTTGTCTTTACAACCGAGAAAGCTGCTGCCTTCCTTTCCTACCCTCACTGCTCTTCCATGTTCTTCTGAAATAGTTCTCATGATGTTTTTCCTGCTGTTGTTCACAAATGGATGGGTACACCTATGCTGTCCTTTGTCCTGCCCTGTGCAAACAGCTTTTATCCCCTCATTGCTTAGCATGGAACCGAGGGCTAGTACCCAGAAATGCCACCAGAACTGGGAAATACGGGCTTGGATAGTGTACGTTAATGGTACGTCCTTGCTTCAAGATGATTTGCTCTTTACAGATGTAAAGCAAAGAAAGCGTGTTGTAGGCTACCTAAAGGACCTGATCCATATGATACCTGCAATAGTACCAGAATGAAAAATCCCAAGTCCTTCTCCATACTTAGCCAGCCTTACAGTGCAGAATCTTGGAGATTTCTCACATAACTCTTTGATGGTTTTGATTGACTCTGCCGTAGGATGTACAGTTTCCTTTGAACTTATGTGTATATTCTTTATAAAAATTGTTCTGATTTGATGGATTAAGTGGAGAGATGCTCATGGCCCCAGCTGTTCTGAGAGTATGTATTTTTTGAGGGTATTTCCTTTCTGACCATTTCCCGACCTGAGCAGAAATTACATTTAAATGTATTCAGACACAGTTGAATGCATTCTCCTGTTCTGCTTTGCCAGTGATGCATGGAGTGTTACAGAGTTTTGTGCGTTGAATAATCAAACAGCACACTAAACAAGGAAGCTGCCTTCTACTTGAGGGGATGAGTCAAACATTAGATGGGCTGACCTTTTATTTTATGTCTTATGTGAGATATTTTACACTAGGGTTCTCAGAAATGTTCTGGCATTACTCAATATGTTTTTTTCCCCGCCTTCTACTGCAGTGCTTGTTGGGTGAGTACCAGCCCTTGGTGTTATGCAGGCAAGGCATATATATACACACATGCACACACAAATATATTCGGAAGTAAGGGTAACACATATGCTGTTTATAAGCAGAGTTCATCACTGCCAGTGGAACAATTATCCTTTGCTGTGAGGACACACCTGGAGAAGGTAGGACATCAAATGCCAAGTGCTACATCTAGAGCTCTGGTGCTAGCATTATTGACCAGTATCCATGTGGGTGGCAGAGTTAGGATGTTCCAAGGGGTTGAAAGAAGTAGAACTCTGTCACTGCTTGCCAGAGGCATGGTGCTGAGAGGAAGCTGTCCTCCAGGATCAAAAGTGTGTATTAGTTACATGATGCCGCTAGCCACACTGAACAACAGCTGCTGCTGTACTTTTCTATGGAAGTGTTAAAGGCAAAGGCAGAAAGTCCATGTCAGCAAACATGAGAATAATGGGTGCGATACAAAGCAACTAAATGAGCTGGGTCAGATGCTCTGCATGTTACAGTTACAAAGCTTCTGCCTGCCAAATGGTTGGGAACGCAGGCTGGTGTTGCAGCTAACCAAGATTTTGTTCACCTTTCTGCTCTCAGCTTTGCTGTTTATAGAAGATTTTTCTGATATTTGACCACAGAAGTTAAATGTTTCTTCTGAGGTTCAGCTGAGGTTGTGGGCAGTCAGGATCTCTGGTAGTTAGGATGATTATGAATGTGGGTGTTGTAACCTTAAGTGCTAAAGAACAGATCCCAAGTAAATGGGAAATTTGTGTTCCCACTGATTTTTACAGAGGTTGGACAATCTTCAGAGTAAAGAATATATCTTTTAAATTCTCCGCCAGAGTCTTTAAAAGTGTTTATTCAGGGAGGTATTGGCTGAAGCTCTGAATGCCGTCCAGGCATATTCCCTATAGGCTTATTGTTAACTTCAGTGGGAGACTCTGGGGCAGGTTCCCTGCATGGCCTTGAAAATCTCAGTGCCGGAAGATGTTCATGACCTTTTGGGCCAAGAATCTAAGCACTGGAAATTCAGGGCAAGGCTCTTCACCTAACAGTGATTTCATTTATTTTGTGAGAAAACACACGTACGTACTTCTTTTCAGGATATTGTTGTTTGCTAAAGCACCCACGAGAAAAACAGGAGTCAGCGTTGAGTTTCTATTTCTGAAATACACTACGGTGTTTAATTAAAGACTCGAGGTTGTACCTGCAAGTGCGATTTTCGTAACGTATGTTAAGAGACTAACAAACATTAACAGTATTGGAATACAGTCACTTGTTCGTTTTGACTGTTTATTTGTCTACTTCTGTTGTATTACAAGAATGGCTGTGAAAGGTGGCCTGGCATCATTTGTTCTGCTCACCCTAAAATGTACTATTTTGCATGCAAACATTTGTTTTATTCCACACAGGAGTAGATCCATATAGATACTTGTTCATGAAATCAAGGGAGCTGGACAATGTTGTCCAAGATTAATCCTCTCTTAGGGAAAGAGGCTCTCGGGGAATCCTTTGATGGTCCAGTTACTTGTACTGAAAGGGAAGAATTTTCTGTGGCTTCTTTAGGCTTTAAATTTAAGATTGAGGAATTAGGCCACTTCATGGCATCTCACATGATGAGCAGGAGAGCACAGGATGCTAATTTAGTGGAAAGAGGTGCATCAGATGGCAAATGTGCTGACAAGGGTAACATGCAAAGAATAGAGGATCAAATCCATCCAGCCTGCATGTTCACAGCTTCCATCTGCAGCTTTTAACCTGTCTGCTATGCTTGGCTCCTTTCCACTAGAAATCATAATGACTGGAAGAGACATGCACAGGCTACTCTCCATCCACACCAGAAGACACGGTGGGGTGCACTGATTGCTGACAGTCTAGTTCAGTAACATTGCTGCGTAGAGTGCAGGAGATGTATTGTCATATACAGCTGTGTCTGGCTCCTGCTCATACACTGAGCAGGTCAAACAGCAGGCAGATGAAGATTTCCAGATAATTTGGGAAAGAGTTCAAAACAATACAGCTGCAGGTAGAATCAGATGAGAGGTTTTCAAACTGCCCCACCAACTCAATGTAAAGTTACAGTTATGGCTGCTGACTCAGCTTCTTGGGATTAAGGCTGTATGTTCAGGAGATTTAAACCTCCAGTTTTGAAAGCATTTTCTTTTTCATACTGTTTTTTAGTTTCAAAGCCTATTTAAAAGTTTTGTTGCTTTTCAAATAAAAATCAGACAGGTGTGAACTGGTGAAAGTGTCTCAATTATTTGATCAAGTATTGAGGAAGTTCAGCACACACAATAATCCGTTCTCAGATATTTGCTTTTCAACATAGCTCTGAGTATTTCAATTAGTCACCAATTCTTTTCCTGTAGAACAGCAAAATGAGAATTTCTGCTTCATACATGAAGACTGAACACAGTTGGGTCTCCAAACCATTTTTTTTGCATTAAATCTGTGTCTCTGTCCGTTCTTCATATTCTTGTAGTTGTGAAGGTCAGTGACTGCAAAAAAGACAAGGTTTGGAGGGAGAGATGATAGAGAAAAAGTAGAGAAGTTGTTAGGCACTTACATCCTAGGTTTGAAATGTACCATGATAATGTCCAGTGGGAAATTGAATTTTTGTTTCCAATTTTTGTTTCATCGTTTGAAGATTTTTCTTTCATTTGCCCTTGAGAAGCAAGCCTTGTAGATCAATTGCAGAACAGTTTTAAAACAACTGAGGAGGGCTCTGTGCGGGAGGACAGTGTAATCCATGTTTGTTTGGTTTCTCACAGGGAATGCTGGTGACCTACAACTTTAATGAGAGTAACAATCAATGGTTCCTAATTGAGATCAGTTTCCTAGTGTGCCTGAGGCAGTGACTTGCAGTCTCACAAGGGAAGGGAAGGCTTCCAAATACTGTCAGTTCAGCATGGGAACCGTTTGTTGAACTTAGTAGCAGGATAAATTTTTTCAGTCAACCTTGTTACTGTTTATGGGCATGATTTGTCTTCTGAGTTTCTTAATCATTTTTTCTTTCTCCATGCAAAAGATGCTCACCACTTGTAGCAAAAGGTGATGGCTGCTAATATTTAGCATGAGGCATGAAAAATGGGTTGTGAGATCACTTTTTGCTGTTTTCAATGGAAAGATGAGAAACATCTGTCTTGAATGTTCCAAGAAAAAAAAATCTCAGTATGCAGTTTCATGTGTGAATCTGTGGTCATCAGCAAGATGGAATGTGATCTCTTGGGGATGATTGTATCATTTTTCAGAGTGAGGCAAAGAGAGCAATGACTATTGGAGGGTTTTGAGTAACTGGCTTTGTAATGCTTAATGCATTCCATGTTTTGTTAGCTTTTGGTTTGTCTTAATGTTTTTCCTGCTTAGGGAGGGGAAATATCCACATGCCAGAATGTCATTCATGTTTTAGCATGTTATGAAAACACCCTGGAGAGCCTAGAATAGTCTGGAGAGAGACTCAGAATAGCTGTGTGGATAGCTTTGAAGCCCAGGTAGAAGTCAACTGGTAACTCATTTTGACATAAATTTGCAGAATGGAAAGCCTTGAAAACACAGTGACAGATATCAGATTAGAATCAGAAGTTCTCCTTGATTCTATGATTCTCTCTGATTCTATGACTCCTATGAGTGCCATCCCCCTCTGCTGGTTAAAGAAAAATGTTAAAAGTCAAGATACAATTTACTTTTTACATTTATTTTAATGATCCAGAACTCTTCTGGAGAAGACATACCTCATCCCAGTATACAAGGAATTTCTAACAGGACTGAGCAGGGCAAGGTCCCTGTAAGCTCCTCAGAGGAAGAATATCGCCATGCCTTTGTTGCCATGCCTGAAAAAAAAGAAGTCACCTGGGTCTTTGGGAAAGAATATCTTTCAAAAACACAGCCCACCTGTCCAGCAGAACTACCAGGCCTTGCTGGAGACGTGCTTGAAGAATAAACAACTGTTCACTGATGAGAGTTTCCCTGCTGACATCAGCTCTATTGGAACAGGAGCAATACTGAAGAAACTCCCCCGAAATGTACAGTGGAAGAGGCCACATGTAAGTGATTTTTAGTGAATATTGTCATGTAAGAGAATGATCAGAGTAGATAGACAGCAAGTAGCGATAACATCAAGTGGACTTGCTCCTAGACTTCGAGTGCCTCAATGCCTTCAAAAGTGATACTTAATTGTAGTGGCTGTCATTTCAGAAGTTTGTGTACATATAGTTCCATGATTGCCTTTAAAGCATTTATTGCCAGAAATCATAACCAACTTTATTCAGTTTATATCCAGTAACACTTAGAGCAGGCAGGGAAAGCGAATGAAGGGGGTGAGTGGAAGCTGGTGCCCTTGGAGCAAGTAGCATGCTGGCAGATGTGATGATTCTGTGGAGATTCTGTGATGTCAGTTCTCATGATGACAGCCTCTCTCCCCAAAATTGAGGATCTTAATGCTTTAGAAGATTTCTGAATTTTCAGTCCATTCTTAGCCTTTGGCCCCCATCCCTTGGACCACGTACTGTTACAATGCTGAAAGCTGTTACTTTCCTAGGCAGTCGCAGGTGCCTTATCTACTTGCTGGTCTGTGCTTTTTTTCTTTTTTTTCTTTTTTTTTTTCTTCCCCTCTTTCTTAACTGTTTAGTCTGTTCTCTACTGTATTTGTGCACTGTTTCCCAGCTCTCAAGGTTGAGCTTCTGCCATGACCAATAACTGATCATCAGTGGGTTGTTTTCAGTTCTGAAGCTTCTGCACTTTACTTGTGCTCATATTTCCAAGGTCCTTGCTGCTTGCTACCCCACGCTTAAACAGAATGAACAAGACTCCTGGGACCAAGCTGTGATCCCAGAGCAAGTTCCCATAACAAATTGATAGCAAGCCTTGCTGGCCAAGACGGGGTTCTGGCACAGTTAGAGAAGGCCTATTAGCTCTAGCCTATTACTAGCAGTGGCAATTCTGTTCTTAATGAGTCATCGAGGAGCACACTGATACTCTGATCTTCCTAAAAGCACTCATCTGGGAGATTCAGTCTCCTTGGAGGTCTGCAGGTAATAGCACATAGCATCTCCTAGTGAAGTTATTTTCTAGCCATCAGATTTTGTTAAATTTAACCAATTTCTTAGAAGGGACACGTTTCTGCAAAACTCAAGAAAATCAGCAGGGAAGTAGAGGAACTTTTCAAAAACAAGCAGGAGGCCTTGGAAATAGCAGCCCTGGTTCTCAGGGTTTCATACGTAATTCCACTGCACAGATAGTCTGTATTGTCAGGATCTGGCAGAGCACAAATGCCATGCTTAGGGGTCTGAGCTGGACTCTGAGGGTGAGACAGCTCTATCAGCATAGATGTACTTGAAAGGGAAGGTGATACAAGTCCTGGTCTCTACAAAGCTCTTCAGGTCTGTAATTCTTTATCTCCACTCCAGCGGAATGGCACTGAAACTAAATCTTTCTCTCAGTCCACTCTAAAGCTACTCTAAAGCTTCCTGAATAAGAAGGTTGCCATTTGCTCTGATTCCAAACTTAACTCAGCAAAGACTCTCCGAGGAAGGATACTGTGTATCCTTCAGTGCATAGGCTACAGAAGAAATGCTGAGATTGTTCTATTTGGCCTTCAACCTTGTAGCTTGCTGTTTCTATGCCTGATGGCCTGCAAAATGATGAACATCCAAATTCACCTCGAATGGGAGCTGGTGTCTAATTACTGTAGCAGCCTTTTCAGGATTTGCCATTTCTCTGCTGCTGCCTGAAGAGATAGCCAGCAGTGTGAAAATAAACTTGAGCAATTTGTGGGTCATAAGAGCAAAACGAAAGTTTGGCACTTAAATTATTGAGTTGTGCCCAGAAGCATTTGTGAGAAGAAAAGATTAACAGCATAATTTCTTTCTGGATGGTTAGTTAAGAATCATGTGCTTGTCACATCACCAGAAACTTCCCTACCAGATATCTGTTAGTCTGTAGCTTGACTGTCAGTCAAATCATGGTGACATCAGCTATATTAGCTGAAAGTTTAACAGTTTCTGCTCTGCCACTGTAGCCTCTTCTGCTGAAACTTGTCAGCAATTATAGAGGAGGTGGGCTGGCAGGTCTGAAGGGTTGTCGTCTTACAGAGATATTTGTGAATAACCATACTGATGAGTCTGAGCAGTACTAGTTTATCTCTGGGACTGTATTTGGTGTAGGCAAAATTTGGTGTGCCTAGGCTTGTGTCAGAGTAGCCTGGGTACCTGATAACACTGGCATTACATTGAACTAGAATAATGTCTTCTGGGAGAAAGCTACCTTATTTATTCTGAAATCAGGCAGAGGGAGTGTTTTTGTCATATATCCATGAGTTTTTCACATTCCAAACTATGAACTCATTGCATCTCTCATCTCATGAGATTGCAGCTCTGCAGACAAAGTTCTTGACTTCGAGCTAAAATAGCTCATGTTAGTAACTTGGCTGTCCTCCTCTTCTCTTTGGCCATGTGCTTCCCAGGCTTTGCACAGAACTCCAGTATTTTATGCTGCGAACAGAAAGCAACTTGACCTCTGCCAAGGATTAGTGGGTAAGGAAAAATTCCTTTGTATAAATATGTAAGTGGCTATACACAAAATAACATTTTATGTGGGATTTTGACTGAATCAAACTGGGACAGAATAGGTGTGCATGCCTATGTTGCTTCGTTTAGCATGGTGTGGTTTAAGCAATCATTAAAGAGGGACAGGCTCAGTAAAAACCTGGCAAGTGTCAGGGTGGAATTTGAAGTGTGACAGTTATCTCCACAAGCTAAAATTGCTGCTCACTTTGTTGCTTTTGAGCCTGCTGCTATTGCAATGGGAAGTTACTGTGTGCATTTGGTGGTCTTTAGCAGTGCTACTTGACAACTGAGCAGAGACCACAGAAGCAGGAAAATCTGAGATTTCTGCTATCTCCATACCTAAGAGCTGGAGAGAATGCATTCTCTTCTCAGCTTTGAAGTTCAAAAAATCATTTTTATACCACGTTACCTGAGAAGGATATATTAGCATCTGCAAGACAGGGCAGGACTGAATTAATTTTTATTGAGTGCTATAAGCTCTTAAACACAAGGTACAGCTTTGCCTGGGAGATCCACTGGAAATAATTCTCCTCTTCTGAAGTTAGTATTTTCAAAGAAAAAGGGAAAGGTTTTGTAATAGTGTGTTTGTACAAAAATATGTAATGCCAGTAAAAAACAGAATGTTTACACTGACAGCTATTTCTTTTTAAATTTGTCACTGAACCAAACAATATCTAAAGGAAAAGGTCATGGGAGGACAATTATAAAACAATCACAGTTTAATTAAATAAAGCACGCGTCTGGTCTAATTTTCTGTGTATTGTTCATTATAATTTTAAAGACATTAGCACAACAGCTCTTCTTCTAGGATCTTCATGGAGCTCCTGAACTTGGCTGACAGGTCTTGCTTTTCAGCCAACCACATGTGTCCGTTTGTCTTGGCACAGGGAACTGCTGGTTCCTGGCTGCTCTGCAAGCCCTAACATTCCACCAGGACATCTTAGCTGCAGTCGTGCCACAAAACCAGAGCTTTGAGAGGAAATATGCTGGCATTTTCCACTTCCGGGTATGTTTGCTCCACAGGAGCGAGGGAGGTCTTCAGAAATCCCCTGTCATGTTTTATGTCAAATCCTTGGATTATTTCTACAGGGTTTCCCTTGACCAAGGGCAAGCAGCCAGGGGGCGTCCTGGCCTGGAAGGCCACAAAGCAATGCAGGAAGGGGGTTAACTTGTCTGAGGATGTGTCTCAGTTTGTCGCTTCTCCTCAGCTGGGCCCTATCCAATATTTTATCAAGACAAATGTCTCCACATAGCAGCAGCAGTCATAAAGGCCCTGAGTTTTTACTCTGCTCTTGCTGCAGCTCTGCCACCCCACAATTGGGAACGCCTTCCCTGAAAGCTCAACTGTTCCTCATTTCCCTATTTAATCCCTCTTTTACTCCTGACACACACTTTGTTTTCTCCTTTGTCTGGGTAAGGCTGATGAGTTGAATCTTTGGGTGAGTCAGCACCTCCCACTGATCTCGTACAGTCCATAACCCAAGGCAGCTCATCCTGAGCCTGCAGCTAAGCAATCCTGCCTTTGCCCTTGCTTTGAAGGGAGGTTCCTTCTGAGGAAAATATCAGTTCATTCCTTTCCCCTGACAGTTCTGGCACTTTGGTGAATGGGTTGACGTGGTGGTTGATGATCGCCTGCCGGTGAACGAGGCGGGAGAGCTGGTCTTTGTTTCTTCAGTCTATAAGAATGTGTTCTGGGGAGCCCTTCTGGAGAAGGCGTATGCTAAGTAAGTGACTCATTCTAAGTTATTAAAATAGTCTCTCTGAAATATGTTGGCTTGTGCTGTGCAGTTTGTACTTGTTTATAAATGCATCTCCTGGGCCTTGCCACATTTGGAGTGTAGTAAATGGTTCTCATCTTTCTATTTCTAAAGAGTAAAATTCCCACTGCAGTAGCTCTTGCCAATTCAGGCCCTTGAGTATAAATCCAAAGGTTTAGGATATGAAATGAAAACAAACGTATGCTAGGGGATTATTCCCAAAGTGGTTCCTTATATAGTGGGTTGGCCAAGATGATGCCTTCTTTGCAAACACTGCAGAAGAATGGAAGGCCAAAGATAGAGATTTCCAAAGGTGAATGATTGCTGATGCCCCTCTTGATCTATTACCAGTTTGAGAAACCTCCAAGGAGTTTCATTTTGGGAGTCTGTTGATGAGTTCTACTTTCGCCTTGATAAAGGTTCCTGCTCTGAGATATTACAAAGCCTTCAACTTGTTAAAGCATTCGACAAGTCACATGGCATACTGAAAATATTGGCTTCTCTCTTCGGGTTGTTTTATCTAGAGTGGTTTATTGGGACTAAGAAGAAGGCAACAACTCATAACTGATGGAGTTTGTTATTCTTGGGTTAAAGTAATCTGAGCTGGGAAAAATAAGCAGAGCAGGAAAAAACCTAGCTCGTACTGAGAAAAAGATCATCCAGAAGGAGAGAAAGCTCAGCTATATTCATTTGGTTGTAGCACTAGAACAAAAAGAGAAAGTTACTCTTCAGTAGTGAAGAAAATCAGATTGGAAGCTGAACTGTTAAGGAGTATCAGATATGGTACATTGTCTGGTGAGATATTCAGGCAAAATTTGCTAAGGCTGAATTATCAAAAAAGCAGTGATGGGCATGTTCTTGGTACTGCTTAGTGAGGAGATCAGTAATGAGTGAAGCAGTACTTTTCAGCCTATGGCCAGTCTTGGGCACGCCAAATATTTCCCCAACATTACACATGAATTACAGCATATTTAAAAACAAACAAACAAACAAAACTAATCTAAACCTTCATACCCCTTATTATATGCTTTCATTGGCACATACCTCTCAACCTATTGTCTGTGGCTATAAACCCAAGAGTATACTGATGTCTTTGTTTGCTAGACTTTACGGCTCCTATGAAGATCTACAGATTGGGCAAGTTTCAGAAGCCTTGGTGGATTTCACAGGTGGTATTAATATAAGGATCAAGCTTCCAGCAGCTCCTCCTGATCTGTGGGATATCCTGACAAGAGCAACCTACGGCAGATCTCTCATGTGCTGTCAGACACAGTTAGGGGTGAGACTAATGGTTTCACAGCTACAAGTCTTTCCAGTCAATTTTTCCTCTGCTCAGCCAGACGCTGTGATTCCTAGAAAGAAAGCTGACACCTATGACTTGCTGTAGAAATCATGTTCTTAAGTATAAAGGTTGCTCTTAAGGTTCCTACTGTGTGTAGGATCCTCCCTATTGTGCTTTATCTATCAAAAAGTCTCTATTGAATAAAGACCTCTCATTTTTCAATTTTTATTAAACAGTTATTCCATTTTTGCAGATGGTGACTCTCAAAAGCAAATGGAGAATGGTTTGAAAGGGGACAAAATAAATCTGATCTCCTAATAGCCACATTTTTCCTAACAGCCATACTTTGCTGTATGTTTGGAATTTGGAGCATAATCACCCAAGTTCCCTCATAAATTGTGGATAATTGGCTAGATCCACAGCTTACTCTCTCACTTCTAGAAGTCCAAGTTAGGTTTTCATTTGCAGAACACTAGGGTTTTCCAATAGCTGAAGTATTAGCATGAGGTTTGGGAGCCACGATTTGAACTCATGTTCTGAACTACTACCCTCTCCATTTGCTTTTGACAGTCACTGCTTACACAGGTGTATGTTTCTGGTATTGGTATAAGCCTGCTGTGTAGGTAGGTTTGAAATAAAAGGCTTATTTTCCTTCAGTTTCTCTTCCCTGCATACAGGCAACAAAGGTCTTGAGGAATGGACTTGTTGCTGGCCATGCTTACACAGTAACTGGTATTAGAAAGGTAAGAATAGTCCTAATATCCTGGGTCATGACTTCTTTGGATTTCAGAATTTTTGTTACAAACTTTGGTTAAGCCCTCCCTCATGGCAGCCATGTTATCTTCTTAATATTCTCTTAGTCCAAGGTTAAAAGAGATGGGACTTGGTAAAGATTCACTTTCAAGTATGTCTGGTTTAATATGTGACCTTTACAATGGTTATAGATCAGCATATCTCTAAGAGTGGGAATGAGCCACAGGGCTTCACTGAGTGCATCACTTACAAATGGCATTTGTGTATGCTGGGAGGATGAGCTGAAACCTGCTCAGAGTAGAAGGCCTTCCTCTGCAGTCAGGACAGGACCCATAGAAGAGAAAAGGTAATTGAATACAAGGGCCAAAACATGGAAAACTAGAAAAGGAGATGTGCTTGAGAGAAGGGAACCAAACAGGGCTCCTGTACAGAGTAGCAGATGGACCCCACTGATTTGTGTAAGTGTTGTGGGGAATGCCCTGAAGATATCTGCCTAATAGAATGGGAGAGTAAAATAATAGATCCTAAGGAGCTCAGCTCAAGCTGAGTTCATGGCAGACTCCTCTTGTCCAGCTTCAAAAACAGATTGACAAGGATTTCCTGAGACTTCGGACAGTGGTATGGATGTGGGGAAGGCAATGTTTAGCATTTCTTCAATAGGTGCTTGGAAAGCTGTAAGAAAGGCTGGATGCTGCATGCCTGTGTCTCCCAGACAGAGCAGGAAAGTTTTAAGTACAAGGCTTCATTATTGATGTGTCTGTCAGTTTGGCTAGCTGTGCTCATGGGATGAAGGGACAGGCAGGAGTTGGAGACCAGCTGAGCTTGTTGGTATGAGCTGAAGTTCAGCCGTTCTGCTGTATGCTTCTATCTTAACTCCTAGTAAACCTGCCTCCCCTTTCTCCCACCACAGCATTTAAGTTCAAGAGGCAGTGCTCTGTATGGCCACCCCATAGGCGTAGTCTCCCATGGCACTGTGATAAGATTTAGCTTCACAGTAGTACAGTTCTGCTTCCACAAAACCACAAAATGAACAGATGTTGGAAAGGAGGATCAAGCCTCCAAATTAGGAACCTGTGAGGTCTCTGGTTTCACTTAGAAAAGATAAGACAAAGCATCTTACTTCATGCTTTCATTCAGAGTTGTATGTTTGTAGTTTTTATTATCATGCTTGTTAGGATCTGTGATATTAAAAAGATGACAACTGCTGAGATGTTGGCAAGCATAGTGTTGTTGTATGTTCTGCAGGTGACCTGCCAATATGGACCAGAAAACCTAGTGAGACTAAGAAATCCATGGGGGAAAATTGAATGGAATGGAGACTGGAGTGACAGGTGGGTTTGAAAAATGGAAGGTTTGATGCTCAATGTGAGGGAAAGTTTCTTAGAGGAAGGATGCTGCCATCTTCAGACTCAAATTAGGAGCTTTCAGGTCTATAGCTGTTGCTTGCCCAGGCCCTCTGGTTTCAAAACAATGATTTAAGAGATTTATGTTTGTCCAACAGTCAGTGCTTGTGTAGATGGCCTCACTTCACACGTGCAGCTTCAACATGCAGCTTCAATCATAGGACTTGATTCTGCTTTTCAATTCTTTGAAGTGCCAGAGGAAACATACTTGGAAATCAGATGCTGTGTGTGTTGCTGTGATCTAGATGGTGTGTAAAGTGACAGATTTTAGCTTAACAATTCAGGAGGCTTTAAACAGGATATTTAAGGGCGCTGAGCCCTTTATCACAAGTGGGACCAGGCCAAGACCTCCATGAGCTGCAAAGTGTTGGAGCTGGGTGACTGAAGGAGTCCGTCATCCTGGCTGCTTGGGGAAGCATGTAACTATTGAGGCAAATGGGCCATATATTTAATCTGCCTTGATTATTTTATGTGAAAGACGGTGGTTTATATTCCAGACCATGAGCAACCATAGACTTCTAGCCCGATTCTCTATGAATGAGAGTATGTTCCTTCTGTCCCAACTTTTTTTTTCATTTGCTGCACAAGCCCCATTTGCTGAGGCTTGGGGATGGGAAGAGGGGAGATGAGCACAGAGAGGTGTTGGGAATATGAGTGACTTTCACCTTGTCTGCAGAGCAGTACTTTCTCTGCGTGTCTGCCACATAATGACAACGTACCAGCTGTTGCTGGTGTGAGAGCATAATGAACAGCATACCATAGGCTTGCCTTTTAAATTACTCCCAGCTGCCTTTTTTGCTGTCCTTTTCACTCATCTGTTATGCCAAGCACTCTTCCTATTATGTCTCTTTTGACAGAAAATTAAACAGCAACACAGGTTTAGATATTTTTATTTTAACTACTACAAATCTGTGTGTGCAAGTGAATGGACCAGCTGATGGAAGTGGAGCCTTTCTACTGGAGAGAACTGGAATTGTTTAGCTATCTCATACACACTGTATACTTGTGGAGGGTCTGAAACAGCTGAAGGCATAGGGGGCCTGTGTTCAGCAAGGGTTAAACATGGAGATCTGTGGGGACAAGGGTTTTGGCATCCTTTTATAGAGGAGACCTGTATTTTCTGTATTGAATCTCAGGCTGCATTTGCTTAGTTATTCCATACTTTTTGCCCTCAGCTCTTACAAGTGGGAGTTGCTGAGCCCAAAGGAGAAAATTTTGCTGAGGAAAAAGAAGGAAGATGGAGAGTTCTGGTAACAGCTCTGTCTTGCCTATCCTCTCTCTGATGGTAGCTCAGGGGCTGCGTCTGCAGACAAAGCAGTGCTTTGTTTTTCTCCTTATGCCAGCTAATTCGTGGTATATGTGACCTGTTTTCTAACAGACCTGGATTGCTTGCTCTCCATCTCTGCTTGATTATGTGAGAGGCAGTGCTGTATTTAAGGCAGGAGTGAGGGAGAAGTGGGGCAGTGCCAGATCTCCTAAGGCTGCTGGGAGACACGGCGACTTTCAAGAGCTGTTGTCTTACCTCTTATTTTTGAGATAACTTTAGGAAGCTCCTGCTTGTTTTGCTTGTCGTTTCTCTACAGCTTGTGCCACGAGGTGGCAATGTTGTCACTCGTGTAATTTCACTGCGGTCCCTTTGGTGGCAATATTACTTCAGTCTCTGCCGCTGTGTTTTGCGTAAACTTGAGTCGTGCGTTTGCTACTGATAGATGCTGCTGTTGGAGCAGATGCTTGCTTCTTTACTACATAATAAAATTTGAGCATTACCATATGTAACACAGAATGGCGTGGCTTTGAAGTTCCCTGCACTCTTTCCTTTTCTTTTAGTGAGCCATATGGATTAAACTAAACTGCTGACAAGATGTCTTTTGGCACTCTTTTTCCCAGGATGTCTCTGCAAGATTTTAAGATTCATTTTGTAGACGTTGTGATCTGTAAATTAACTCCAGACCTGGTGAGCCAGGAAGATGGGAAAAAATGGATGTATTCCCTGAAGAATGGGAGATGGGTTAAAGGAAGCACAGCAGGAGGAAGTCTGGGATTCTCCAAGGGTGAGGGGTGCTTAGCGCTCTTTTGGGTGCTCTGTTGTGTGACTCTTCTTTGTTGACTCAATTATTAGCACCCTTATACTCCATAACACAAATTTGACAACAGAACGTTCTCTTATTTCTTAACTCACCACACGAGCATCAGAAATAAGCAGCTAAAGAACACTGTCTAGTTCCTGCCATCACAGAAGTTGCATTACTTGCGAATACAGGGCAGAAGGCTGGTTATGATATGAAATAAACTGCAGGAGTCTTAGGATGAGTTGCCAGTCAGCTTCTTTGGAGCATTAGACTTGTCTGTTAAAATTTGCTCTTTGGAGAGCATGAGGATGCAGTATTTTAAGTAAACTGATTAGGAGACACAGAGGCTTAGAAGCCTTCTGGAAGCAGGTTAGGTGGGTTCTGAAGTGAGTTATCCCATATATAGTATATGGTAGAGGAATAATCATACATTTATAAACAAAATAAATTTTAACAGCAGTTAGGCAGAAATGAAGCTCCTTGGTCCTGATCTTTCGTTCAGTCTTATAGGAATTTTACCACTAAACTTGTAAACTGCACCCTAAGATCAAAGCCCAGTGAATTCTGGAGGCCCAGACAACTTGGGATTCATTCAGTCTGAGCACAGGCATCAAATGGGAAGCTAGCAATCAATCTTGAGGTGGAAAATAATGTCTAAGTGTTTTTCTTTTTTACTTCTTAGGCATGTTTTGGATGAACCCCCAGTACTGGTTGAATATTTTAGCCAGTGAAGACAGTAAGAGAAACCTGGGCTCCTGCAATGTGGTTATATCCCTGATGCAGAAACACAGTAGCAAACACCGGAACCGAGCTCCTCACCTCTTCATTGGCTTTTCACTCTACAAGGTGTGAATTATAGTAGGTTCCCTATATATCCAGGAATAAGTAGCTGTCAGTAGGAGGAGTGAGAGCTTCCCCAACCAATTCTCTGCTCATCTGAGGGTCTTGCAGAACCCCCATCTTACTTTGAATGGAGCTAGAAGTTTTGTTGCTGCTATGAGGTTGAAGTTGTTGACCAGCTGCACCTGCATAGCTGCTCCCCACCACAGATACAGGCTTGCTGTACGTGTGACTAAGAGGTCCCTGTCTGACACATCCTCTGTTTATTTTCTCCCTGCAGGTGACCCTACAGGTGAGTGCTTTGTCACCTCTACTGGATGTTTGCTGAGAGACCTGTTCTGACAGCATTGAAGGTGTTGTGTTTGCCTTTGTTTTTTTTGGCCGACAGCTAGTGGCAGTGTATTCAAGCTCACTGGGGTGTTACAGTAAGTCACTATTAATGCAGAACCCTACTCTTCTGAAGAGTAGCCACGTCAGGAGGTCTCAGTGGTCTTGAAAAAGGTCATTAGTTGCTTAGCATCTGCACTAGGTCTTTGAAGGTGTTGAAAGTGGCATCGGCGTTTATTGGATTAGCAGTATTCCTCTCACCACTGTGGGCTGTTATTCAAGTCCTTAGCTGTGTTTGAGCTGGGCTTGCTGCAACTCTCAGAGGAGGCAGTATCACCTTTATTCTGCCTCCCAGTCTTGAGGCAGGAGCTGAGCCTGTATCCCATGTAGGCCAGGGATCTTGTAGGATAGCTCAGCTTCCTTCCTACCTGAGGATGTTCTGGAGCTGACGCTGCAGGTGTTTGCTGCTTTGTCCTGCCATATTTCCAGTATTTTCTCTTAAAAGGACCTTTTTTGATCTAAGAAAAAGTTCTGGAAGGTAAACTCTGTTGTATGTCCCAGTTTTTAACCAAATCTCAGAGGATTATTCACAACAGAAAGGTCTAATGTCTTTTATCTTGAAAGGGCACACTTTCCCTTAAATTACTACTCAGAATACCACTTAAGTTAGAATTTCTTTGAGTTTGAGCTGGCAAAGTACTAGTTGGGCTACGATCAGAGCAGTGCAGTTGTATTCCAAGTTACTCTATTTCTAGCATGGTAATCATGAGGTAAGAATCCACTCCTTTCTGACTTAAATGTTTTGGGCACTCTCAGGGTTACAAATGAATTAAATTTCCTGGCAGAGGGAGCCTGAGCACAGCTCTAGCATGCTGCTGTGCTGTACCCGAGGGGAGCTGGTGGCAGCCAGGTGTTTAATTTCAAATTTGTAGTGGTTGGTAAGATCAATATAGAGAGACTGCAAACTGAGAGCATCTAAGGACACTCCAAGGAACATTGTGAATTCTGGAGCACGTCTGAAATGCTTGTATGCCAGTGCATGCAGGAGGCAGTGGATGCTTCAGTCCTTTCCCGGGGCTATGATATGGTTGGTATCAGTGAGACTTAGTGGGCTGAGTCCCACATCTCAAGTGCTGAGTGGGAGGGCTACCAGCTCTTCAGTAGGGTAGGCAGGGCAGAAGAGGTGGTGATGTTGCTCTGTATATAAGGGAGAGATTAGGCATACAGCCCATGCCTTTGGGATGACATGGTAGAGAGTCTTTGGGTGAGGATGAAGGGGATGGATGGCAAAGCCGTTATCATTGTGGATGTCCACTACTGTACACTCACCCAGGGTGGTGGCATGAATGAGCCGTTCTATAGACAAGTAGGGGAAATCTTGGAATCAATTGCCCGTGTCCTTACGGGAGACTTGAACTTCCCAGACATAAACTGAGACTATTGTGACCAGCGAGTCTGGGAAATTCCTAAGAACATGTTGAAAATAAGTTATTTTTACAAATTATGAGTGAGCCAGCTAGGAAAGGTGTCCTGTGAAATCCGTTGCTTGAGAATAGGGAAGGCCTTGTAGGAGAGGTGACAGTAGGTGGCTGTCTTGGCCACAGTGATCGTGAATTAGTTGAGTTCAAAATTGTAGGTACTGGCTGTGGAAGAGGAATGGCATCTCCATTACTAGGTGGGGAATAAAATGGCTAAATGTAAAGAACAGCCAAGACTGGAAGAGGACAGTGGTCTTTGCTGGTGGGGATATTTACTTGGCATTCCACTAGGCCCCCAGTGTTATTAATCTCATTTATAATGTTGCTTAAATAAATACTTCATCCATCCTTCTTTTGTAGAAAAGTGCCTGAGGAGTGAAACATCTGTAGGAGCCAAGAATGACAAGTAGTTCGTTGACACAGGCTAGGGATTAGGTTGCTCTTGCACTACATTCAGATCCCAAGTGCTCTGCTACTAGATACCTAGTGCAAAGAACAAACTGAGCACAGAGTGCATGGTACTTAGGAGATAAGGGGAGCGCTCTGGATTGTGAGGAGCAGTCTCTAGAGCATTTCCTGCCTGCAGTCTTTTCTGCCAGTATGCAAATTACTTCAGCAGTAACTTAAAGTGGCAGAAGCCACATCTTTTCCCAGTCCTTGCTCTGTTCCTTGCAAGCAGTATTATAATGTTGATAAGCTTGGAGGAAGCTCCATTCTTTGTCATTTTAACATTGGGCAGGTTAGATGGAGATAGTCTGATGGACCCTCTTAGCTGCTTTTGCTGTAGAGATATCTGAGATCTGAAGGCAAGCAGCCTCTGTGCCATGCCCTTGAATTCCTTGTGTGTCTTTTGTTCCATTGTTCAGCTGGTACAGAACACATTTAGTCTGTATTTCTTCCCTAGCAAGAGGAAATCAATCAAAAGCTGTCTCCAGCATTCTTCACCCGGCACCAGCCTGTGAACAAGCGCCAGGTGTTCCTTGATGAACGGGAAGTGACTTGTGACTTCCACCTGGAGCCTGGTGTCTATGTGATTGTGCCATCCACTCTGGAGCCTCAGCAGGAGTCTGAATTCATTCTACGTGTCTTTTCCAGGAAGCACGTCCTTCGGTGAGATGCTGCTGCCCCTCTGTCAGCACCCAGTTCTCTTGCATGGTGGGACAATCTAGACTTTCTAGCCTAGTGGGGCATCAGAAGGACTGAAGCATGCAGCACAGTGCCTCTTGGAGAGCCTGATTCTCTCCCAGCTCAGTGCCTGAAGTATTGCTTTTTGGTCTTGTCCTTTTGAGAAGCATTGAGCTAAGCCCACAGAAATGATTCTTAAAGCATGTTTAAGTTTATGTTTAAGAGTGGAGAAGCACAACACTTAAATGCACTGTAGATTTGCCAGAGGTCTCTGCTCATAGTGCTGGAGGTGTTGTATCCTGCTTTGGAGACTTTGAATGCCAACAGCCACTGGAGAGCCATATAGGCATGGTGGGCTTACTCTAGTGCAGCTGTAACACTGGAGAAAATACATATGGCACAGCAGTGGCATGGGGTCTGTAGCTGGGGGTGGGGAATGCCACTTGTGATCAAGACAAACAACTCTGCAATGTCTCCTTAATGTCTTCTCTTTCACATCCCCAGGGAAATGGGTGGGAACACCAGTTTCATCCTCTCCAAGGTGAGTGGATATAGGGGGAGTAGAAGGACCATGGTTTCAGCTCTTGGATGTTTGTTTTTTCCTGTCTCTGAACTATGAAAAGGGAGAGTGAGAATGTAAGTGTTCATGTTGCAGCACTGTACAAATTGTGGCTTGGGTTTACGGGCGGATTCTTGGACCTTGTGAACAATCAAGGCAAATTTTTAGACACCATTTTAGTTGCTGTTTCACAGCTGTTCTTTTTTTCTTTCATTGACACAATCTTACTCTACAGTCTTTCCTGTTCACAGCTTTTGGAAAACTTCTTGTATTCCTCCCCACTTCTTTCATGCCTTGACAGGCTTGAAGACATTGTGGAATCAGAATGTGATCCCCCTATCACAATACAGTGATGCATAGGTTGTTTTAAGAAGAGCTAGTCTCAGTGGCCATATATGTGTGACTGTATTTTGAGCTGGGAGGGTTTATAGCATATTCCATTCCCTTGGCATAAACAGGGCCATTCCTTCTTTTGTCCCTTCCATTCTCCTAAATGTATATATTCTCTCCTTGGCAGGGATTGAACTCTACCCTTTTTCTTCTTTCACAGCTTGGAGTGGAAGAGAAATGTTTTTCTACACTGTTATCTGAAATTTTATTTCCAAGAATTAGTATTTCTATGGGTATGAGTTGCATTAGTGATGTAACACTGATTGCAATGGTGAGGGGAAGATGAGAAACATGGGAGGAGAGCAGAGTTCTGGAAAAGCATCTTCAAATAACTATATCTTGAATGGCCACGTTTTTCTTCCTTAAGTGCTTTTATTTAATTTATTTATTTTATTTAATGTCCTGAAGGAAATTGTTGATAGGTATGAAGGCAAGATCTGGGAGGATTTCTTCACAAAACATTTTGAACAGGTAGGTGAGTGCATGCACCACCAGGGGAAGCAGAGTTACTATGTAGTTCTGTGATAGCAAAAACATCTAACTGTGCAAGGCATGTTTGGATATAGAAGCATGGGGGACAGAGAGAGGCTATGAAGGCTGGGCTACTATGTATACAGTGCTGATTTCAAGCAGCAGTTTTGACCACAAAGCTTTAGGAATATGTTAACACTGAGACAGGCAAACTCCTGGAACTTACTGCTATGGGACACTGTGGATGTGACAGTATCAACATGCTCCAAAGGCATTAGCAAACTGATGGAAAGCAGATCCATAAACAGATACTGAAGGACTAAGCATGTATGTGCCCTCTAACATCTTTATTTCAACAGCCATGGGTGCCAGAGAAATGAGAATAGAGTGTGGATGCTGATCAGACTTGCATGCTCTCCTTAAGCATAAACTCCTGTCCCCAGTATCAGGGACAGAACAGTGGGATGCGTTACAGTAATCCTACCGTATTGGGAATTTCTGCTCTCACTGGGGCAAGTCAGTTGTTAGAAGACAACACACCCTGAGAAACCGAGACATGTTCCTACTCCTTCATCCCACGTTGATAGCAGCAACCATGCTTTTAGAGCAGAAATACAGTTCTCCTTTCAGAAGGGGTGGCTACGTTTATTCGGTAGCATACCCTGCATTTAGCAAGCACATTTTCTCCAAAACATATTAGGGTTTCTGTTAGCAATATTTTGACAGGAGCTTTTCCTGACAAGAAGCAAATGCTTTTGCTTCTTGAACATGTAGAATTTTGATTCTGAGAGTGGTGTGGCTTTCAGATGTGCCCTGAGAACTTAGCCAGGAGCAGACTGCAGCTCCTGCAGGCTGAGAATCTTGTCGTATTCAAAGGAAGCCTTTCCTATTGATTTTCACAGTGACGGGAGCGGGGCCAGAAAATTGGGATTTAAGATGAGACATGCTGGGAAGACAAAAGAGGGAGAAAAGAGATTTAGTGATTAAAGTAATTCTCTTTTGTATCACAGAATCCTGAAATAAATGCTGTTCAGCTCCAGAGGATCCTGAATAATGTATCTTGGAGACGTAAGTGCTGAGAAATAATATTTCTGTGAAGCAAACCTTTCTAGAGAAAATCTTCAGCTTCAGTATCTGAAAATGAAGATATTGTGAGCAGACTCAAACTCTGAATCTGATCTCTAAACCCAACATGACCTCAGTACTGATTCTGAAACCATCTCGTTTCATCCTGTGCTACCACAGTGTTGGCAGTGCCTCTGCTAGAAAGTGAGCCTGCAGCAGTAGGCAGCCATACAGTGCAAGGGAATTTATCTTTATCCTGATGGACATAGTTTATATCTGCTGTTCCTACGCTTGCTTACTTTCTGTGTGTGCACAGGACTGTTCCTTGCTGTGTCTTTGTGTTTGGGACACAGATAGCCTGTCTTACTCGTGTTTGGGGCTGTCTTTGTCCTGAGGTCTGTGACACCTGCTCTGTGCCGGTAGCAGGTCAGCAGTGGCTGCTTCCCCTGAGCAACAGTAATGGTGTTACAGATACAGTGATGGATCCAGTTTCCTTTCCCAGTTTCTTCAGTGGTACCAACCCATGCACAACACAAAAATACACCATTCAGCCATTATGGGCAGCAAGATGAATAAGAGTCTGATGTGGTGACAATTTGTGGTGACTTAGATCTGCCCTCTTTTCTGCAGAGGTATACTAAGATAGCTCTTCTGTCTTGGCAAAGTGACCCATCAGGCCCTGCCTTATCCGTGAGAAGACTGTGTTGAACAGTCTATTTTTTGTGTGTGATCAAGGTTAAGACATGAAAAATGTTACAGTACTTGATTCATATTTAATAAACAGGGATATTAACAAGATTAAAACATCTTCACTTTCTGCAGAGAAGGCACTGGTGAGTTGTGGTTCTGTCTCTTGCTCTTGGAAGTCTGCATATGATATAAAGTCACAATTTGGAGTGAGATTAGAGTCTCTTTCTGCTACTCTTCATTTAATTTATGTGTGAACCAGGAATGCTAAGCTTAGATGCAGTGTCATGTTTTTTGGTGATGTCTGTACTTTTAATCATATTAACAGAGCTGGCAGTGCCTCTGAAAGAGAGGGAAGGAAGGATGCTTAGCATGAGGCAGGGAGAGCAAGAGAGAGATGTTTAGTGCAAGGGCTTCAATTAATGTGCAGTACAACTCCCAGAGCTCTTCAGGTCAATGGCTTTACTCGTGATCCTGCAGTTTGGCATTACAGGTTTGGAAGTCCTTTCTTTAATACTGGAGACAGCGTGCTATGTTTTACTTTGCATTACATGCCTGCAGGGAGCTCACGTTGGGTTTTGTGAGACTAGTAGAATCCATCCTGCTGCATCGTATTTTAATCATCATAAATGATGTGTCTTCTCAAGCAGCTGAGAAGTTACACAAGGGCTTTGGGGCCCGAGCCATCTCAAATGAGAACAAATTTTGTCAGAGTCCATTTTCCTTAGTGATATTCAATGCGCTCTCAAAACAGTCTTTTTTTTATCCTCTCCAGATTTTTGGAGTTTTCACCTGAATTTCAGTCTGGACGCCTGCCAGAGTATCCTGGCACTCCTGGATGTATCCTCCTTAGCATGAATGATACTTCTGGCTTATTTAATACTCACTGGAGCATTATGTCTTAGGGCAGATTTACTGTCACTTTGGTTTCTTAATGACTGGAACATGGCCATGCTTTTTGAACTTCTCATCTTCCATAATAACACTTCAGTTGTAGCAGAATGGGATAGGTTTGAGAAAGGGTTATTTCCTGCAGCTTCTGATATCAGCAGCCAGGCTTCCATTGATTGTAGTGGGAGGAGAATCAAGCCTATGAGCTAAAGTTTGTTGGCTAAGAAGTCGTTATCTTCTTCATATTAGAACTGTCTATGAATTTTCAGTCAGTGTTCTTTTTCTTATTTTGTATTATTATTTGTATTTAGTTTTATGTAATGTACATTCTCTCATGTTTAAGATATTCTGACCTTAATTACTCCATGAAGCTGAATGCCACTGGCACGCTGAGTATCCAGGAGTTCCGAGTCCTGTGGAAAAGGCTGCTTTTCTACATGGTATAGCAATCATTTCTGTGTACCACTGAAATATTCTTCTACTCACAGTGCCTTTGTTGTCCTCTGCTGTTGTTTAAATATTTGGCTTTTGTTTGTTTTCTTGTTTCCACCAGGAGGTTTTCCAGAAAAGAGACACTAGCAGATCAGGAAAGCTGGACCTGGTAGAACTGCGTGCAGCTGTACAGGAGACAGGTGTGTGCCACAGCACATCTTGGTGAGGCTCATCCTCTTCCTCAAAAAGGGAAAAATTTGAGCAGGAAAAAATCTGGACTTGTTGGCAGAGCCCAGAGGGAGTGGGAATTATCATAGGCTGCATGGTCTTAGCCATCTCTGCTTCCCTTTTTAGCTAGGTAAAAATATCTGACAAGTATTTTGCTGTGTGGTAGACTGCTTAATCTTTGCCTTTATCTTTGGCATTGTACTGATGACATGTCAGGGACTGAATCTGGAAGTCTGGGACTTGCACAGAGGCAATACCAGTGCCAAGCTTCACTAATACACCATCTTGAGCTTAAAATAGAACTGAAGAACATACACAAAGGTTCACATACTTTGAGTGGGGATTGGCGCTCACTCTTTTACCTCCTTTTGCAGTTTTAGAGCTTAAATGTCACTCATCTTTTTGACGTGTGGCTCACCCTGTTCATCTGTGTCAACGAAAGCACAGTTAAAAAACCCATACAGACCTCTACTAAAGCAAATTAAACTACCAGGCCACAAGTAGGAAATATTCCTAGCAAATTCCCTGCAAATGCTGCTTGACATGCTTTCTTTATCAGCTTCCTCTGGATTTTCTTTTTCATTGCCTCTCCTACCCTCTTAAACGCAGCTGCTTTTACTGCCTTCCATTCACTCATGAGTGAATGTTGCCCGTTTGTGTTTTATTACAGCTCTAACAGGAACAGGAGTATAGGTGACCAGATTTGACCCCGTTAGAGTTTGAAAGAGCTGTCTGTACCTGAGGGGTTGGTTTGGGCTCGTTAGCACTTGATAAACGTAGGGGAGGTTTGAAAAAGCAAATGACTGGGAAAGGGACTGAGATCAATGAGTCATGTACACCCAGAAGCATGCACATTTAGCTGCCCACAACTGGGAGTTGCCCTCTCGTAATGCTTTTCATGTTTTTATTATTTTTCCCCCTCTCCTGCAGGCATTTCACTCAGCAATGAAGTCTGTAATTTGATGGCAATCAGATATGGTGACCCTGACTTGAAGATCAGCTTTGAGAGCTTCATGTGTTTCATGCTTCGAGTAGAGATCATGGGAGGTGAGGCTCATGCTATGCAACTGGCCAGGGAAAGCTCTGCTGCCCAGCTAAGCCCTGGCCCTTCCAAAACTGTTCCAGCTGGCAGAACCTAAGTGAAAATAGAAGGGTTGGGTTTCTTCTCAGAATACATGGAGGAATTAGTTTAAAGCAAGGGACAGAGGAAATTGAGCTCTATACTTTTTTGCCAGTCTTTTTCTACAGAAATCAAGACTGTATGTGTCAGAGTGGTTTAGCTCCCTGCAGAGAGCAGCTCTGCACCAGTCTCTGTAGGAGGCAGGAAAATTACAGATGGAAGCTGCTTATTTTCCATATACCTTTGGTTGGACTAATTGTGGTGGTGAGACAGGTGATACTTTTGTCTGTGAGCTCATGCTATGGACACCTCCCATGTGTCTGAAACTGGAGCTTGTGAGGCTTAGGACATTGTGCTTTTGGAAATACAACAGCAGCTTCTGAAGAGACAAGTAGATGGACAGAAAGTAAAGTGCCTGTCTTTATTCAGGATTCCTGGTGTTCCAGTGCTCAGGACCTTCCAGTGAGAATGGGGGCTTACGTTCATTTGTGGATAGATTATAAACTCATTCTTATCAAGTCTTTCCTAGGACAAGGGGTCACAGGTAGTGCTGATCTCTTGGCTGTCAGGTTAATGCTCCTCACTTCCTTTCTTCACAGAGGCCTTTCGCAACTTAACACAAGATGGTAAAGGGATATACCTGCGGGAATCTGAGGTAAAGCCTGTTCCTGATTGACAAATGCAGCTTCTTTCATTGCAAGCAGCACTGTATGGTTTGTTCTCCAGCCTTGAAAAAGGTATCTCTATCTGATCACTTAAAGAGTAGGTTAGAAACAAAAAGGAACACAGGCTCTTAAGTCCTGTGCCTCCCTGTGGCTTCTACTCCTTCTAAAGACAAAAAAGAAAAAAAAAAAACAAAAAAAACCCTCCAATATTCTATAGTTTGGTTCAGTTCTGGATATCACAGGGCACTCTTAGGAATGGGTGAGTTTATCCTACTTTCCTCATTATTTTACAGTGGATGATGATGACACTGTATTCTTGAAGGAGTGCTGCAAAGGAGGGGACAGCAAGACCTGTACTGCAATACGGAAGGCTGCTTTCTATCAACTTGCTGCGTACGTTGGAATCTGGGCTCTTCCCTGCAGTTTATCTCATAAGAAGTCTTCCCCCTCAAGCAGACTTGACCTACCAACCACAGACTTGTTGCACTGCTATTTTTCTAACGAATAAGTTTGTTTTGAGTCCTATTGCACTTCAGCCAACCCTTCCGAGAAGAAACTGCTGGATGCCAACCACTGTGGGTGCGCCATGGAGCATAGTGAGCCATGGAGCATCATGGCTGAGTTCTAGGAATTACCTATTTAATGCTAATGTTACTCTGTTACTGTTATAATTTGACTCTTGCTGTGACAGTATCCAAAGGCTGTGCTTGATGATGGAGCTTTATTGGGGCAATTAACTCTGAATCTAGGAAAGAAACAGCCCCTGCCTGAAGTGTCTTGTCATCTAATAGAGAAAATCCAAATTCTGTAGTTGCTTGGCCCATGATAGAGAGCTGGAGTCTATGTGCTTGTCAGGGCAAGGGGTTGGCCACTCTTCCTCGGCCATGACTTGGAAAGATCATTTGCAAACATTCAGACCATATCCTTTCCTTTCATGCATCAGCATAGCTCTACTGAAGTGAACCTAAGGTGATCTGACCAGTTTGTGGACCAAGCCTTTAGCTCTTAGTTGAGATGGAGCTTGTGATGCTTGCAGATTTAGTTCAGAGCAAGGGGTTCTTTCCATGAGTTGGAAGGCACAGTACAGTGAGAAATAAATGTATTCAATGTTATCTTTAAATCACTGGAGACTGGCAGGGAATAGATGTTCACTGTAGCATAATACAGGAGCAGTCTGGCAAAGAGACTGGTAAACCATTTGGATGTTTGTTGTTTTTTTTTTTGTGAAGCAGAATGATAGAATGTTTATGCATGAGTCATTAAGTGATTCAGGAACATACAGGCTGTAGTGTTAGAGAACATACTTGAGGCTATTCCCACCAAACTGTGTTGGAGTTGTTGCATCTCTATGTAGGACCCTTCTTCATTTTCTTACCATTTAGTTTTTTGGCTTGCAAATTTCCACACTAAGTGCTTGTTACAGGTTGCTGCTTTGGCTTTTGCATTCCAGTGGACAGCACAATTGCTCTTTCTCTTGTGCACAGTCTCCTTAGACCAATGAATGCAACAGGGCTCCAGCAGGAATGACTATATAATGGAAGAAGATACTGTAGTGCCTTTGTAGGAAGGAGTTGTAACAAGTTTGCATAGGCTTATGCCTATACATGAGCCTGAGCTCAGGGATGTGCTTCCTACTCCACTGAGGCCTCTGCAACAAGTGTATTTAGAGAGAAACTCCATTGTGTACATGTTCTCAATCAGGAGGCATTAAACAGCACAAACAACAGTGTGCTCTTTATTCACCAGAACAACCTGTTCCTACGAGTATTATTTTCATGCTCTTTTTGTGAGAAAACTGTTAGAACCAGAAAAATAGCTGTATTTTTTGCTGTTTATAACATGACGTATTTATCAGTTATTGTGCTGTGTTATTGTGTGTCACTGGAGCTCAAGGGTTCAGAACTGTGGGCATAACAAGTCAAAAGGAGCAGGGACATCCAGGATCCTTAAGCAGATGTCATGGTGCTGTCATCCTGCCAGGCTCCCAGAGAGACTATTTCAGCTGCCCCCGTTACAAAGCACGTGCCCTCTCCCAGTTGCCATGCCTCTGCTCCCTTTTGTGACTTGCAGCTGAACACAATGGAGCAAACTAAATAAGCCTGGTTTAATTTGCACTCAACTCAGTGGGTGATGTTATAAACACTGATTTACTGCATGTAGGAACAGCACTAGAAGAGCTAAAAAGGTTGTAGGAGAGAATGTAGGTCTTGCTCTTTCGGCGTGCCCTGAAGGAGATGGTCCCAAAGAGAGTGGCCCTAGGCTGATGTGAGCATCAGTGTGCAGAGTTCTCAGCAGTGCTCTGCTGGACGTGACAAGAAGCAAATCTGTCAGTCCCAGCTGGGTTTGCTACACAGTGCCTGTTGGCAGTGCTGCAGGAAGCATTCAAGGCCAGAAGGATGCTGGACAAAGCTTTAGTAGCCACTGCCCCCAGCCTTGTGCAGAACTGTGGTGCAGGACCCCCAGTTCAACATGGCAGTTAATTTCAATTCTGTACACATTGTTTTGTGTATATATATATATATACACATATATATATATATAAAAAAGATTTCGTACTTATTTGCTTCATACCTATTTAATGCAGAGCAAGGAGATTATTTTGCTATTGATTACTTGATCCGGGAAAGAAGCAGAATTTGTGCCATGCCATGAATCACCAAGCACTTGCAGCAATAAACTTTATTGAGCCACGTGACTTGCTGTTACAGAATTATAAAGAATGCTTTACTGGAATGATTATACCAAACCATGTACGATTCAAACTGAATTATCTGGCTCACAATAAAAATGTTTTTTTGGCAATGGCACCTACTCAGACACTGTGAGGCTTTTATATTGCTAACAGAGTAACGTTTGCTGGGCAATTCTGAAGATATATTACTCTTCATTTACAATGTGCGTTGTAGGAAAGAGTGGTTTAAAAGGCTGCTGAAGGATGCATTCGTTTGTAACCACTGTATTTATAGAGATGCTGAGCTATGCAGTGGGCAGCATTCCTCGAGCAGAAATAGAAGAAAAGTGAGGCTGTGACTTGGGACTGGTATTGCTAATGGAGGCTTTTTGGCGGGGGAAAGACAGGAGCAAATAACAGGAATAGCAAACAATGGCTGGAGTGCAATGAGGAGCTGGATAACAAGGCATCCTGCAACAGTAAGACTGATGTGAAATTGGAGAGAACTCTGCAAACAAAATACTCAAGAGCAGGATACACACTGCTGCATACAGCAGAGGTTTCCTGGATGAACTTGGTGCAGTTGGGGCTGGGACTGGTCATCCTCACTGCACATGTCCTGCATTTTTAGGACTTAAAACAGGTGAACACTGAGAGCTGTGTGATGAGCCTGGCTGAAGTTACTGTAAAATGTGGCCTCAGTGGAAAACTGTGGCAGAGACCTGACATTTAACTTCAGGGAAAACAGAGACCATCCTGAATCAAAGCCACTGCCACATCCACGTGTTCACCTCCTCTGCTGTCCTGCACCTTTACCAGGAGGCTGAATTAATGTAATAGGATTCCAAGTCCTAAACACAAGGTCTCTTATTTTTCTGTGAGTTTTTCAGGCTGTTTTTAGGCTTTTCATCCAAGCAGGTAGGGCTGGAAGACTTATCTCACCCCTGTGGAAGGGGTTAAAGGCAGGAGTCCCTTACAGGTATGATGCTTACATCCTGACTCGGGACATGAGTGATGTGCTACAATACCCTTGGTTACTATTTAAATTGTTATGGTCCTCCCCATAGCCACCCTTTTCCCATACCCACACACCCCATGACAGTCTTCCTCAAAAATAGTTGAAATATTGTACTGAGAGAGGGAAAAATATATGTTGGATTTTTTTTTATTATTATTTTTTCCTCTGGTCCTCACAGAATGAAATGCTGATGATTGCCTTTACCTTTCCTTCTTGCTGTGTCTTACACTGGATTAGACCTGAAAAGCTGTATCACCAAGCTTGAAGTTCAATTTATCAGTGCAGTCAGGATTGATTTGTTACAGTACCTATTCTGGGGAAACAAATGTCTCCATCGCTCTCCTTTCCAATCCAGGCAGACCTTTGTTTTGCTCAGATCAGCTATGTAATGTAAGAAGCTGATGTTCCATAGATAAAGGCAAAAAGCCCTGCAGAATCCTGACTAATCCTGCTGTATAACCAAGATATTATAATCACAATATAATTGTGTATAATCAATAGATATCAAGATGTTATAATTGCAATATAACCAAGAGAGTAAGGCAAAGCAGACAACAATAACAAAAAGAGAATAAGTGGAAGAGCTTACCCTTCAGTTGAGCTCACCAAAAGACACCAAAAGAGGGGATCTCCAGCAGAGATCCTTCCCCTCTGGTAGCCAGCTCTTAAATAGGTCCAGGAGAGGTGCAGCCTGGCTCCACCCCTTCCAGCAGCACAGGTGAATTGCCTTCACCTGTGCTCCTCTGGCTGACTCATGGCTCGCCTCAGGTGATTAATCACAGGTTCAGGCCGTGACTCTGCAGTTCCCATTCTCCTGCCCAGCCTGGCAGTGCCAGAGACTGGTACTGCTTGCAAAGTGCTCGCTTGTCGTGTTGGTGGCTGCAGATATTGGGCAGAATGAGTGCTCTTATTTCCCTGCTTTGTTGTTGTTGTTGTTGAACAAGTGGTAGAAAGTCATAGAAATGATTCTTGGGTGAATTACATGTCCCTTTCATCACTAATAATGCTGTAACCAGACAGTCAGCTTTGTCCTTGGAGCCCAATTTCCAGAGTCACAGTGAAGACAGAGGGTTTTTGTACAAATTTTCAGCTGCTTTGTGAGACAATGGAAACAGACTTTGCTGCAACTATTGAGGTTAATAAGTTTTTCAACAGGAATTTGCTTCTGTAATCTAGCACAGGAACTCTCAATTAAAAGAGCATGTAGTTAAAAACTCGCTTTTCTCCCCAAACTCGCTGGGATGGAATATTTGGAGCTAACCATATAGAAGTGTGAGAATTACATTTTCAGGTTCAAAAGACCCAGAAGGTGATCAATAGGAAGAGTCATGTTTGAGCTGGACCTCGTTTTTCCTTTTCATGTGTTATGTTTGTGTCACGTTGAGGAAGGGTTAACGCTGAGCAGTCCTGCAGATGTGCTGTGAGAACAGTGTCTACTGCTGGTGCTCATTCTGTGAGACAAAATGAAAGAAGTCATTGCTCTGAAGGAGCTTTATTTCCTCAGGTAAAAGCAGGATTTCTTTCTCAAAATATGCTGCAGCTAGACTCGAAGCACTCACTGCCTGAAAGCAGCTCTGCTCTCAGCAGCTGAAGCTCACAGGTGAGAAATGGGGCATATGCAGCTCTGCCTTGGAGGCTGGCAGCTGTGAAGCTGCTTGTTGTCTAGGCTGAGGCTGTGAAAGACTCTTCCCTCTGAGTTTGCATGGATTTGGGGAATGAGGCTGTGTCTGGGTTAGGCTCCTGACCAGCCTCCCTCTTCCTGCTGCTGCCTTCTAAACCAAAGTGCGATCTAGGAATTCAGCTCTCAGAATCAAAAGGCTGCAGCCCTTTGGGTGTGAGATTTTACGTTGTCTCCTTCTCTGTAACTTGACAAGATGTATTGTCATTAAGTTTCTTTTAAAAGGAAAAAGAGAACGAGCTCAAAGTCGCACACTTTCTACCTGAAGTAACCCTGAGCATGTTGGGAGCAGCGTGACCTGAGGGATTCCCCATTCCTGAGCATTGCTGACAACTCGATTTCTGCGTCAGGACACCTTTCTGCCCCTGGCAGGGCACATTGCAGAAGCAAGGCTGGATCAGTGTTTTCAAATGTTCAACTTTCCAGCACTTTAAATTGCTGAGTTTTGCAGAGCTTTAATTGCATCAAATGCAAAAAGAATGGGACACTATATCAAATTAACACGTAGCTAAGCACATAAAGAATGTAGGGGCTGAATTAACAGAAGGTAATTCATATACTGCAAGTGTAAATTGCTGAGTGCAGCGGAAGGAGTCCCTGTTTCTTCTTCATCTTGTTTCTTAATGGTGAGCAGTGCCTGGAAATATAAAATTGTAGAAGTGTAGTGGGCTGTGTCCAGGGTCAGCAACCACCAGACCAGACTGCCCAGAGCCACATCCAGCCTGGCCTTGAATGCCTCCAGGGATGGGGCATCCACAGCCTCCTTGGGCAACCTGTTCCAGTGCATCACCACCCTCTGTGTGAAAAACTTCCTCCTAATACCTAACCTAAGCCTCCCCTGTCTCAGTTTAAGACCATTCCCCCTCATCCTATCACTACCCACCTCATAGAAACCCAGTTGTCACTGGAGGTCTTACCGTGGGGTAAATCTACAACAAATGAATTATTTGAAGCAAATAGAAGCAACGAGTCCTCGTGTGGCCCCACAGTGCTGCCTGCTCGTGGAAGCTGGGATCAACTGGGGATGTTTCCCTTGGCTTACAAGAAGAGCTGAGCTGCTCCCTCCTGGGGCCTGTCCTGGTAAGAGGTCCTCCATGCCCCTGTGGGGAGGGACTGAGGAGAGCTCATGTGCTCCAGCAAAATGAAGTGATGAGAAAAACAAAGCTATACCTGCTAGAAAAATGTGATAAGGCCAAAGACAGAGGGCATGAGGAGCAGGCAAGAGTGAGCTGTTACATGCACCCGTGTTCTAGGTCTTTAGGCAAGGCTTGATCTTTTCTGTAAACAAATAACGCACTTATTTACATGAATAATCCCCATTTCTCATGCAAATGATTTCCCTACTGCCACTTCTGCCGCGAATAATTTTCAGCATAATTACCACATTTATGTAGTGAACGTGCATTCACAGGGTAGCGATCTGTCCGTGGATGCTCCTCACCAGAGAGGCCCACAGAGCACCAGGGGAGCTCAAGCCACCAGCACTGCACACCCTCCTCTTTCTATTTTTGTTCTGATAAAGCATTTGGGGACCATTTTAGTTGTCTCAGCAAGAGCAGAAGGATGTCAGCATCGTGCCTCCATCCCAGGGAGAGGACCTGCTGCTGCAGCAGGCAGCCCCCCCAGATAGCCTGCTGCTTGAGTTCAAGCTGACTGTAACGAGGCAAGGCACTCTGAACAGCAGCTTTCCTTTGGGGATAAGGCTATCTTAATTTTTTTTGTGTGTTTAAGTTGGTAATTGCTAAGGAATTTGAAAATCTTCCAGGTTTTACCACTCTTAATTATGTTCTCATGCATATGCATCATCTACTTGCATGCTCATTACTGCAAAAAGATCAGAGCCTGGAACTTTGGAACAGTTTCTTTCAATTATCTCCCATACACCATTTTTTCAGTGAAATATCCCTCCTGCATGGGACAGCCTGATCTGTTCAGAGCCTGTCTTGCTGTCCAGAGCTCCGTGCAGTTAAATCAAGATGCAGTTCATCCTTTGTGTGTCTGCTTTGCTCCTCCATGGAGTTTCCCCTTGCTCCTACCACCATCTGTTGATATGCCCATTTGGCAGGAGTCATTATGGTGTCCCAATGGAAATAGTTCCACTTCTTAGGACTCTGACTGATAATTTACCTGCTCTGTTTGCATCGATTGTTCTGGTCCAACAAGAGCCTCTGGCATGGACAAATTCTAACATATTTGAAGGCATTAATGAGGTGTTATATCGGGAAGGGAAAATAATGCTGTTGGGCTTCAAACTTGTTCTTGCTCACTAACAGCAGAATAAATACATGTAATTAATTAGTGGGTAAACCAAGCCACTGCTTTGCTTTCCAACCAGCAACAATGGTGATGGGAAGTGAGATATTTAATCCACCTGAGTGCATTCAGTGCACAGGATTGTTCCCCCTGTAGGTGGGCAGGATTCCTAGCACTGTGTGTCTACAGAGTACGCAAGGACCTTTGGGTTATGTCTGCTTTCTGCCCGGTGTAGCTGCTGTCTTTTCCCTATTTTTCAAAGAGATAAGGAGCTAGTTGTTAGCATGTTTTGCTTTGAGAACAGGAGATGGCCTGATCAAATAGCAGTCATTGTCTTTATACTTAAAGCATATGATTCTGTATAGAAAAAACATCTATTCCTGCACAAATAATGGGGTTGAAATCTACAGAAGTTAGGTGATGTGTGGCTCATTCTTTCTGGCTTTAAATCCCTTGGGGAAAGGAGGGCTTAATAGTTAGGGATTTTTTTCCTATGTATATCTTTCTAGGACAAAGAGGTGGCATCCAGCTGTGAAAATGCTCCTTCCCACAAAAAGCCTGGTGCAGCACTGCATACTGCCAGCTGTGTTAATGGATGCCTGCGTTCTGATTGGCATCTGCCTATGCTTACGTGTCACAGAAATCAAGATTTGGCCCTGAATTCTGCTTAACACCAGCACACATAAAGACAGAAGTATTAAAGGTGACATAAGGACAAGGCTTCCTTCAGGCTAACCGTTCCATCACTGATCATTGACTTGTTCTCTATTCTGTTATTAATGCCACCTGTCCAAACTGCAGTTATGGTCCTGAACATGTTGAAGAGGCACGGTTCTGCAGCAGGATAAAAGCACTGATTAACCATAGAGTAACAGAGGGGTTGGTCACTTTGCTGGTAGGGTTCTCTGCTTCTCTCAGAGATGGATGGGGCACATGTTTGCATGCCACAGCGTCGTCTCCCAGAGCTCATGGTCATCTGTCACAAATTCCCTGCACAGAGGGGGCTCCTCCAGGCTCCCAATGGCCGTGTCTGTGCCTTCCATCCATCAGAGTCACACAAGCTTGGCTGAAGGTGGGAGCTGCAGGTGAACATCACAGAGTGCGCTGCTTCCCTTCTATTTGCACAACAGCTTGTATTCCTGCAGCTGACTTGAGAAGTTCAATTAACAAACGCTATTAATGCAGCTCCCCTCTTTATTTATTTATATTTATCTTATGCATAGCCTTTCCTGAACAGCTTAAATCTTTAATTAATTGGAGATGCCATTGTGGAGAGTGTGCTAGAGAAGAATGCTTGTGACTTAATTAAAAAGGTAAAAAATGTCCTTTACTATTACTGAAAAAGACCTGCTTGCAACTCCAGTGGTGGCAGAAAGACCACGAGAATTCCTCTGCTCCCGTTTTTGATGGTAGTGGTGAAGTGAGAGGTGATACCATTTCCCATGTGGAGAAGTTGAGCGCGTGTTTGAACTTTGAAAGCTTAGGTTGCTGGTGTAGGGCAAGCTACACTTCTGTCATCTCAACAGGGCGGAGGGGACGGACAACTAGAAAGCTCATACTATTTCTTTAATTAAAAAACAAACAACAGCAATCCAAGAACTTTAACTGAATTCTCCTGGCACTTACCTGCTAGAAGTGTAGGATGAGCCTCATGTGGAGTTGCTCTGTGCTGCAGGACACTGTGCTACCCAGCAGGGCCTCCATACCACTTTGAATTGCAGTGAATTTTGATTCTTTCCTCTAATTGCCTTTCAAATGTTGTTGCTTATGCCCTTTTTAGTTTTCCAGGAATGAAAACCTGAGCATTTCCCATCCTTTCAGAAAGCAAAGGTGTTTTTCTCTGTGGGTGGCATCTCACATGTGAACGGGATGCTCAAGCCCAGGAATATTGCTAGCAAAAACTGCAGTGCCAGCCTGTTTGGTAGAGATGCTGTGATGACGTCTGAAAATGTTCTTGTCATGCTTTACAGATCCACTCTCTGTACTTGAAATAGCAAGAAAAGTTGCTCTTCCCTCCCCCCCCCCTCTGCCTAAAGGCAGGAGCCCAAGGGCCATCACCCCATGCTGTCCCTGGGAAAGGTCCTTCGCCGCTCCAAAGTGCTGCCCTGGTTTTGCTCTCATCAGATGACCCCTTTGCATCAATTCTGCAATACTGACATGATGAAACAAGCTGACAGCTTCTCCGTGCCCACACCTGCACAGGAACCCCAGCTTTCTTTACCACTCACTGTGCAGTGCTGTATCTCCACAGACACTCATTTCCCAGGCACTGGTGCAGGGAGTTGTTCATCACCACGCCGAGCCCTGCTAATAAAGCTTTCCCTCAGCAGAGGGAGTTGTTTCTCAAGGTAATAAGAGACCATTATCTGATTGCATTTTTGTCAGGTCAGCCTATTTATTATCTTTCCTGTAATCTAATTTGTAATGTATTTTCTTGATATTTTCTGTATTTCCTCCTATATTTTATAATGGTTTCCTCAGAAAGTCTGAACTAGAGAAAAGATGAGGTTTTAAATCCACCTCTTAATGAAAACAGCCAGATGCCTTTCTCTGGAAAAGCTTTTCTGCCTTCTAATGTGGGGTGCAGTCTGGGAGACACGCTGGAGGGAATGCTGCATGACAAAGCAGCCAGGGTCACCTTATCTGGGCCAGCAGAGCACCAGAAGCTCCTTTCTGCCTGGGGTGAGATGAGCCCTTGGATTTCCATCACCCAACTCTGTGATGCCACTGGGTCTGGATCTCTGCCACACAACTCTGTGATGCTACTGGGATCTGAATCTCCAGCACTGTTGAGCTCTAGATCTTTGTCACCCAACTCTGTGATGCAACTGGGGTCTGGATCTCCATCACCTGGGTCTGGGGTTGGAACTAGATGATTTAACCCAAGCTATCCTATGATTCTGTATTCTTGGTTTGAAAGGGATTCCTGCTCCCGAGAGGTCAGAGGGAAGGATGTGAGCAGCCAGCCTAAGAATTGGGGTAGATGTGACATGAGAGAACTCCAAGCTGTGTGAAGAGCAATCACTGGTGCACCTCAGCTGCTGGAAGTTTATCAGGTGGCTGTAAGCATGTGGCACACGTGGTCTTTCAGGAGAAAGTGCAAAGAAGTTTGAGGAAGAGAGCAGCAGCTATTCCCACCTGCGGGCTCCCCCCAGACTTGGGCAGAGATGTCTCATGGCTTAGTGGGCATGGTAATGGGTTCAAGCCAGTTGGATGGGATCCACAAAGATCATCGACTCCAACCCTGTCTTCACACAACACCAGCCCAGTCCCTAAGCCTGAATGCACTGTCTAAAGGTCTTTGAACTCCAGCACTGGGGCTGTGCCCACTGCCCTCTGGTGCAGAGCCTTTCCATCACCTCCCCAATCCCTCCACTGACACAGCCCCATACCATTCCCTCAGGTCCTGATAAATCAGCAGCAGCTCCAACACTCACTCACTTTCCAGCATTTGACATATTATCTTCAATTCATTCCGTATGTTACTTTATGCACAGGTTCCTGCTTTTATGGGGTTTGTTCTACAGTTTCTGTACCAACATAAACAACTCGCATCTGCTTCGATAGTTAATTTATTCGCTAATGTCTTCTGCAAGAGAAAGCTCAGCTGCTGCAATGCTTTTCAGCAGTGTGGAAGAGCAGCGGGTCAGGTAGGTGAGAAGGGACACCCGGGCAAGGCAACTCTTTCCCAGCACCGTACGATGCTTGATTTCTCTTGGCAACGTGTCGGTACTCCACTTGGGTCTGCGCTGTATGGGGCCGGCAGGTAGCGCCCCCGGGGCAGGGCTGATGGTGCACCAGCAGCCTCCCCGCTCCGTGTCGATGATTATGATTTTATTTTCTAAGTGCTCTTGACAGCTCTGGAGACTCGCATCTTCTCATCCAAACGCAGTAATTAAATTCCACCTACCTGAATTCCCCCTGCTGTTTCAATTGGATAAATTAATCTTCCCATCATGTCTGAGCCTCCCGTGCGTGCTGTTAAACACCGGTCCAACCCCCGGGCCGGGACAGGGATGAGGAGCGCGGCTCCGGCGGGGGCCAACTCGGCAGCGCTGCCGGAAACGGCTCGGTGTGCGAGGGGGGACACCGAGGTGACCGCTCCCCATGCAGGGGGGCCGCGCAGCCCCTTCCAGGGGCGAGCGGCTCCGGCTCCAGCACCCCTCCCTCCCCACGGTGGTGCTGGTGCCGCCTCTCCCTTCTCCTCCCCCTTCCTCCCCTCCCCTCCTTCCTCTCCTCCTTCTCCCTTCCCTGCAGCGCACTCACAGCCTGGGACTCGCATCGCCGGCTCCTAAGCAGACGGTCGAGACCCCTCTTTCCTCCCTTCTGCCTTTTTCTGCCCGTCACCCCAACCCCCGCAGCCATGAGGCGCCCGACCCGCCGCCTGGCGCTGTCTGTGCTGGGGGTGCTCTGGATCGCCGCTCTCCTCCTCCTCTTCTTCGGGGCGAGGAGGAAGCCAGAGGCGGAGGGACCCGAGGGCCAAACTCTAGAGGTAAGGGGGCACCGGGCGCTGCGCGGAAAGTTTAGCTCCGTGCCCACTGCCGGAGTCTCTCCTCCGGCGGGGAACTGATGCTCTGAGCAGAGGGAAATCCCCGCTGTGCCGCTGCCGAGCCCGACTTTGCTGCTGAGATGGGGCACGCAGGCTGCCTCCGACACAAGGCACCTCCGGGCACCGCGCTGAATGGGAAGGAACCACGGGATGGGCAGCGCCGTGCCCGCCTGGGAGCCGAGCATCTTCAGCCTCGGTGGTACTTGTGGTCATTTTGTGTTTGCTACCGTTGTTTCTGTTTGCACCGGTGTGATTCGAGTTCGGAAGGCGTCCGCGTCTCAGCATCTCGGCGCTCGCACGCTGCCGAGTCTCGGTGCGCACCTTCCAGCGACAGCGCAGGAGAAACGCACGGGGCATCAGACCCAGATCAAAGAGGGAAACCGAGGAGCCCCGCTGCCCGAGTGGTGCGAAAGGCAGGGAGGCTGCAGGGCTCCCGGGGCGCTGCTTTGATGACGGCTACGAGTTGGCTGGGCAGGGAGCGGGGCTAACTTTGGAAAGCACCTGGATCGGCTCCCGCTCTTGGCGATACTGCTGTACATCTCGAGGAAGTGAATGGGGGTTAGGCTGGATAAGCGAACTGAAGGTCTGCTGAGGTGGCTGCTTATTGCAGCAGGGGTGTGAGCCCCCCGTTCCTCCCTTTTCTCCCCCCAGGCAGCTGTGCGCTGCCTGCATCCTCACCATTCGTGTGTCATCTCTGAAGCTGTGAACTGACGGCTTTACTAGGGGGAAAAAATTGAGCTCATAAAGCTTGGTTTGATTTTTATTCATGTAAAGGAGTGATTGGTTCTTCGTGGTTTTTTTTTTTTTTTTTTTTTTTTTTTTTTTTGAAATAAAATTGATGGAGTGGGTTTTTCAAGCTTTCAAAAATCTTTGCCACAGCGGAGGGGAATGAATCTGTGCACATTTGGGCCGAAAAATAGTTATATGTAGGTACATTTATTTATTTAAGCAGGGGAAGGTAATAAGTCACTGAACTGGAAAGCTCCCTTAACCGTAACCATGCTTTTATGTAAATAGGTTTCTGTTGGAAAAATTTTCTTAAAAACCTGAAAAATAAAACCTGCCCTGTTGAGAGGAGCTGCTGCCTTCTCCTTCACATGAGCCCAGCTTTTGGCTCAGCCCCAGCCCTGGCTGTGCCACTGCTCTGTATTGCAGAATAGTGGGGCTCCTGGCAGAACCCCCTCCCATTCACTGCACCCCACCGTTTGGGCCAGCCTGGTCCCATCATCCAGCAGAGCAAACTTCAGCCCCCCAGATTCTGAAGCTGCAAATGCCAAGTTGCCGTAACTCCGGTAATTTGACTGCTAGAATTGCCTCTCCTTCATTTCCTCTGAATTTTCCATCAAAACAGTTGCATCCCCTTGAGATTGATACAGCACAGATTTTCATTTTTGTCATGCATTACATTTTTGGCGTTGGGAACTGCTTTGGAGTGGCATGAGTGATGTGCTGCTGGCTGCAGGGATGCAGTGCCACCTTGGTTAACCCCTTGGAGTTGGGCTCGCTCTGACGCCAGGACAGCAGCAGTTCCTCCATCTCCTTTCCCATTGCAGCCCGTTCTGCAGCTGTGTGACCACCATACACCACCCCGGTGTGGGTTTAACCTTTGTTGCCTCCTCGTTAGGCTCACATCCAGCGCCGTGGGCTCCATTTAGGATCATGGAGCTTGTTGCAGAGAAGCTGTTCATAGGACAAATTCTTCCTGTTCTTATAGTACTGTTATCTGTCTCCCCGCCCCAGTGGTGTGCTGGCTGGATGCACTGGAAACCAGAGAAGTGAACTGGGGTTGGTGCCCTCCAGGCTCTCATTGAGAACTCAGCTCTCTTGCCAAATGGGTCTGCAGGGAAGTGGGAACCCTGAGCCCATGCTCACCCAGACCCTTTGCTCTGCTTTGCTTTGGAAAGGAGGGGGAAAAAAAAAAAAAAGAAGAAAAAAGGAGAAAATAAAAAAAGACAAATTAATAATTTAATTGCATTAAGAAATAATGAGAGGAGCTGATACATGGGATTAATTACAAAGACATTCCCAAACTGATACGTGTATGTGGAGCAGTGGTATTGCACCCACGTGCCAGTTCCTGCCAGTGGCTGTGCAGGGCTGCAGCAGCCCTGGGGGTGCAGGTGGCAGCTGAGGGTGCAGGTGGCAGCCCCTCAGTCAACTTGCCTCCTCTTCAGGGAGAGTCTGCTCAGCTTTGTATCAGAGCCCTGCCGTTGTCTCATGCATGCCGACTTGGTTGCTCCAACTGATGGATGGCTGAAGCACAGCTCAGAGCTCAAAGCAGGTCATTTGCAGGCTGGGTTGTTGCAGAAAGGCTATGGATGAAAAGTTTCTTCTATTGAGCAGGTGACCTAACAAGATGCATGTGGCTCACCTCGATGTTTGCAATGCAACAGCTCCTTCCTGACTCTGCTCAAATGCAGCATGGGGATGGCTTCCAGGGCAGGAGCAGTGCTGCCTCCTCACCGCTTGCTCCAAGTGCTCAGGGTGCTCAGCACCCCATGGGATTTGGTCTCCGTGCAAAAGGATGCTTGTGTTTGTATGCTTTGTAGCAGCCTGCATTTCCTTCTGCATCATTGCCATCGAGAAAGATTCAGCACCTGGAGCTCAGCTGACGGTCTCCAGATACTAAATCCCTTTCAGTTTTATAGCAGCGGAGCCACTTAACAGATTAAAATAACTTTACGCTGCAAAAATTCATATCTTAGCCATTAAGGGATTGCAGTGCCAAATCTGTCATGAGAAACAAGGTGGAACAGAGAAGTTTGTGCTCAGTGGGCTCAGTTGGTGGTTTGTGTAGGTCCAGAGAGGGGCAGAAGAGGAAAGTTGTGCTTTCTGGGCATAAGCACACTCTGAAGTGTAAAGGAACAATAAATGATAACTAATTTTTTTTACTGGCAATGAAAACCCTGTTAATTTTTTAGCTCTACGTAAGAGTTGGGCCCTGCTGGCTTGACCACGTGGCTGGTTAAAAACATTGGGAAGCCTAAAGGACTCAGAGCAGTGTTTTCCTCATAAACCCCCAGACATGGGGAGAGGCAGGGAAAGGAGCAGGAAAGCTCAGGTCATCAATGCCTGCCTCCAGGACTGGAGCATGCTCCAGAATTTTAGGCTTTATGACCATAGGAGGGTCTTTGAGATGAGAGATTTACTGGATGCCTGTCTTAATGGGGGAAACATCTCTTGACATGTAAGCTGGGAAGAGTGATGAGAGGGCTTTAAATTAGGATTGATGCGGGAGGGGATCAGCATCAGGAGAACTATGAAGCTAAGAGAAGATATGGCACCATCTGAGGGTGACAAGGTTAATGAGAGCATCTAAAGGACATTGCAAGGAGCGCTGTGGGTTCAGGAGTGCATTTGAAACATTTGTAGAGCAACGCATGCAATAAAAGGAACAAATGGGATGAAATCCTTTCCATGATAAGAGTATCCTCCTGATTTATTTGGATATAATCAGGGCCCAGGACTGTTCTGGCAGGGTGTGCATCTCCTGCTCTTCCCAGGCATCTCTTTGGTTCCTAGCATGTTGTGCAGTCTGTGCCTCTCTGCAGGTAAGTGGAGCTAAGCCTGCTGGGCCGGAGTTATAGATGGCAATGCTGAGTCCATGGGCATGCCACAGCACTGGGACAAGAGGTTTGCCTTTCCTCTGCAAGTTCAGTAGTTAAAGTTTAGGGCAGAGTACAGCAGGGCTGGTGTGCTGAGCTACTTTTGCAGGCATACAAAAGGAGGAGCATCATTCTGGGAGCAGCAGAGTTGCAAATAGTACAATTGTACAGACCCAGGGAAATCAACAGGATGGAATTGGCCCATTTGTTGAGGGAAGCAGTGGCCTGAGGTTGGTGTGCTTGAGCAGTGCTGGAGCAGCCAGCACACGAGGTGCTGGGCCCCACTCTTTTTCATCATTTAAGCTCGCTCTTAAAACACACCAGCCTTCCCTATAGGCTTGTGTGCAACTGAACATAGGAGTTATGTGGATGATATTGGAACTGGCATCAGGCAGTCCATGGAATGCCAGCGTGGTGCTTCTGCGTGACTGGGTGCAAGCTCTGCTATCGTTGCCAGTGGAAAAGCAAGTCTGGGAGAAGTCATAGAGATGCAAAAGCAACGTACTGCAACTGTGAGAAATGCTGCCATAGCCAGCTCCCTGCACAAGGCAGCCCAGCAAATGAAGCCCATTACAAGGATGCGTCTGGGGAGAAAGCGAAAGTCAGATCTGGTTAAGAAAGATGTTTACATGAAGTAGTAATTATGTGTAGTGCAACAACAAAGGGTGCACTGGATTGACTGTTAATTGGAGCAGCTCTGGCACTGGCTGTTTGCTTCTTGCTGCCTTCTTCCTGTTTAAAGGAAGACGTGAGGGCCAGATGACTGTCGCACGGGCTTGCTCTCAATTCACTTTCTTGTGCAATAAAAAAGCAGCGTTCTCCCCTTTCTCTCACAGTGAAAGGCTCCGATTTTGCCAGTGACACTTAGCACAGTTGCTTACTAGGCTGCAATTAAATTGATTTCCCACCCTCCTTGTCTCAGCAGGAGTTGGTGCTGTAGGAAGTGTGAGCCAAGGAGATCGTCAGGCCCGTCTCGAAATTAGCACTGCTCTGCTCCCTGTGTGCGTTCCCAGATGAGCCACATGGCTGCCACCCTGTCCATAAGCCCCGACCCTCCTGTGGCACAGCTCCATGCCATCCCCTCGGGCCCTATCACTGACCCCAGAGAGCAGAGCTCAGCGCTGCCCTCCGCTCCCTGTATTGAGCTGCAGCTGCCATGAGGCCTCATCTGCATCCTTCTTCATCTCCATTGCCCTCCTTTGGATTCTATAACAAAGTGACTGAGGGCTTTAAGTCTTTACCTCCTCAGTTTTCTGTTGGTGATGCCAGCAGTAAACCTGACTGGGAAGCGATATGAGGAGAGCAGGGCTTATGTGCTGCGAAACAAATGGACTCTGAAATCACCTTTTATTCTCTAAACATTGTTTGCAAAGCAAAGGAAATAGAGACGCACGATTATTATTTTTTGAAACTGCTGAAGGAATACGTCCAAAGGATGCAATTTGGCCCCACTGAGGAGAGCAAGGCTGCTTTGTCCCAGCCTTCTGAATGGCTTTGTCTGCATTTAGGCACACATCATTTCCTCCTCAAGGACCACTGCTGGCATCAGACAGTTACAAACACACCTCATAGCACATTATTGAGGTGCATGGCTTGCAAGTAAGAGGAAGGCATGTTCAGCAGGGCAAGCACTGACTGCAGCCCCCTCATGCTGAGAATTATTTGTACAGACCTTCTCACTTTTACACATTTAATTTTCCTTAATTGTGATTGGGTATAAGGGAGAAAATATTGGGATTAAAGAGTGTGCTCATGGCTTGTGCCAGTCCTTGTTATTAAAACATTGTTTTGTTGTTTGGTTTTTAAGCATTTTTCCCTCTGATTCAGGGCACTCTACTCTGCCTGATTGGTAACTTGGGGTGCTTTGGGATGACAGTTGCTGTGTGCTTGTGGAGTATATGCAATACAAGACAACGTGGTTTAGTTTCTCCTATGGAATAAGCAAGACAAATTTTCCTTTTACACTCCCCTGCATAGTGGTGAGGAAGGAGTGGGCATGAGCTGCTGTGTTTGCAATGCCCACTGTGTTTTTCTCTTATTTTTCTCCTTACCTCTCCCTGCTGACCCTAGATCCCATTACTGAGGTACATACAGCATTATTCACTTCCGTGCAGGCTGCTCAATGCTCTGGTAGCTGAGAGCTCTATAGGCAATAATAATTGCACTTGCACAGTTTCCTGGGTAAATAAGAGCATGCATCCCCTTTGTAGAGGTGATACATGGAGAGTTTGGACACAACTTGAGTCACAGTCAAGTCTACAAACATCCTGAAATCTTCAGAGACTTCACAGGTCTGATCTTGTGCATTGCACGTTTGTGCAGAATAGGGCTTAAGGCTTCTCATTTTGCCAAGTTTGCTGATATTCCTGGGGCAAAACTAAAATATCTGAACTCAATGGAGAGGCTTTTACTGCCCAGTGTGCAGTCACTGCCCCAAGACTCGGAGAAGGACTGATATCTAGAAAGGTCACCAGGGTTTCCTATCAGAAGCAGACCAACTTATTCTTTCCCTTGTTTTCTACACCTGCTCCAGAAGCCCCTTGGCTTTTTGAGCAGCCCTGTGTGTGTAGGCTGTGGTTGCTGTCCTGGGGCAGCAGGCTGTATGGCAGCACCCATGGGTTCAGCACAGGGGTCTGTCTCTGCATTAGCTGGAAATGAACTAATCCAAGTGTAATGTATGTCGTTTAATCTCAGTCATGCCTGTGTGAGCACACTTATTTGAGAGAAAAGATTATTCTGCTTCAATTAGTGTTATATCAATATCAGCTAAGTAATTAAAGGTGTGAGCAAGATGCCAACGATTTATTTCCTTTCTCTACAGCACAGGCTTTACTGAGACTAAGGTGGGGATGAGACCTGGGCAAGCAAACATGAGGCCAGCCAAACTGTGTGTGAGTCATCTCACAGCTGATATTAGGAAACATTTCTTCTCAGAAAGAGCAGTGAGGCATTGGCACAGGCTGCCCAGGAAGGTGGTGGAGTCACTATCTCTGGACACGTTCAAGAACTGTGGAGAGGTGGCACTAGGGGATATGGTCGGTGGGGATGGGTCGGACATTGACATGATGATCTTAGTGGTGTTTTCCAACCTTAATGATTCTATGATTCTATGTTGTTCCCATCTTGGAAGAGCTGGCAACCTTTGCTGTATCAGAAAAGATAAAGCAGAGCAGCTCCCACTTTCCTCCCCATTTCCAGAAACTCTCCTTTGAAGCCATAGGCTTTACTTTTCCTGTGGGAAATTTTTCAGGATGATATTCATCCAACTACAAAGTAAAAATGTTAAAGAATAAAGGTTAGTTATGGATTTTTTTCTTTGAAAACAGGCTAACATTTAAACTGAAAAGCACAATATTTTTTTCTGAGAAGCATTTATATTTATACAGTGCCCAGAAATGCCCCCCCACCCCAAATCCTTCTCATGTGTGTCACAGGTGCAGGGATATGGAAATGAATCTGTTGAAGGTTTCAGCATTTCCACACTCATTTTCTCCTCACTAGGGCTGATTTTGGATGCTGCATTAGGGAACCCCGTGAAGCTTTATCACCTGGTGGCCAGGGTTCGTGCTTGCGGCCATGCTGCCTGCCTGTGCTCTTGCATGGGAGCCACAGCGAGATTACAAGGGCTGTTAAGTGCCTGTAATATTCATGCTGTTAGAGAGACCGTTTGCTCCTGCGGGCTCTGCTGTCTGCTGCTGTTTGCAGAAGTATTACGCTGATGATTAAATTGCCAGTGCTAGACTGCATAGCATGGGAAGCCCCTCCAGCCAGGAGATTTAAAGGCAGCATTAAATCTCTCTCTTTTGCCCATCTCCTTTTTTTTTTCCTGGGTATCTCAAGTGACAGAGGTTGTTTTTTTTTTTTTTTCAGGAAACAAAATGTGCAGGGAAAGGGTTCAGAACCATGACACGAGATAGGAGACAAACCTCTTGCGGACAGGTTGAGAGCATGTTTGCTGTGAAGAAAAGGAGTTGGACAGGGGTCAGGTTAACAAACCTATGGTGCTGTCGCACACAGCATCTCCTCTTTTCAGATGGCAAGGACGCTTGGAGGGGCTCTGAGGACATGCCAGAGAGAACAAGTTATACAAGGAAGCTGCACGTAATTCTTTTGGTGCTTGGGGTCAGGCCTAGGCTGTATCTGCTGCAAATCAGCGTGCTGAGCCAGGCACACGTGGCAGAGCAGTATGTGGGGAGTGATGGCTTGATAAAGCTTTTTGGGCTGAACCAGCAGTAGACTATCATAAAATTGCCCAGTCCAGCCCAGATTACATGTGCTGCTCCCCATTTGCTCCCTGCAAGCAAGCTCTGCTTGGTGTTGCTTTGGGGAGCATCCTTTCCCTACTGCACCCACCCCACAGAAGTCTGACATCTCCACAAGTGCCTTTCTTCGCTGGCTTTCCTACAAGGGGTCTGGATGAAGTAAGCCCTGATGAAGGGATCACTAAGGAACCTCTTGGTTAATCACTCCTGTTGGGTTTGGTTAGAGAGAGCAGTGTGGGGAAACACCTGGCTGAGTGCAGGTAGGAGGCTCCCTGAGTTCAGAGCTGCTCACACTGCGGTGCTGCTTGTTGGGAAACTGAGAGTGGTGGGTGCTCATAATCACGTTCCCGGTGAGGACCCAGGTTTTAGGAGAGAAGGCAAATGAGTGGCAAAAAAAAAAAAAAGTCTCATGGCAAAGAGGGATCTCTCAGTAGTAAACACTGGGAGTAGGCATCAGTTGCAAGGAATTTGCTTGTAGCCAACTGGTGCAGTGGGCATCTAGTGTCAGAGGTGAGCAGCAGTGTTACCACAAGTGTCTCTGTGCCCTTGGCAGCACAATTTGATGGACAACTGATGGAGGATAAGACCAAATTGCGTCCTGTGAATTGGGCATCGCAAGGGGTGCCCCTGAAGACCTGCCACATCTCCCTGGGTCTGCCTGAGCAGGAGCTGCAACGTCTGCCTGGAGACCTCCAGCTGCCAGAGGCGAGACAGATCACCACAGATGTGCAAAGGGCACAGCTGTGCTGTTTCCCTCTCTGTTTCAATTTCTGGTCTGGATCATTGTAAGCCCCATGGAAATTTATTCCTGGTGGCGATTTTGCTGTGTGGAGAAGAGGGAACCCCAAAGCAGAGCTTTGTGGTTCTCAAGAGCCTGCGCTCTCTGGGAAGGGAGAATCAAATCCGGTTGGTTTCAGTCACAGTAAACGGCACTGCAACTCAATTTCCAGCCAATATCTGGCTGAAAAGATGGGCGTTCAATATCCTCTTACCCGTTGCTGTTCAGACACACTTCCTACCTGTATTTGAGCAGAATACAACTGCACAGAGCAGAATTGCTGAGTACATCTCCTTCCAGCTATTGGATTAATAAAATCATTAGAAGCCAGGATAGCAGAAGATGACATTACTATGTCTCAGCAGCCTGTTAAATAGAGCTGATCATTTTCGTACAATGCTTTCATAAAAGAAAAAAAGAAAGAAAAAAAAAAAAAGAAAAAAAAACACCCAACCCACTCCAAATACTGCCTTGGAGCTGAGGTTTTGTGCTTGCTTTTCAAAAAGCAATTCCTGGCCAGGTGGAGGATGGAGCATCTTCTTCCACCAACTGCCCAACCCCAGCTGCCACAGGGACACAGGGATGGGGTGCAGAGGCCCTACACTCGTTATGTTTGTGCAGAGGCAGCAGCTGACAGCCAGCTGCTCTCATGAATATCTCAGTCTCAGTGGGCAGCGCGTGGCTCACCTTCCAGTGTCATTACCGGTCTCGCTCAGATTATGATGAATTAAAGTATGCTACTAATGCTATTTCCACTTTTTCTCCTCTCTATCTAAGCTTTCTTTTGCGTTTCGCTCCATTTTGGCAGTGAAGCTGCTTTGATTTTCACTGATAGGCAGTTGTACTTTCCAATTTCGACTCCCGCAACATGATGTTGTTACATTTGTTTTTGTAGCGTGTGAGGACGCTGTGATTAAAAACAAAACAAAGCCTCTCTCACTGAGACAAGGAATAAAAATGATGGGTTAAGGCTTCTGCTAGTATTAAGGGCCAATATGTATGCAAATTTGGTGTTTGTGATTGGACAGACTCACCATGGGAGGTGAGCAGCTGATGTGCCTTGGGGAGCACAGGGGCATCCTGTGGCTTCTGGGGCTTTATCAGCTGAGATGTTGGTGTCTGCCTGGGAGGAGGAAATCCATGATGCTTTATCTGACCTTTTAGAACAGGCAAAATAATATGAAATCTCACAGTCTCTGGAAATGTGCCTTTCTCTTTTGGGAATTTCCCACTGACTTTTTCCATTGAAGCTTCAGTGGAAAGTATGGGCTGAACCCTGCTAGGAGCTGTGTTGCTTTTCCCTCAGCTCAATAGACAGTCTCTAGACACTCAGTGCTCTGCTTGGGGATCACCAAAATCCTCCAGAATCAGCTTGCTGGTGTTTTTTGTTTGCCCTTACTGCCTTGTGTGATTTAGGAGTCTGGAGGAGTTCAGGAGCTGATTTTGGGGTGGGTGAACGCAACTTTTAGTGGCAGGACCTGGCTTGTGGCAGTAACATCATGGCCGTGACATCTGTAGCCTAAATTTCTGCCTGTCTCATAGTTGTTAAGTAGAGTTGGAGGTGCGATCTCTCCTTTCTTGCTGAGGTTTGTGCTCACTGTGGATGCAGCATGAGTTCTACTGGGGATACTCAGGTTGTGAGCATCAGTCCTCCCCATCTCATTGCTTTGTAATCATGGGAGGCAAACCGAAAAAAGCTGTGTTTCAAGGGAGGTAAAGGAACATTTCAAACGAACAACCGTAGCAAACATTCAGAGCAATTTATGGCATCGCTATTTGTTTGCCAGGCTAACAAGCAGCATGTGGAGAAAAACATCAGGCTGTGCGTGGGATAATTTTCTCCTCCTATTCCTACAGTCAGTCCTTCATTGAATAACTAGAGCCAGTGTAAAGACTCCAAGACTCAGCTTGCAGCAGTGCTGGGGCAGCTCCCTGTGCCAGCCCCACTCCTTGCTGCAGAGGAGCATGGCTGGGGAGCAAGGAGAAGCTTTGCCATCTGCTGCCGCTGCTTCAGGGCTTAAAGCAACGTGGTGGCTCCTGTGTAAGGCTGCAACAAGAGCTGTGCTCAGAGCAGGACTAAAATCCCTTTTCTTTTGCACATCGATTACTTGATTTCTATGTTTAGTGTATTTGCTCTTCATGAGTCAACTGACTTTTTCTGTAATATTTTTTGCTCAAATATTAATTTGCACTGGCAAAGGGAATGTTTTAAAATGAGCCTTGCAGAGCTCTTCATAAATGTCCTGGTTGCCTTCTTCATGCTCCCAACACTGACAATTCTGTGATTCTCCTGCTGCTTTGGAACGCTTGCTCACCTGTGATGTCCCTCGTGCTTTCACTGCTGTCTCTGGTTCAGCCAGCTCTTCAAAACCTTCTATCAAATCATGAAGAAGAATTCAATTCCCTCTACTCATCATTGCCACTTGTGTCTCAGGAGATAAGGGGGTGGTGGTGTGTCCTGGCGGTGAAGCTCATCCCAGTCTGTGGGGTTTGGCCAGCTGTTCTCCAGCTGTGCTTCTCATCTTCATTGGGGTGCTGGGCAGAGGGTAAGAGCCGAACCAAAGGCGGCTTGCTGGCTCAGGTGTGCTGCAGGAGGTGGCATTTCCCACCTCTACGCTGGGTTTTGTTTTTCCCTTCTCAATTTGGGGAATGTATTGTCCTGATGTGCCTTGATCCTGCTCTGTTGGTTCACTTTAGCACCTTGCATTCGCATTTTAGGATCACGAGGATTTTGCTGAAAGCCTGCTTCTCTTTCTGCAGTTGGGAGGCAGAGGATAGGGTCAGTGAGGAGAAATGCATGGTGAACCCTCCCTCATTGCTGAGCCTTCGAGCGCTTTGCAAATATAATTTTCACATGACTCTGAGTGAGCGTTGCTGCTCCTGCTTTAGAGCAGACACAGAGGTTGCTGGCAGACCAAGAGAAGGAAGGCTCTACAATACAGATGTTTGACAGCTCCCAGCTGAGCTGGCACAATCCACCGTCACAGTTTTTATTTCTGTCGAGATGTTATTCCTTCCACTGCAAAAAAGAGGGATGCACTCAAACGCTCAGCTGTACTCGGCGGCTCTGCGTTACAGCTCTCTCTCTGTGTGGGAGGAAAAGTCTTGGTTTGTGTAGCAGGCTATTTCTGGTGCCTTGCCCCAGACATCTGTGTTGGTGTGGGCAGAAACATCTGCTGCAGGCTGTGGTGGGACTCCCACAGCCACCTGTGTGCCCACTCGGTGTTTTGGCTCAGGCACTGCCCTTCCCAATATGCAGCATGTAGGGCTGGGACGAGGCCAAGGGTGGAGGCTTGGTCCCATATCAGCCAAGCAGTAACTGCCCATCAAAACTACATTTTCTTGATTGATTTCTACAGAATCCTGTGTTCCTTATTGCAGAGGATTGTGTGTCTGTGAGAGAGAGTCGGTGCCAGACTGGGGATATTTGTTTCAGTAATAACAACAAAGCTCAGTGTCTGCTTGCTGGTTTCTGTCCAGATCCCCATGCTTTTTGGAGGTGTTTGGAGTCTGCTGCACCACGTAACTCAGCAGTAGGCTTATTTTTTGGTTTTGTGTGTGTTTTTTTTTCTTTTTTTCCTTTGGCTTCTAGATATGTGCAGAACTATTGATCACATTCAGGTGTTGCCAGCATGCATAAAAAAGGAGGAAAGCTAGAAGATGCTCTGTAGTTTGTGTCAGAGAATTGGTGAAGCAGGGGATGTCCTGGTGCTGGAGCAGAGCTGAAGAGTGTTGGTGAAGGGACAAGGCAAAGGCTGGGAGAAGAGGAATGTGCAAAGCAGGCAATTCTGCTGGCCCTCAGTTTGGTGTGCATCTACTGCATCCATACTCATTGTTCCTCCTTCATTTTTCTGGAAGGAAAATCCTTTCCAGTCTTGTCACTCTAGGCAAGGAGATGTTTTTGCTATGCTAGAAGGGAGCCTTTGCTCCAGAATAAGCTGTGATTTTCCCAGCACCATCTCCTCCCTCCCTGCAGGGATGATTTTACACTTGTAGAGGAGGCTGTAAGGCAGCCAAACCTCTTTGGGTCACCCCCTGCCACTGCTGAGCTTGGCATTGTCCCTTGGCATCCTTGCGATGCCCAGCCCTGGAGCCAGTGGAGGCAGAGTATGGCAAAATGCTTTGTGTGTTTGTTTCATGAAATACCTTGCTGTCAGGTTATTTATGTCAGGTTATTTATTATTGTATTAATTACCTGTTGTTTTTGTTTTTTTTTTCTTCTCTTTGCTTCCTTCTCTAAGGTAGGCAGGATGGCTTATGTGTGTCATAAAGCAGCACTTGAAGGACTTTGACTTTTCACTGCAGAAACTGTCTATATCAGGTGCAGGTTATGGCAGACAGTTTTCACTGGCCTCAAGGTGCACTTCTGGGGCAAGTCTATCCTAAAATGTTTCTCAGGCATCAATACAAGCTTTGGTTCCTGCTGCCAGCCACTGGACTGGCCCTTCTGCATGGCGCTGGCGTGTCTGAGGTTCTCCCTTTGCAGCCCTTGGCACTCTTCCTTCCTGCAGTCCTTTCTGACCAGGCTTATTTATTTTCTAGTTCACAGTACCTTGCTATGATGCATTCCTCAATAGCCAGGGTATTTTTTACCCTATTACTGAGCTGAGATGGATGAAGGTTAGCCTGACACACATGCTCTAAATTATGCCTCTGTATCTCTGGTGCTGTCACTCACATTACTGCCAGCTCCAGGATCTTGCAAACATTCTGGCAGCAGGTACCCAAGAATCAAAGGTTTAGATCAGTTCTTGCTGTCACAAATGTTTTATATCCAATTTCTCCTCGAGAGGAATTCTGGGGAGGATGGGCTGTGGGTGATGATATGAGTGTCCTGCAGCATGGTGGCAGCGACCTGAGCTCCATCTGCTTCTGCTTGCATGTCAAGGATTGGCTCTGTACCCAACACAGGTTACAGAAACACTTGCTTCTGTGCAAAATGCCTGTGACTCAGCTCAAAATTTGGGTTAATCCCAATATAGGGTTTTCCAAAGATGAGAAGAGGGGAGAGGCTGGGAATTACTCAGCAGGATGGTGCTCAGAGGAGTTAATAGTAAGGACATGGAAACTGAGCTCAGCTCGGGGGACTTTGGGGCTTGTCCAGAGCTGGGAATTGAGTGCAGGAGCTTTGATTGACAGCATTTCTTGCTGAGCAGTGGCTCAGGTGGAGGTGGTTCTGCCTTGGGTGCCCATCTGGTAAAACTCTGCTCCTCAAAAGCAATTAGCTGGCAGAGATGTGGGACTTTCTGTCAGTTTGCTGAGGACAGTGAACGCAATGCATATAAGTGCTTTGTGCATTTGCAATTATTTTATTTTGCTTGAATATATCTTCTCTAATCTCCTCTTTCCCTCCCCACCCTGTCAGAATAAAACCAGGTAAAATAGAGGCTAAGCTTTCCCTCCCTTGCAGGCACTTTCCCTTATCTGGCAATGATGCTTCACATGTGGCTGCCACCAATCACCCTTCATTGCTGTGTGGTTTGGAAGGGGAAAGATAGCAGCATTAGTATCTAAAGCTGTGTGAAGATCGCCATGGAAGCAATTACTGGATGGATTACCACTGCCTTTGCTGCTGTGAAGAGGCCACACTGGGTCACAAATGCCAAGCATGTGAGCAGCAAGATCCTTTCCGAGAGCAGGCACAGGGGCTCTTGATAGGGGTCATTTCAGAGCAGCATAGGAGCTGCTGGCTTCTTTGTCCTCCCTTTCCTGCTCTGACCTTTGGCATTTATGCAGAAAGAAGAGCAAAGCTCAGCTGGAGAATGAGTGCAGCTGTGGGCTCCTAAATACTAAATCAGCTGCCATTCTTGCTGAAGCATGGGAAGACTGCTTTGACCTTCATGGCTGGGAAGCAGCTCCCGTATGCCCTGAAATGGCTCACAAGAAAAACAAATGTCGCCTGCTTCTGCAATATCTCCTTTTTGCTACCCTACTTACGGCCCATGGGTCTGCACTGTTCCCAAATGCCTTTGACTTCTGATGATGCCAAGATGGGGTGGAGGACCAAGGGTGGATGCTACCTTCCTTTCTTTCCCAATTAAAGCACTGTGTAATTGCTGCTGACCTTTGAAGAACCACCCTAGGGCTTTCCTGCTTTCTATGTCCCCCCACTATGTAATATCCAGCTTTCCCTCTCCTGTCTTGGAGAGAGTGCTGTCTGCATCATTTGCCCAGGGCTGTGGGAGGACAGGTAGGTATCAGATTCTTTGCAGCAATGACAGGTATCCCAAATCTCATCCTCGGTTGTTATACTGGTCTTGTTGTGTATTCCAGTGGGGATGCCTGGATGCTATGCTCTCCTTGAGGAGGGGCAGAGGTCCATCCAAGGGAGATCACACTGGAAAAAACTTCTAGAGTCAAGGGCAGATTTCTGTGCTGAAATCAGACTTGTCTGTGGTGAGATGTTGTTTGGGTGAGTGTCTGCAGCAGCTGGCTGTGAGGCAGGGCTGCTGTGGAGAAAGATGGGGGACCATGGAATTTGAGCAGCCCTCTGTCACAGCAGGGCAGGATAGAGACACTGAGACAACCTTGGGCAGTACACAGCTGCTATGTGCATTGTAGCTGGAGGCAGCTCACAGATCTGCAATGTTTTGCAGCGTAGTGGTGATGTGAGCCCTTTGCAACACATTCTCAAACCTGTGGCAGAGAGAGGAATGAAAGCTGGACCAAGACTGCAGGATGATTTAACAGGCAGAGTGCAAACAGCCTCTCTTAACAGCAGTGCTGCCCCCCAGCATCCCACAGTGATTTCTGTCTGAGCCTGAGGGAGGACCTGCCCCAAGTTCATTTTTCCTAATTGCTGCTGGCAGACCCATTAGTAAGGGTTCACAGGTGCCAGCAGGCAGGGGGTGATAAGGACTGACCTAGCTCATCCTTTCTGGGTGGTTTGTGGCATTGCCTGGAAGTGCTCTGTTCTGGAGGATGTGGTTTTATTAAAATTAGGAAGAAAAAAAAAAAATCAGCTTAGTGATGGGAACAGTACCAGCCACAAGAGCTGGGAAAACACAAACCCCACCGGGAGAGAGATGGGATGAAATAGGGCTGCAGACATGAGACCGAGGGAAAAGCTTATTGAGAAAATCTCTGCCCAAGCGCACGTAGTTTAGAATGAGCAATTGAGCCAAGCAGACCTGAGGGGTCTTGAGGGAGCAGCAGACAGAGGGAGACGACTGAAAATCCTCTCCTTCCTACTGTGTGCCTTCAGGCACAGACAGAGCTGGGTATTCTCTTTTCTCCAGTCAGCAGCTTGGTTTGTGCTGACCTCCTAAATATTCAGCTCATTATACAGTGTAACGTATAAATAAAACAGAAGCAGGCAGCAATATTCTCCAGGAGCATATAATCGGCTTCCTTTCCTTTTTAATTATACAGGATTTGTCTTCATGTGTCAGGCTAGCCTGTGAACTAATTTATTATTTTAACAAATTAAAGTCTGATCTTTGTGCAGTAAAGTGCTCCTCTACAGCTGCATGTGCACACCTGATTCTGGGGAGCGGTAGGGGATGAAGAGCATCAAGGGAGTCAGTAGCTGTGTGTTGCTTCTAGAGGTCAGCAGTAAGAACCTTGGGTTTAGGAGAGACAGACAGAGAAGTGGAAGCTCTGTTCTTGCAGCTCTACTGCATGTTGCCAAAGACTGGAAGAAGAGTTGACATCTTAGCGTGGTTTTGGCAAAGGCAAAGCAAAAGTAATTGCATCTGTGAACCCTCATGCCTCATGCATAGTGGGGGATGCAGTGGATAAGAAGACATTGGGTTTCTGCTCTTTGAAGGGAGAGATATGAGAGACATTCTTATGCGAGGCTCCTTCTGGGCAATGTATAAGTGAAGATCTAATGGAGAATGGGGAAATACAGGAGATAGAACATTCATAACTGAATGAAAGCAGGGCAGGAAAAGATTACTTTCTTCCAATAAGACCAGAAGTTTGTGCCTGCTAGAAAGGTCTAGGAGAGAAGAGTGGAGAAAGGCAAAAGCATTCTTCTCTATCATCACAGAGAGGAAGAACGTTCTGTTTCCATCATGCTGGAAATTACAGAGGTAGACAGATTTTTTTACAGAGGGACTTCTTGTGATCTGGTGTGCAATGCATTGTCTCTGCCCCATGGAAACAAGAGGATGACAGACAAGGAGCACTGTTCACATGTGAAGCTCAGGCCCAGGCTGCCTGCAGGACATGGGGGTATGTTTTAACCTGGCACCACTGCTGGTACAGCAAGTGCTGGTTCATGAACATGCGATGAGACCTTTCTCCTTAGCAAAGCCCTGGAAACAAAATCTGGCCTTTCATCACATAAATGAATCTGTCATTTTTATCTTCCTGCAACTTAGCGTCTCCTGATTTGCAAATAAATTCCCCATGTTGGTGGCAGCCCTAGCCATCCGTTTAAAATTAAAGCTTTGGTGCCCTTACTGGAAACTGCATCAATAATCCTCTGGCAGCTCTTTGCGCCTTCATCTTTGGCTGGCGAGGTTGGCAAATATAAGCCCCTGAAGGGTGTTGTGAACCCTGTGCATCATTTATTGAGGATACAAATGGAAAATGCACAAAGTGCTGGTCCTAGCTGTGATCTACCTAAACACAGTCCAGCTGCCTCAGCTCTGGAATGGCTCCTTGTGCCATATCAATGGCCAGCAGCCTATGCTATGCCCAGATGAGCATGGGGACACTGAGGCATTGGAAATCCAGGTCAAGACCCAGAACAGGAATATTTCCATCCAGGCAGTGCTTACAGACTTAAGTTCTCGAAGGCCAAGTCCTTTGCTATGGCCATTTTCCAGCAAGGGTAATGACAACATGGCCCTGGCTTCAGGGCCGTGGGTAAGTGGGACACTTACTGGAAGGTCCTCAGGGACTCGTGCTCCTGCTGAGCTAGCAAAAGGAGGCAATGCTCTGTCTTTTGAAGACAGCTGTGTGTGTGAGAGAGACCAGGCACAGGCAGGAAAAGGTCACTTGCAGCAAGCTCAGTGATGAATGATTAGAGATCCTCTAGGGACTCAAGTCAGAGGACAGACTTTGCTAGAAAAATGCTTTGTCTTAATTAGGTATCTGTATTAATATTTGATCTGATATTTAGTTTTTTTCTTCCCCCAGCCTGAATGGTCTCAGCTCTGCTGAGAGATACTGAATCACCTCCAAGCGATGGGAGGTCCTTGGCTCAGCTCTGCATCCTCACCTGAGGTAGCCCTTCAGGGTCTACCCCATGGAGCTGCCACCAAGGTGTACCTGTGCCCAGGTACTTCAGCAAGTGTCACAGCCCTCAAACTGAGGAGTTGGAGCTGAAGTCTTCACGGGGCAGAAGGCTGTGAAGGGCAGGTGACAGCCTGGGATCAGAGCTGCCTCCATTTCCAGCACGTGTTTGGAGTCAGCACAAAGCTGATGAAGAAGGCCCTGAGCCAAAGAGGTGCTTAAGCGAGCACTTAAGAGTTAAGTGTTTAAACAGTGACTTCTGTGGGCTCATACAAATGCCTGCAGTTGGCTAACTTTGTACTGAAGTGCTCGGATTGCTTATAGGAGGGTAAGCAGAAGGAGGGGTGGGTCCTGTGCCAGTCCCCCAGCTGCTGCACAGTACCTGGATCTCCCCAGAACGGCACTGTGGGCACAAAGCCTGGTCTGCAGCCCACTTCTGGGACCACCACATGAGGCAGAGTGTGGCCTTGTAGCCGTGCCTGTCGCTGCAGGTTGGGATGGAGCTATCAGAATGTGGACTAGAGCACAGAAAAAATATATCCCAAAGTGTGACTTGCACCTTGATGCTCAGCTTTTTCAAGTGCCCCATGTGCGGTCCCACCCTGCATTTGAGCGAGTCCCATTGGGATGTTCGGGGAGATGGGGAGGCAGCGCGATGCCCTGCTGCTTTCTCCTGCTGGGGCTGCTGTCCCTCTTAGTGCCTGCTCGGGCACCAGGGCACAGGGAAGGATGAGCCCTACTCTGTTTGAAGTGTTATATATAATCCCTTCAGATGGCATTAGCGCCTTGGACAGCAGCAGCCCTATAATCAAGCCTTCCGCTCACAGGGGCCCAGTGCTTTGGCATGATGTTTAAATCTCATTTGTGTAATGCCTGGCTGCAATTCCTGCCAAAGGATTACCCTCTTTCTTTGGTGTCCCTGAGCAGCAGCACACACAGAGTTCGAATTGTTGTGGACTGGAGTGACATGCCTCAGGATATCGGGATCCCTAGAGGCTGCTTGCACCAAATGGAGAGGAGTTTTCCCTTGTTTACTGGAGCTCCTGCTAGGCTGATGTATTTTGATATTTCTCCTGTCCTCCTTTTTATTAATGCCCAAGTCCCAGGAAAGCCTCAGAGATGAACACTTGGTGAGGGGTTGGGGAGGCGAGATCCTACCTAAGGAAGAGAGGCTGCAGCTCTTCAGAGAGCAAGGGTCTCTGCTGATGTGCTGATGTTTATGATCATGTCCCAGTGCAATGACATGCCTTGTTTCTGCTGGTGCTCCCAGCTCTCCAAGTGACTGAGCCAGACCCTAAGAGGGAGAGCAAGCACAGAATGCCCATGTGAAACCCTGTGCCTTGTGCCTGTCCTGCTTGTGTGAGTCTAAATGGAGCCAAAACAAAAACAACTTTTATTTTAGCAAAGGCTTATGTTCTCTATTTTAAGCCGGTAAACATCGCAATGGACTGAATCAGGAGCCACTTTTAGTTCCTGCTGCCCACTACCTTTCCTCCTTGGCACCCACCTGGGCTAGATGGAATGCCTTTCCTGCTCTCCCAACTGCTTTCAGCTCAGGGAATGATCTATTTAATGATTTTCAGTGGATGATTTTTTTTTTCCCATATGTATTTCCTTATGAACTCTCCAAGCTCCCTGCTCTGGACAGAACAGTTCATTTTGCAAACATTCAGCCCGTATCTGGGGGCAGAACTATTCTGCAGGATGCCTCATGCCCTAAGCAGGCAGGGATGCTTGTTCCTCTTTCCTTCTCCAGTGATCCCTGCTTTACTGTAATCACACAATTATTATGCCATTAATATGTCATATTCAGGGAAATCCACATAAACAAAGCACTAATGGTTGCCAGAAGATTGTATTCTTAGCAGCTAATGACCTGCTATTCCTCCACAGCACCACTGCCCCTTCTTTTGTTCCTGATCCATTATTTAAGCAGGAGATGACAAAATACACCTTTGCACCCAGTGCCGTTGAAGTGGAAAATCACCCCTGTGCTTGATCTTGGTTTGTTGTTTGACCTCTTATTTGCTGTTGTTGGGATCTGGGGGTATTTTTGACATGAGACAGTTCTCCCTGCTCTGCATTCTCGCTTGGGAGCATCCCTGCCACATGATGGGATGCAGCTGATGTTCTCTGCAGTGGGTAAGAAAATGCAACAGAGGCATTGCAGGGTGCAGCATGGAGGAGAGAGTGAGCTTCATAGCACTTGTGGCCAGAGCTACTCATTTTTTTGATATCTTTTTCCACTCTTTCCTGTGGATTCATTCAGTCTCTCAAACTCTTTAAGCACTGAGTGTTTCCTATAATTAATACTAGCCATTAAATTGCAGTGCTAAAAGAGAAATTACCTAATTCCAAGGAAAAACAATGAAAATTTATTACTTGTACATGAGAGAAAATGAATATGAAGCTTAGGGAGAGGAGCGCTGTGGAAGATAGAAAGGCAAGAAGAGTATTGACTTAATTCTTTTCTAGTGCAGGGCAATTTGGCTTGTAAAGTGAGTTAGATCACAATAAATTAAGTTTAGATTTCTGCACATCAGTTAAGTAATTCCTAAGACAGGACTCTAGAGCAAGGAAGAGGTGATAATATGTAAGGGAAATATTACAATTAAGACCTCATCCAGTGACCCAGAACTGATGTCCTGTCTCTAGGTGGGTGAAGCAGATGAATCAAAGTGGGCTGGCGAGTTTCAGGAGGAAATGTTGCAGGGGTATTGAATGTTCACCACAGAGATGCTCCAAGTGTGCAGCTGGGCTGGGGATAGCTAGCAAACAACATTTTCCTGACCCACAGCAGCCTTCTCACTCAAGCTTGTTGGAGCCTTTCCTGAATGGTGCATGTCCAGCTGCTCTAAGCCTATTGGATTTAATTGACATTTAAATATATAGAGAGACATCTAACAGCCTTAAGTGCTCTGTGACCACTTTTAAAATCCATTTCTCAAATCAAGTTTGATTTCTTTTTTTAAAAAAGCTAGTTTTGCTTTTCTTCCTGCCATTAAAATTTAGGTGGCAGTTGTTTTAACAGAGCAAGTCCCCCCAGGCACACCATGAAATCTTTATAAACTCGAAGGCTTTGGTGGACCTTTGATGCAATCGGCTTGCTTTTCCCTCATCTTTTACACAGCAGTAAATCATGTTTTGCAAGATGCCTCAGAAAAAACATCAACAATATTTATCACCCCGTCTACATCGGTCCTCCTGAAAACCTACAGATGGTTTACGTACGTTCCTCTGCTCGTAAACCTGCTGGGTGTGGTGACCTGATCATTTTAATAACTCTCTCCCAGTCTTTGAGGGCTTTCTCTTGATCCAGCTGGTAGTTCAGGGCTTTCTTTGTGTCATGCAGCAGGATAAATTCTGGAGGAACTCCAAATAAAGCTGTGAGGTCAAGCTACAGGGGAATAACTACCCCGTACCTACAAGGCCCTGTAGCCCTGCTCTACTAGGAGTTGGGGGAGAGTCCCTTGAAGCGGGGTGCTTGTTGGGTACTGTGCTCTGGGGATGCCCTGCAGCAGTGCTGGTGGTTGGCTGATGAGCAGCAGCTGGGGCTCCCTCCTCCCTGTCCTGTTAACACAGCGAGTGCACTGTCGCATGTAAAATCAATTACAGGATAAAAATCACCCGTCTCAAAAGCTCCGTTTTCACTATTAGCAGGCAAAATCTCCTTTGAGATGGTGTTAACAGAAATAAAAAAAAAAAAAAAGAAAGAAAAGGGGGGGGGGAAAAAAAAGAAAAAAAAAAAAAGGAGTAAAGATCAATTATTGGATAAGATCACAATTTTCTTAGGGGCTGAGCCATCTGTAAATGTTTGAATCTCTCTGCATTACGTGTTGAGATCAAAGAGCCTGTGCTGCTGGAATGATGCGATCTTATCGGCGCTGTCTTGCACTCGCTGGCCAGGTGCCAAAAAAGCTTCTCTGTCCTTTTTGCTTGGCACCCCAGGAGGGCATGGCGTGGCAGGGCTGCAGGTCTGTGCGTCTGTCTGCTTTTGCTGAGACCATGCTGCTAGAGAGCGGGACCCACCAGTGGTGGGGGTGTTTGGTTAGAAATTAATCATTTCAAACTCCAACGACCAAATTCTCTTTAACACGTCGCTACAGGACTGCAGGGAAAAAGAAAACAAGAAAAGAAACAAAGAAAAAAGAACCAACAAAAAACAAAGGCTTAGCTAAGCTCACTGTTAGCATCTTCCAGCGACGCCTGGCTCGGGGCTGCCCAACCTCTGGAGCGGGGCCGGGTGCTCCTTCCTGTCTCTAATGGGGCTGACTTTGTGCGCGCAGGGCTCCGAGGCGGACTGGGACGACCTGTGGGATCAGTTTGAAGAGCGGAGATACCTGAGCGCTCGGAAGTGGAAGGGCGGAGAGGACCCGTACCGGCTCCATGCCTTTAACCAGCGGGAGAGCGAGAGGATGCCCAGTGACCGTGCCGTCCGTGACACCCGCCACCACAGGTTCTGCCCACAATGCCCTCCCTCCCCTGGGATGCCAGGCACTGCGGGGGGACCACAGTTCTGCTGGGGGGGTTAGGGCAGGGGCACGGAGAGGTGTGCGCAGCAAGGAGACGCGCTTGCCCCTAGGATGTGAGGTAGTGGCCTTAGGTTGCATACAGAAGATTCACGTTGAGTATTAAGAAAACTCTTTGCAGAAAGAACAGTGAGGCGGTGGCAGAGGCTGCACAGGGAGGTGGTGGAGTCACCGTCCCTGGAGGTGCTCAAGAACCATGGAGATGTGGCACTGAGGGACGTGGTGATTGAGTGATACTGATGGTAGGTGGATGGTTGGACTAGGTGATATGAGAGGTCTTTTCCAACCATAATAGCTCTATGAGCCTATGATTTAAGGGCATCCTAGGATTCACAGAGAAATCAGGAGAAGTGGCAATGGTAATGTTATTCAGTCTTCTGTATTTTCCTCATCTCCTTCAAGAAATCTTGTTATATGGGCAGATAGTAGTGTTCTGCTTCCTTGATTTGAGGATGTTAGAGGGGGATCTGGGCTTTTAGACTGGGTTTTGTTCTGGCTGGATTGTATCCTTAAAATCAAATATTTCACTTAAATTGATTTATTGTCAGGTGTAGTAATCCTGAATCTATCAATTAAAAACATTACTTCCCATGTAAATGCATTATTCCAAGATCATAAGAACAGAAAGAAAAAACCTTTTTTTTTCTCTCCAGAAAAGCAGGATAAGTTTGTGTGATATATAGCTGCAGCAGTGGGTGTGCAGGAACACATCACTGTGATGGGCATAGCCTTTGCTGGTGCTGGGAACTCTTGTCTTGTGAAGGAGGCCCTGAGATGGTGCAAATGGATGGAACAGCTGCTCAGCAACTGTTTTTCTCTACAGAGGGAGGAGTTCATGGGGGGCTGTAAGAGTCTATTGTGGAGTGAACGGGAGAGGTAAGAACTTATTGGAGCTGCTGAAAGAAATAACCCAGCATCATGGTGGTAAAAACATATCCTTTGGCACCCAAAAATTCTCTTCAGCACTTTGGTTGAAATGCTGAAATGACAACAGCTCTCCAGCCCTCTAGTAGTCAGTAGTGCTTACTTATTTATTTATTAATACTATTTGTTTTCCTAGCCCTTTTTCATAGTAAGGAGTAGAAGCTCCTTTCTCCAGAATGGGGCTAACAGCCTTGATGGACACTTATTAGAGTAGATCAGAGAGTGAGCGTGCTATTCCTGGAGGGAATTAACCCCAAGGTTATTAACCATCTGCCCTACTAAGAAAGAAGGTAGACTCAGTTGCCCCCTGGCTGCACCCAGGTCCTGGCATGGTGGCCTGGGGGAAGATGGAAATGCAGAGTGCAAAACATCCCACATAGAAGAAAATGTTTACTCAGAATGCATGTGATTGAGGAGCTGCTGCAGCTGGTGCTTCAGCTGTTCATGAGGGAAGCTGCATCCTACAATGTGCCTTGCTCCAGTGCATTGCCGTGCAAAGAGCCATGCCAAGGGGCTCCCAGCTGCCATCCCCAAAGAGGCTCACGTGAGGGGCAGGAGGCTGTAGGGACACTTGTTCACCTCTAAAGCACGTCCTTGGGGTGAGCAGGTCTCCTACAGTCTCTCAGCCAAGTGTTGGTGCCCAAAGCAGAATGCTCTGCTCTCACACCAAGTTTTCAGGTTTTGCTTTAATTGCATTCCTGGTTATGCACCAAGCAAGCTCTTGGACCACATGAAGGGATGCCTTTCCCAACGGAAGGGCAATGCAGCATCCTGTGATGGTTATCCCATCCCCACCAAGAGTCAAGACTAAGAAATTCCCATGCTCACAACACCAGCTTGAGCCCAGGTGCAGGTTGCACGTCTGAGCTGTGCATGAGCATTGCTTGTTGCTGGGGTAGGTGGCTGATCCCTTTAGCTGTTGTGGTCACAGGCTGCTTGGGATACCTCACTGCCACTTCTTACCTTTAGCAGCAGTTGAGCTGCCATCATATAATTACAGAATGACTTGGGTTGGAAGGGACCCTAAAGCCCCCCCAGCTGTAACCCCAGCTGTGGGCAGGGCTCCCCCCACCAGCTCAGGCTGCCCAAGGCCCATCCAACCTGGCCTTGTGCACCTCCAGGGATGGGGCACCACAGCTCTGGGCAGCAGTGCCATGCATAGGGAGCGTATCTTAGCTTTTCAGCATGGCTCATTTCAGCATAGCTAGTTTTGGAAGTTGACAGAGAGTGTGCCTTATCTGAACCAGAAGAACTAGCCTGAGCAGGGATTTCTGCTCACTGTTGAAGTGAAGCAGATAGATAAAACTGGGGACAAGATCAACAGGTGTTGCAGCAGTGTTCTGGAGATGTAAGAACTTCCAGCAGACTTTGCTAGCAACTGCAATGTGTTTAAGTGTGCAAAGGATGTCAGCCAGCCTCAGGCATCCCCTACTGCCTGTTTTATTCTATTCCCCCTGCTTCTCCTTCTGCAGCTCCAATACAGGTTCTGTAGTGTTGTCTTGAGCTGGCAGAGCATGGAGGACAAAGACAGAGCCCTGCTCAATCCTGGCACAAGGCAATAATCCTCTGAATTTCTGAAGCTGCCTGAGTCCCAAGTGTTTTATGAGAGGCCATATCTTCCCGGCTGAGCTTGAATTTTACAACTGCTGGAGGGGGTATATTTGTGTGCATATGTGCATGTCTGAGAAAAAGCAAGCAGCTGCTCAAATCGAGCTGTGGTTAAGAAGAGAGCCTTGCAGGCATGCTGGCAGGTTTGGAGATTGGACACAGCATCATCTGCTGACATGGAGCGTGTTCTCAGCCATAAACTTGATCACATGGACTTGCCCCCCATAAAAATCTTATCTTGCAGTCTGTCATATTCCCTTTGCTTGCAACAACACATGCCGTAAGATTTTCTTGTTTTTGATGGCACGGCCTTTGATTTAATCTTTCTAAGCTCTCCTTGCACTTCTCACACTGCCTTGTTTTCCTCCAACCTTGTTGCCCACTAGTCCAAAACCATGTTGAGACAACCCAGCATTTCCTTTGATTCTCATCAGTTAGAAGTGCAGTTCCCCGTGCAGGGATATAGGTGTGTCTTGTCTTTTTAATCCCCAGAAGCTGAACATAATCTGGAGAATACAGAAATGCCTCTATGTTTCTCGCTTGGCTTGTTTTAGAGCACAGATAAAGACCTGTGTTGTGCTTTTGCACCTGCATTTCCTGGCTGACAGGATAGAGGTGGGGTTGTGCTCTGTTCTGCTGTCCTCATTGGTACCTGAACTGAAGACCTGAAAAGCAGCTGAGTAGCTAGCATGTGCCTGAAGCTCTTTAACTCCGATCTGAATGTGTCTGGATGCAAAGGGGTATGGCTGTCTTCCTGCTTTTGTGGTTCTTTATTAGCTATCACTTATGATGTCCAAAGCCAGAATGCTGAGAATATTGAGATTTGCAGTTGTTGGCAGCTAAGCAAAGAGGGCAGCACAGGCCTTCCTTGCTATTAATCAGAAATAAGCACTTCATAAAATCGTAAAGTAATTCTGCTTGGAAGAAAACCGCAGATCAGCCTCCTGGCTATGAAATCGGACCAGGTTTCTTTGCTGTTGCAGAAACCACTGTGACCTCTAGGTCTCCTGCCTGTCGTGTGGATCAGTGTTTTGCAACACAATTTAAAAACCTTGACTGCAGCACATGTAATTTGTAGCTGCCTCTGATTTGTGTAACGGGCTTTGAAGTTGCTCGAGTAGCCAGCCTTACATTACCCACGTCTGTCCTATCATGCAGACACTGCAGTCACTCACAGTCAGTGCATTTAAATGAGAGGAGGAGGTGATACACATCAAAGCACTCTTGATAAAGCTTCCTGTCCTCACTGCCTGCCGTGCAGTGACTGCACTGCACCGCAACAACTGCTCAGGCTCTGCTGTAGACGAGGCTCAAGCAAACTCAACGTAACGTCCTTGTCTCCAGTCTGTGATGCTGCCTGAAAAGGGGGAAAATATTAATTTTAGCTAAATTTCCCATTCTCCTGCTTCTGTTGGATCTGGCCTGAAGGTGCTCCACAAAAGGGAAGCAGTTTGTGAGCAGCATCCCTAAATAGCATCCTGGGCTTAATCACCTTTGAGACAGTTGTAATCTAGGCAAGCCCCACTGGCATCAGAGGGAGATTATTCGGTTTCACACTGGTATCAAAGAGATCAAAACCTGCTCAGGGACATGCAGGCTTCCTGAAAACACTTTTATGTTGGTATAGCAAAATTACTCAGCATCAAGCCTTGAGTGAAGTGCTTTGAAGTACTGGAGGTTAAAGACTTATCTTCTGCTGCTGTCTCACCCAGGTGTGGGAACACCTGATGGGTCTCCTTGGGGACCTGTGGGCTGTGATTTGGGCTAGAAGCATGCAATCTTGGCCAAGAGCTGGTTATGTGTCCAGGCTCTCATCTTGGCAATGGCTGTGGCCTCACCAGTATGTGTGACAGCATCTGTGACTCTTCCTGCCCTGTTTTTGCTGTCTGGTGGAGGAGACCTGATGGTTTCTGAGACAGGCTGATGGCTTTAGGGGACAAAACTCAATGAATGTAATCATCTTTTTCAAATATCTATTTTTACTTTATAGCATTTTTGAAGCTTTTTTTTTTTTTTCTTTCCATTTAGTGGAAAGAAGTGTTGAGAAGGGGCTATATAAAATGTGACTTAATGGGCTTAAGCACTGAGAAGTTGTATCTCCCCTAAGATAGCTTTAAGCAGAAATGGTACTGGGATAAGATGCTGCAGCATGGGCAGTTAAGGGACAGGGTTGGTTATGAATTGATCACAGATACTGTAGGGAAATGGCAAATGATGATTTTGCAAATTCTGCAGTTGTGGATTTGAAGTCCTATTTCTCCCCTTCTTTTTCTTTCTCCTAAGCGAAAAGGATGAGGGTGACCCTTGGGAAGGAGTTCAGAAGTGAGATAGGCTGTGTAAGGATCTGATGGAAATATACAGGCGAATGTTCTGAATGCATGAGGATGTGCTGCTTAAGGGGCTGTAACTCATTTCTTCTGGAGGGCAAAGCTAGTCATATCGGAAAGTACAGGAAAGAGCTGTGCTGGGAGAGTGAGTTATGGCTCCTGTCTGTACAGCAAGGAGAAACTGCTCCTGAGCTGCATGTTCTTGGCTAAAAGCTTTCTGTAGGATGTGGGGGATCAGCAGAGCCTGCCAGGCCCTGCAGACCCCTGCTTACAGAGCCCAGGTCCTGGCAGAGAGGAGATTCTGGGCTGACCTAGCCAACACTGGGTTATAACATGGATTTCACATCTCCTACGCCTTATGTTCATTCAAGTTGTCCCCTGTGCCAGCCCTGCATTGCTTCGCTGGATACAAAGGGTGTCAACAAGGGACAGACATTCTCCTGAGAAGAGTGGAGGAGGCACCTTTAATTTATTTGGGCTAGTATTTTGCTTGCCGAAAACTGCTGAGCAAAACAGATGAAAGCAGCTTCTGCCCCTTCCCCAAGTGATAGATTTTCTTCACCGAGGTTATTTTTGTCTTATTTCCCCATGAGGCAGCTTTGATTTTGCTTTGGAAATTCCATACCCTCCCCCACCGCTATTATATTTTGCCAAGAAAACGTGCACAAAATACTTCTGGGTTGATCGAAAGCGATTCTTCCTTTGTTCTTTTTCAATTTCTCCATTCATTCAAGAAAGGTGAAAAAATGAAGTTTGCCTCTCTGCTCTTCTTAGCAGCCTTGTGGGGAGATGATGTGCACTGAATCCTTTGATGAGGACAGCTGGGCATGCAGTGGATTGGGGATTTTCTTGTGCAGATGCTGGGGATCAAGGAGGCTGCCCCAGCACAACACCAGCTGTAGAGCCCACAGACAAAGTGCTGGAGCTGGTGCTGATAGGCTCTTGGTTGAATCCCAGTGCCTCATTCTAAAGTGCCCCGTCACTAAGGGCACAGACTAGGAAGAGCAGAAGATGTACAGCCTTTGAAGCAGGGTTTTTCCCATGTTAATATTCCCCTGCGAGTTAGTGCTGAAAAGCAGCTGCAGCTTAGATGTGCTGTCAGCCCAAACTTGAGGTAGTGGCCATCCATCCATCAGTGCCACCTGTCTCTCCAGCCTCTTATCTCTCACTCAGGCCCTCAGGAAATGGATGAGCTGGTACTGCCAAGGCTAATTATTCCTCCAGACAGAAGACGTGATAAAATATTAACCTTTTTCAACAACAGAGCCCTAGTTAATTAGATCCACTTCTGTGACACATTCACCCGGAGATAAAAGCTCATCTCCAGGAATCTGCCTGTGTGCAGCGATCTCTCTGTGTGTCATGATGGGAGCAGAAGGTGGGTAGAAGGAGGATGAAGACAGCTGGGAATTTAATAAAAGCCAGTGACCTGCCAGTAGCTGTGCCCTGAGGAAGAACCACTCCATTCTGATGTGAGGATGTGAGCAGCAGATCAACTCAAGCACCACTGCTTTCATCCAAGATGCTGAAGCTCTGCGTGGAGGCAGAGCAGGGGCTGGTCAGATCTGTTCAGCTCACCTTGCCTGGGTTATGGCTATGTTGTCAGTTTGGGGACTATGTCAGTGGACAGGAGTTGGCCAGGTTGGCTGAGTAATGGTGTTTTGCTTGGTTGATTTTTTAAGAAAAATTAAAAACAGGAGTTAGCAATTTCAGGCTAAATCAAAAGTGAAGCTCTTAGGGAATCTGACAGTAAAAATGCAGGAAGATGTAAGGCCTAACTGATCTGTTTTTCTCACCCAGAGAAATCATTTAGATCTCAAATGTTTTTGACGCTCTTAGTCATCTAAAAATGACAGGCTGTATTTAAAGGCAAGCAATTTCTAAAATCAGATAAAAAGAATGTGTTGGATTTCTAGGGAACAAATGATGCAGCGGAGCAGAAGCAATGCTGTGATGCGTGTTGGGTCCCCAACATCTGCAGGAGATGTCAGTGGAGAAGCAAAGTACAGCTGTGTTGCACTGGGGAGGGCTGGGAGGCCCTGGGGACCTTTTAATGGCAGGAGGTGGTGGTGGCTTCTGGTGACTCCCAGTGGGTGGGTTTTTAGCACCCATTCCTCTATGGAACACAGTGTCTCCTCCTTGACCTCCAGAAGCCTCCATCCTTATGATGCAGAGAAAAGATCCTATATTTTTGGAGGAAAGAGAAAGCATGCCCTAAACCATAGCAGGGCCCACGAGTGATTTCAGAGGATGGATATTGCTTCATCACCAAGTGCTTTGGTGCTCCCAGGCTGCCATTGATCACTCCCTGCTAGAGCCTCCCTCTTCCTTTGACTGCTATAACGTATTGACTACTTGCCTTATAATTATTATGTGCCATTGATTACTTTGATAGCTTGCTCTGAGCAATTCTGACAGAATAAAGTTGTTTGTTTTAACTTTCATGCTTGTCGCAGTGTTTCTATTGACCTGATATGTTTACCTAGACTGAAATCGAAGTTGGGTATTAGCAAGCAATGGAACTAATTCTCTGAAGTTGGCTACGGTTGATAGTTCAGGCTGCAAGCAAATTCTTTCTTTTTTTCCCCATCAAAAGCATCAAAAGCACCCTCACTACCTGCAGTGCTTGCATTAAGTCAGGGACTTCCCAACTTCTCGTGCTACACTGTCAGTAAGGGGGTTGGGGTGCACAAGGAGCTGGAAGGGAACAGAACCATGATGGCTGACCCAGACTGGCCCAGGAATGTCCCCAACCCTGTGGCATCATGCTGAGCAATAACATGAAGGGAGTTGGCTAGGGAGGCTGCCATTGCTCAGGGACCAACTAGGCATCACTCAGATAGTGGTGGGAGTTGTATTGTTCATCACTTGCTTTGTTTATTCTTTCTGTTGTTGTTGATTTTTGATTGTTTCTCTTTCCTTTTCTTGCTTTCTTATTAAGCTGTCCTTATCTCAGCTCATGAGTTGTTTTTTTTCCCATTTTTTTCCCCCCCATCCTCCTGCATGGGGAGGAAAGTAAGCAACTGGCTGCATGGTGCTGAGCCAGGTTAAATCACAATCGGTTGGAGAAACAGTATAGGCCCTGAGTCAGTGTGGAGAGCCCAAGAATCCCAAAATATTCATGAGCTTCTTTGAAAATCAAGATGTACAGTCTTGTTTAACTTGGCTTTGAATGCAGCTATATTATTCTCTCCTTCCATTTGAGTAGATTCTTTTTATTCTCCTCCCCTTTTCCAAAGAATAAAATCCAGTGAATTGTTAATAAATTATTAATGAATCATCTTGTCTGTCGGTTCACAAGCAAGCAGCACATCATGTGCACAGAAGGCTTTTTTTCCTTCTTGCTTTTCTCCCTTTCTTCAAAAGTAGCTGTTGGATTAATTATTTTATTATCCATCTTTAAGGGAAAGAAAGAGAGAAAGGGAAGGAAGGAAGAAAAAGTAGGAAGGAAAGGAAGAAAACCAAAAGAGGGAGCAACTTAAAAGAAATACTAAGTGTGCACCAGCTAAATATAACACTACTGCAACTGCCAGAAGCTACATAAGAACATCTCCTCCTTGGCCAACCTGCTCTTTGAGTTGAACTCCAGTATCTTTTGGAACTTCCTGGAGGCAGTGCGAGTGATGACCATTCAGGCAGCTCTGATTCCCTGCTAGTGCTGGTGGTTTGGTAGTACGTGTTCTTCTGGGAATTTACTCTACAGCCCAAACTGGTTTGAGACACTGGCAGTGTTTTCCTGATGGTCTTCCTTAGTATTATCCCTCTGCATCTAGTTAACACATACCAAATAATTCCTTGCCAGCTCTGATGTTAACCACTACTGAATATTTATTGCAGGTTGTACTGTGCATTCTCACCCTTGCTCAAACTTTTTGCATCCTTAGTGGTCTGTTTGACTGGGGATTTTCAAGGAGAACCAAAAATAGTTATGGGGATGACATGTCCTGAAGAAGGCAGCGCTGACCCCCCCTGTGTGAACACAGTTACAGTGAACACAACAAGCCTACAGAGTGCTGAGCTAGTTTTCATGATAAAAATATAACAAGAGAAAGCTCTTCTTGGCTTTATTCTTCACTTATGGACTGCTACTGATTTCCAGAAGGGCTCCCATCCTTTTGGTAAGGTACAAATGTATATGTGAATGCATCTTGTTTGAGATGTCAGGTCTCTGGGTTGATATAAGAGGGTTGATGTGAGCCCCATGGCTGCAGTGTGGAGGCAAACCCAAACAGTCTGAGGTGCATGCTGGCTAGACCATTCTCCTACACATTTTCAAGGAGAAAAGGGGGGGTTGCACCATGTGTAGTTCATCTGCTGCTCAAAACTAATATGTAGAGAACACATTGGAAGTGGATGGCAAGTGTCAAGGAAAAAGCACGCTCCAAATGAATGGACCAAGAAAGGCTTAGATGCAGAGTTGGTCTCCAGTCATGCTGTTATCACTGGGCTGCTTGCTCTGTGTTTCCAAGACAGGCTTTGGTGTGTTGAGGGGCACTATGAGCCAATTTAAACCCAAAATGGGTTGAAATGCTCTGGAAGTTGACGTGTTTCCCCTCAGGAAAACCTCTAGGTATGCAGAGTTGGCTGTGCATTGAGTCTATGCGAGTGTTTGATAACTTGGTCAGGAGCAGGAGGGTCAAAACAAACTAAGAGAAATGTCTTCAAACAGTGTCTTTGAAGGTCTGTGAGGTGCTGAGGTGTCTTCAGCTGTAGCAATGCCCAAGTTTGGGATTTTGCAAGAGGTCTTTGCAGCTCCTGTGATGTAACAACTTTAATTTTGAAATTATTTCAAATTGGAATGGGAAATAAACCTCAGAAAAGTGAAACTTATCGTTAAATGAAAGCTCAACTTCTTGGCTTCTGGGATAAAGGCAGAATAGTCTGTGTGTGTGGATGCTCTATCTTGGGTGGTTTGAGCCCCTCCAGCTTCACTGAGCAACTACAGCTCCCACCTTGCAGGCTGCTGCACATCCCTGCTAGCACTTGCAGTGCTAACACTGCTCCCCAGTCCTGCTGCAAGACTTTAAAATTCAATTTTAAATGACTTCAGCCTGTAAGTTCATCACACTGCAAGGTTATTACATTTTTTTTTTGTTATTTTGTTTTTTAAGGAACAATCTTAAAAAAAAAATCTTTCAAACTTTCTTTCTTTGTTTCCTGAAAATATTGTGGGTGGGGTTTTATGCTTCTTTTTTTTTTCTTGTTGGCAATTGGGTGACCTATGAAATACCACAAGCAGCACAAAACATTTATCCAGTGACAGCCTGAGGTAGCACAGGCAGTTGTTAGCAGGTTTATTTTCATTATTACAGCAATTTTAGGGCTGCATACTGCAATTTGCACTTGCAGTGAGGTATTAAATTGAAATTACCCCAGATGTAATTGTCACACAAAATAATCCTGGACATGGTGGATTTAATGCTTTTCCAAGCTGTGGTTTTTATTACCCAAGCAAGTGCCAAAAAACCACTTAAGCTGAAATCTGCTTTCTCAGGAGCCGGAATGTGTAGCTGTTGTTAAAATGGGGGGGGTGAGATGCAGGAAGAGGGCCAACGGGAGGAAACAAATGTCGTGTAATGTGGGGTGTGGAAGCAGCAGTGGCCATTGCCTATGCAGTAATGGCAGCGCAGTCATCCATCCCATCTTTGGGATGTTACAAGCCTCATTGAACAGAAGTTAGGGGCGAGCCATAGAGCTGGTGACCAAGCTTTGGATGTGCTCGTGAATGAAGTTTTAGTGCTTTCTGCGTGCATGAGGTCTAATTGGGCTGACGCAGCACGAACAGATCTGGAGTTTTAAAGACAAGTTGCCTTGCACAGGGAGCTCTCAGCACATCGCTACGGGCTCAGCTGGTGTGCAATATCCCCAGCTCTCCCATGAGTGGCTGATACATACCCTGGAGCATTATTTATTAGCTTCTTAACTATTGTAGTAACGTATTGATGGCTCGGTATTTTCCACCCTCTCTTGCTCTTCTCCTGAAATAGCTTCCCTTGTTAGCTACGCAGACTCCCCCGCCTCGTGCTGGAAGTGAGTGGAAGGACACACAGCTCAAAACAGCTGGGAGATAATTGTGTATAAATAGCACACGGAGAGCGACTGGTACCGTCTGTCACCACAGCTCTGCAGAGCAAGTGAGAGCCTCTCCTGTGCACAGAGCAGCAAAAGCAGTTTGCTTCTTGTGATGTCAGGTTGGGAAAACTCAGCTGCATTGCATTACTGAACGATGCAAGGGGTCAATGAGATGAGTAGCTTAGAATCATTAAGATTGGAAAAGGCCACTAAGGTCAAGTCCAACTGCCAACCCTTCCCCACCATGCCCACTGACTGTGTCCCTCACTGTCACATCTCCACGTTTCTTGAACATTTCCAAGGATGGTGACTCCTTGGCAACCCGTGCCACTGCCTCACCATTCTTTTTGAGAACAATTTATTCCTAATATCCAACCTGAACCTCCCCTGGCACAACCTGAGGCTATTATTTCTTGTCCTGTCACTGTTATGTGGGAGAAGAGGCCAACCCCACCTCACCACAACCTCACTTCAGGTCATTGTAGAGGTCAATAAGGTGTCTCCTGAGCCTCCTCTTCTCTAGACTGAACAATCCCATTCTATCAGCTGTTCCCTGTAATACTTATGCTCCAGACCCTTCACCAGCTATAGTGCCCTTCTCTAGACACACTCCAGCATCTTGATGTCTTTCTTGCAGTGAGGGGCCCAAATTGAACACAGCACTTGAGGTGCAGCCTCACCAGTGCCAAGTACAGAGGAATGATCAACTCCTTAGTTCCGATGACTGCACTATTTCTGATACAGAAGGGCATGGCCTGGTGCTGGTTAGTAATTCAGAAACATATTTTGCTTCTCTGAGATGTAGCTTTGATGGACGAGGGTGTTGCCACATGGAGCAATGTTATCAACGCTTCTCCTGCATGCAGAGTGGGCGTGCACCTTTGAGGTGCTTTGAGGATGGACATTGCATTATAATTGGATGAATGATGATTTTTTGGAAGGTTGGTGATTGTGTAGTCATGAGAAATATGGCTAGGTCAAGCGAAGGCAGGATTTGGAAAGCGTTTTGAGTGGAACAATAAGAAAGCAACAACTGAGTTAGTGCGTGCTGGAGAACACTCTGCTCTTCTTGTGTTCATGACGTCCCACCTTGGATTTCAGCATCTGAAGGCCCTTTTTCTCTTTCTCTCCATAGGTGTACAACTCTGCGCTACCGCCAGGATCTCCCTCCCACCAGCATTGTCATCACCTTCCACAACGAGGCCAGGTCTACTCTGCTGAGGACCATTCGGAGGTAAGAGCTCTCTGTCTCCTGAAGCATAGTCGTAAATGCTTTTAGAAAGGGTGAGTAGGCTTGAGCTTTCTGTGAAGAAAGGCAGAATGTGCCAGCACTCACTGCAGCAAAGTGAATAGACCCACCAGCTATGAGCACAATTACCAGGGGAAATTAGCATGAAATTTGGTCTCTGAGAAGTAGGTTTTACAGAGAGGTGCTAGGGAAGCAAGTAGTTGTGCTTGCTTTTCCGGTCTAGTATTGGGCTGTCTGAGAGGAGAGGCAAAAGAATATTACAGAGCCTGGAATAACAGTTTTAAATGCAGCTGGGTACCAGTGCTCAGCTCTGTGCTGTCCCTGTTGCCTAGGGGTGGTCATCATTCTGCAAATCTGCTCTGGTATTGCTGCTTGAGCTTCTCCACTGAGCCATCCAATGCCAGAAAGGCTTTACTAATTGAGAAGCTCTAATAGTACACATGCAGACAAGATTTTCAAGGATGGTTTCTGTTCTCTTCTGGGTGCACTTTGGAATGCTCTGGGAATGTGGCCATTCTTTAATTTGTCTGTTTGTTCTTGGCTGGATTTTGCTGTAGTCAGTTAGAGACAAAGGCTTCATTTTCACTGCAGAATTTAAAAATCAGTGTTTAATCCCAGCATGTGCCTTGCTGCACTTGAGGGAATATATAATGAAATGTGTCCATCACACCTTTGAGAGGCCTGTGTCCAGATCTCAGCTGGTATCTTCTTTTAAGGAAAGTTCTCTGCTGTCTGACAATAATAAACATTTCACAGCTATGTTCCATGCTCACATAGTGAAGACTTGGTTAGCAACAAGCTGTAGGCTCTAAGGTCGTGTAGATACATAGGGGTAGCTCTTGTTTGCCAAGATTTCAGCCCTGCCGTGTTCACCGTCACATCCTGAATAAGCACTCCTCTAGAAGCAGCATCCATCCTCAGGTGGGTGCAATCCATGCCACAGGCGAGTTTGACAGTCCTAAAATTGAATTCCTGCTTTGCTTTATGGTTTTCTGCCCAATCCCATCTCCTTCAATTCACACTTAATAACCTATTACTGCTTTCTCTGTCTAGGGTGACTGGATTTTGGGTGTGCACAGCACTGACACTTCATATTATGTACCAAGTCCTTCATGCTGAACCTTTTCTTTTACGTTTACAGTGCCCTGCTTGGGGCTATCATCTTCCAGACTCCACTGTAACAGGGATGGCAAGGCAAAGTCAAGCACAGTCCTCTAGAGCATCTATAATGTGGGAAGTGTGGGGACAGACTTCAGTCTCATCTCTCCCATACCTTGGCACTTCACTCTGCTGGCAATTATGATCAGGAATGATGCTGCCACATGAGAGATGTTAGACATTATGCCTGGTTCCCCCTGCCTCTCTGTAGTTGCCATGCTGTGCACTCATGAGCTGACATTTAGGAAATAGCACTTTTTCTCCTAATTCCTGTGGTTTGGAGATGACCTTCCAGCAACAAGTTTTCCTGTTTTCTTTTTGGAAACAGCACTCTGGGGTTTGCTGTGATCCCTCCAGCCCTTAGTAGCAAGTCTTCCTTGTGACATGGCTCCTGCCTTGCTCCCCTCTGGCCATGACTGTGCTTGTATTGCCATCTCTCTGCCTGTGGTTGGACCCAGCTGAGAGTTCATCTGCCTCTTCATCCTCTGTGGGTTCATTTGCTGTGCCTTCTGACTGATCTGTAGAAGCAAATGCTTAGTTTAATTAGGTCTTCCAGATAACACCATCCCATGGTGGCTGTAACAGCATGGATCATTTTCCATTGGCCAGACAAACAAACCATGTCCTCCTGTAGCTGCTTCATGCCTTTTGGAACAGTTTGTGACCAAGTACCTCAAAACACTACCAATCACTGCATGCAGCCGTTGTCCCCATTCTCATCACTACTTCTCCATGGTGCACTCTTGATATAACCCAGGTGGCAGGTGAGGAACGGAGAGGTGATTGTTGGAAGCTGGTGGAAGATTTGCAATTACACACCTGGTTTCCTGAGTGAGTTAAGTTTCCCCCTCTGCTGCAGAATGAACGCTGCCTATTAACCTCAGTTGCAGGAGGAAGGAATTGTGCCAAGGGTGATCGTTGGGCTTGTCCAAACCAGGGCACCAGGGAGCACTTCTCACAGGACCGTGTATATAAGAGGAAGGATGGTGCTATTCCTATAGCAACAAGCTGTAGGCTCTAAGGTCGTGTAGATACATAGGGGTAGCTCTTGTTTGCCAAGATTTCAGCCCTGCCGTGTTCACTTGGGATCCCAAAAGCCCAACATGCACTGAGGCTGAGGTGCATAGCAGGTTCTGTGGTTGCACTTGGCTCCTGATAGAGATGGCAATGCTCTAGCCCATGACGCAGAGATTCCAGCATGCAGCCTCTGCAGCAGCCCTTACACCAGGCACGTCACAGGCGTTTGCTACACTTTGCTGATGAGCCATTTGCGTCATCCAAACTGCTGAGAAAAGCCAGCAGGCTATGTGGAATAATGGATTAATTAAAGGTTTTGTGATCCTTTCTCTGGCCATTTGCCAGTTGGAAGAATGAGAAAAAAAAAAAAAAAACAACAAAAGCTAAGCTAATGGTATGCCCAAATCTCTGCAAATGATGTTGTCAGCATCCGTGAATGTGTATGCAGCTATGCTTGCTATACCTGAAAGTGCCCAGGTAGTAAGGACTGAGTATCATACCACAGAAGAGAACTGGTCAGAGGGAAGGAGATGGTGAATAGCAAAGTGTTTCTTCACATTTGTGGAAACTACTGCTGGGTTCTTATTGGAGCTGCTCACTTTTGTAGTGACCTTGAGTAAGTCTCTTATTTTGCATCTGTGTTCAATTTCACCTGTGTCCAGCTCTGAGGCTTACTGCAATAAAGGTGGTGACTCGTCAGTAGCATGGAATGGGACTACATGTGTAAACCCCAGGAGGAATGAGGGGAAGAAGCTGCCATACAGAGACCCCCTTTAAGGATAATTTCAGTGTCTTTTTCTCCTTCTCTCTCCACCCTTCTCCACTGAGGAGATTGATTTATTCATATATTTATTCCTCAGATTTGCAGCTGGAGACCTCAGAGCAGGAACAGGGAGGCTTCATTATTTACCTTGTGCTGACAAACCAAAGCATGTCCTTTGGCAGGCATCCCAGTGTGAGTGCTGTGAATACCACATCCAATATTTAGATCCCTAATTAGAGGGTAGAATATTACACCTGTCACTTTCCTGGCGCTTGCAAGAAAGAAGGGTGATGCTCTGCACAACCAACACCTCACTCCTGCTCACGTGCAGATACCTTGCCTGCATTCCAGTGCTCTCAGAACAGGGAAAAAGCAGAGCCAACACCTCCTTCCTCCAACAGCATGTAGCACTGTACAGATTCTGTGCCATAACTGAAGTGAGGCTGATTAAAGGAGCAAAAACAAGCCAGGTGTTGCTCAGAAACTGTATAATTAGCACTTTGGGGTATTTTATTTATTTATTTATTTATTTATTTATTTATTTTGCTTAAGCCCTGGACTTTTTTTTTTTTTTAATTTGCTAATCATCTCTCACAGTGACTAAGTACACAGTGCCAAGAGCACTTTTACCTTTTGATGTTAACATAAGAGAACTCTTGAATTTCAAAGAGTGTGGTGGGTATTTGAAAGAATAAAATGTGAGAGCTGCAGTGTAATCAAAGCTCATTATGGTTATTCTTGGTGTGATGTCTCTCTACCTCCATAATTAGTCATTTTCATTTATTGAAGCAGTTCATTTTGGTGAGCGTTTCCTCTCCTTGCTCTCGTCCTGATTTTGATAATTGTGACCTTTGGTCCCTCCAGGGCTCAATTTTACTCCCAAAGGCTCTCTCTCTGTCTTTCTCCCTTCTCTTTTCATTTTTCCCTAAGTCCCACTGTGTTGCCATGGAGAGAATTAACAGGTTCAGAGGTTAATGTCCACAAGCCACCTCTGCAAAGCAACTAGTATTTTGGGTGACCAAAAAAGAAAAAAAAATGCCAACCTTCTGTCAGAGAGTTTGAACTGCTCTGTGAAAACACTTTTTATGAGTCAGGATGAGATTTGCATGGGTAGATGTTTGAAATGGGAGTTCTTGGATCTGATGCTTGTCTTTAGGCAGACTGGAAAGGATCTGAACAAAATGTTGGGGAAATTTTTTACTGAGAGAGCGATGATGTGCTGGCATGGGTTGGCCAGATGTGCATGTGCATGCCCCAGCCCTGGAGATGTTCATGGCCAGGTTGGATGGAGCCTGGGCAGCTTGAGCTGGTGTGCCTGATTTAGTGGTTGGCCACTCTGCCTGTGGAACTGCCTGTGTTGGAACTGGATGGTCTTTGCGATCCTTTCCAACCAAGCCATTCTATGATTCTATAAGATGCTGAGGAGTAGAACTGGATTTGATTGTGAAAACTTAGTGTGAAATTCTGCATGGTTACAGCTGCATAATATCTGCTCAATCCACTGAAACAAAGAACATTTCCATACTAACTTTGCAAGATAATTCAGCAGAGAATCCATTCTTAATGAGTTGAATAATCTTAAGCACTAGAAGCCGTGATTTTTTTTGTATTGAGAGTGGTTTAAGAAAGAAAGTATTGTGCTCTCGAGCTCCACAGAACTTAAAAGCTGTTTTGATTTGCTAGAATATGTCCATCACTGCAGCAAATCTACCTACGTTTGATTTCAAGGAGAAGAAAATCCATAAATAATGGAAGGACTTCAAAGCACTATAATACTGTCTTGGGATTTTACCCATATAAATGCAAAAGAAAAAGAAAGTACACACACACACACACAATGGAAGATAAAAATATAGAATAACAACAACAAAATCAAAGCTAAGCAAAGCTCCATGAAGTAGAAAAGCTGGTATTAGATTTTTAAAAATTTTACAAAAATTTGTAGACTGTCCTTAAAAAATTCCCCTAATGTCAAAAACGTGAAGGATTCAGTGTCTCTGTTTTCCAGTTCTTCCTGAAGAAGGTAGAAAATGTAATGGAGATGTGAATTTGGCTTTGCTGGAAAGCCATTTGGGGCTTGCAGGTGGCTTTGGACATATTGGCAAGGGTGGTAATGAGTCCAAAGCCCACAAAAGTCAGTGAACATCAGGTCCCTTAAAGCTGTGATAAATCTCTGGAACACACTCTTCAGAACTTTCTTAGTTGGGCTTTAGGATGGTGTCACTCCTCCAAATCAACTGAACGGGGTTAATCACACAGAGAAAACAGAGGCTTCCACTTGACTAACTTAAGTTGGGGTGATCCATGCTTGGAAGATGTGCTCCATAACTAAGAGGTAAACTTGTTGGAGTCCCAAATTTTAGATGCCTGTGGTTGCAGTTAACTGGAAGAGATCCCACCACACCTGTGGCACCCTTTATGGAGACTGCATGAAAAATAAAAGCAGGCGGTGGTCAACAGCAAAGCCTTCAGCTGTGAAACCTGAAGCACGTGAGAACTTACTTTTGGGCAGGGAGCCCCAAGGTGAGCAGAAGATGCCCAGACAGGATAAAGCGGTGACCACCACTGCTGAAGGTGTTGTGCACAGCATTAGAGGCACCCTCTCCAATGTATGGGGTGGCAACCTGAAGAACAGGGTTTGTCCCAGGCTGCTGGCACTGCAGGCACTCCTTGAAAGCTGTCCCTTCTGGTTCTTCTTTCATAAATGGGTGCCCTGGGGTAATTTTCCCAATGCACCAAACACTGCTAAGTGCTCAGATCTGCAAATACAGCCCAGTGTAGTGGTTTTCACTGACTTATCCTTGCAGACATCACCTGCCTGTAGAGTTCAGCCCCGCATTGCACTTCTGGTAGCCAAAGCTGCATAGGAGGCTGGGTGGATGCAGGCTTTGGATATTCACACTACTCACTCCTCCCCACTTCCACTCTCAGCAGGCTGTTTGCTGGCTTTTTTACAAGGCTGCTATTTTTTTTCCTGCAGGTTTCACCAAGTTAGCTTTCCAGGCAATCAGCGCTTGTTAAATATTCCACTGAGCGTGATATTGCTCTCCTGTCTCTCCCTTGCTGACTCTCAGCTGTGGTAATTTGCTGAATTCAGCTGTCACATATGGGGATATATATATATATTTTTTTAAATAACAAACCTATTAATAATAATAATTAAAACATACTTGACAGGTGGGAACAGCACGTCTAACTGGCTCTGTGTGCCCTAGCTTTCTTTCCCCCCCTCCAACCTTAATGAGAGAAATGTCTGAAGCGTGGGAATTAGCGGACCTGGTGGCGATGCGTTGATGGTTGGACTAGATGATCTTAGAGGTCTTTTCCAACCTTAATGATTCTATGATTCTTTGAAAACTATGGCTTTTGTCCAGGTCCTGAAACTGGATGAGGCTGAGAATATGTTTCCATAGTCACTGCAGGGAAAGTAGTTCTGGGCTTGGAGGTTGTCCTGGTTTTGGCTGAGATAGGGTTAATTTTCTTCATAGTGGCTGGTGTGATGCTGTGTTTGAGGCTTAGGAGAAAAACAATTTTGATACACACAGATGTTGCAGCTGTTGCTGAGCTGTGCTTGCATGCTTGCACAAGGACTTCCCAACTTCTCCTACTGCTCTGTCAGAGAAGAGCTGGGGGCTCAAAGAGATGGGAGGGGACAGAAATAGGACAGCTGCCCCAGACAGCCATGGGGATGTCCCATACCATATGGCACCATGCAGTCCTTTTGATGAACGTTCTCAGGTGTCCAGTGCTGTGAGACCACCAAGGTCCCTGTGTTTCCTGCCTTCTGCAGCACTCCCCAGAGGTCTGGAATAGGAACACAGTTTTCCAGATTTCCCAGCTTTTTGCTGGGGGTTTGGGAGCCTGAAAAGCTGGGGAAATCTGTTGATAAGAGTTTTCATGTGGCAGTGGCTGGTGTTACCAGTGTCCAGACACAGCATTTAAGAGATTTTGGGAAGCCCAGAGGGCAGTGCTTCAAGAGCTCAGCCTTAACCCTTGATAGCAGTAGGATTTTACATATGTATAGTTCTGCTGACTTCTGTGCTGTGCTTGACAGGGGAAGATCAGGTCCAGTAATTTTAATGATAATACAAAAAAAACCACCTTGATATAATTAAGAGAGGTTGTAGCTTTCAGACACACCTTGCAGTGACTGTACAGGTGGAGGGACCTGTAGACCGCATCTTCCAGCTTTTCTTTCATGGAGCTGGAGGGCTACAACTCTGTTCTTATCCTTTCTGCAACCCTTGAAGCACCACTAGGTCAATGATAAAAACGACTGCCCTGCCATGGCTGTGAGCTGTGTCATGATGTTTTTAGCTGGGTTATTTTCTCTGTGTTGGCCTGGCTGGCATTGGACACCATGTCATTTACCCAATTAGAGATGTGAAAATGACAGAAAGGGAATTTGGTGCAACATGCATGTAGATGAAGCCTCTTCCTCCAGGTGTTCTGGGCTGCTCTCTTTTGCTCACCATGGTAATAAGGGTGAATCCCATCTATTTCCCAAGAATATCAGATGCTTAGCTGTTGAATTAAGCTGCGGGCAGCTGATAGCTTGGCAACGCAGGTTACTGAAGCAGAGACCAGTTTCTGGGTCTTCTCTTATATACTCTTTCTAGAAACACAAGCCTGGCCATTCTTTTGCAAAGACTGGTTCCCAAGCTTTTCTTTCCCATCTTCTGGGCTGATGAGTTGGTCAAACGCTGCCAAAGATTTTCTCTCTCTGTCTTTTAGTGTGATGAACCGCACCCCAGTGCACCTCATCCATGAAATCATACTGGTGGACGACTTCAGTGACGATCGTAAGTGACTCCCTGTTAGAAGTGGGCTGCCCAGCTGAAAGGGGTGGTGTGAGGTCCAGATTTTTGCTGAGAGAGTTTGTTGGGAAGAAAGGAAATTTAAAGCTCTGTAGGTGTGGGTAGGAAATCCTGTTGCCCCACGTCTGCATAGCTATGTGGAAAATTCAAATTCTGCATGATCAAATTTGTTCTAAGGATAATAATACAGGAAAAGCACATGACAAATCATTTTTATGCCTAGTAGTTGTGAATCTGATCCATACCTAGCTGTATTGTGCTGAAGGTATGATTGATCTGGCTTTCAGCTGCAGCCAGGAGCAATTTTGGGCTCATATCACTGGCACTTGGGCATGCATCTGCTCCCTCCATCTTTCCCACGACTATTTGGCCCCCCAGCATATACTCTGCACATATTTTTGTAGATGGCCAGAAGCTCCTGATTGATTTTCACTGCCGTAAACAGTGGAATAGGATTTTCTTCATGAGCTGCCAATTTCTGAAATGCCTCACCTATAGTGCTGTATATGACACAGCCCACATCCTCTTGCTGCTTCCTGCTGGTTAATAGGGTCTGGTCTCCAGCAGAAGTCCATAGCTGAAGCCGTGAGCTCTCAGGGAATGACCCTGGTTGTCTTCAGCTAAAGAACTTGATGGTGCAATGAGAAATGGAAGACCCAGCTGCAAAGTAAGCGCTCAAAGAAAAAAAGTCTTAGGCATGAAAAGGATAAGGCATTACATGTTGATTGAGTGAACTGTGGCTAAATTGGTACCACCTTGTAGGATGTTAGGAATAGATTTCACAACAGACTACTTACTGGCCGTCTATCTCTGGCACTGATGCCTTGCCTGGGAATCAGCAAAACAGTGGCCAGCAGGGCTGTGGTGAGTTTGAGAGCCACTCCAGCAGATTGGAGGCTGAGCTGGGCAAGTCTGGGAACTTTTTGCTGCATGAAATCAGCTCTTCTCAGCTGTCTTGCATCTGGCCCCTTCTTTCCTGTGATAGTCTGAGCCTCCTAGTATATGTTTTGCATACATTTACATAAAACGTATGCATTTGCATAATATGATATAAACACATGGTCACTTTTCCCTGCAATCCTCTCCAAGCAACAGGTGCTTTTATCTCATGCCCAGTGGTGACTTATTTCTCACCACTGTCAGCCTCAGAATATTCTGAGTTGGAGGGGACCCACAAAGGTCATGGAGTCCAACTCTTCCTTTTATTCATTGGAACACAGTTGTTCAACCTGCAGATGGCACATGCATGTGAGTTCCCACTATCCCCATCAAGTTTCCATTGTATATATGTACCAAACTTCTGCTGCCTTTATTATTTTGCTGCATGCAGATAACCTCAGCTCCGTGTGTAAGTTGTGGTGGATGTATCTGCAAATAAAAGACTGTTGGAGTAGGAAAAATGTGTTTGGAGGTGCATGCATGGGGTGTGAGTTCAGAGTGCTGAGCTGGGTGTTCCTGCCCATGTACTCAGCCCAAGTACTGCTCAGTCTTCCTCTCCCATGCTGATGGAAAGTCAGCCAAGGAGCAATGCAGGCAGCTGCAAATGGGATCACAGGATCTCAGGTCTGGGTGGTCTTGGGGCTGTTGCTGGAGCTGCTGCTCAGGGTGTGGGGGCCATTTTTGTGACCACCCGAGTGCTGATGGGTGATGTTGCTTCCCTCTGTGTTTCCAAAGCTGATGACTGCCGCTTGTTGGCCAAGCTACCCAAGGTGAAATGCCTGCGGAACAGACAGCGTGAAGGTAAGGGCCAACATCCTGAACCCCGACTCACCCTGGTCATCCTGGCCTGGGTGAGGAACCCAGGCTTTGGGAGATGAGAAAGTGATGGAGCGGGTGGGAAGAGAAGGCAGCTATTCCAGTGGATGGAGCACACAGGGCAAAGCACTGATAATAGGAGACATGAGAGAGGGCTGGAAATTGGTATGGATTTTACCCCCGTCCCTGAAAAAAAAAAAAAAAAAAAAAAAAGGGTCTATTAAGATATCTGAGATGGCTCAGCTGTAGCTTATTATCCAGAAAATTAGAACAGGCAAAACAAAGCCTCCAGTCTTCTTTTTAAAGATGTTTGCACTAATGAAAGAGATGAGAACTGCTCCTGCTGCTTCTGCAGGAATTAAAAAAAAGAAGTAAAAAAAAAGTAATTAATTATATTTTAAAGATTAAAAAGGGCTGTGTGGAGGATGGATGTATGCCTTACTGGGCTACTTCTTGCAACCTTTTGAGTCTGCTTCTCCTTCCCATCTTCCTCTCCTCTGTGATTTGGGTACATGCTCATATGCTTTCATGGTCTTCCTCAGCACTGGATGGAGCTGGAGGTATTAGCACTTCACAACCTAGTAAGGATTTGTGAACACAGCCTGAAGGGCTTTCTTGAACCTGCTCATCATTGAAGCTGTCTCCTTCAGGACCCCACCAGTACTTATGAAGGCACTGGGTGGATGCAGTGTCTACCTACAAGATCTCAGAATCCACACAGCAGAGAGCACTGTGGGGACAAAGTGTATTGCAGGAGCTGACCTGGGCAGACATGGGATTGTTCCAGGTTTTGTTATCTCTGCCCCTCTTCCTCCTACTCAAAGACTGTTCCTTGGTCCTTTTCCTACATGGAATTTTAATATGAAAGTCAGTGACCTTCCATAGAGCCCAAAAGTGTGCCCCCCTGGCAACCCCCATCTCTTTCTGTTTGCTGCTGTCTCACCTTACATTGCTCCTTCATCAAGAGGCCTTTCTCCCCTTGAACATCCCATATGTCCTTATTTTTGTCAGTAGATCATCCCATTCCATTGCAGCTCACTTGAGAACTGGCTGCAGGGCAGGAGAAGCGATGGAAAGCCAACTGATTTCTATATTACTAAATGGGTTTCCTGTAGAGTGTCTTCACTAACAGTGATCTTGCCAAAGAGACCAGTCTGAAATTCATATGGGCAATAATGGGCTTTCTGATCTCCCTCTTCTATTCGTTCTTTCCTCTCAAACTCATTTAGCAGTCCGGCTCCTAAGGACCATGCATTCACCATCAGGGTCCTGTTGAGCCAAGGTTTTTAGCACCTGGAGAGCAGATCCTCTTTCCTCAGCAGAAAAGATGTTCCCATTGAGCTGCAGGTTAGCAATTCCCAAATTGGTAATCCGAGAGAGGTGCAAGAGAGGCCTCAAAAGGTCCCACCCTCAGCTCCTCACTAAGAGCTGTGTATAGGGTTTAACATAGGGATTAGGGGCACTGAAAACCATGGTTCTACTGTGGAATTGGTCTCACCACGTGTGCGCTGGTGATGAGTCAGGGAAAGACTTTAGGTTCCCTTCTGTCTTCTGAAGACATTCTGAAGCATTTCAAGTTCTGTTTTGTCCTGGAACAGTGGAGACAGTTACACAATTTAAGGTTTGGCATGAATGCTATAAATTATTGATGCAAGTGTAACTTTTTATTTGCTTTGGTGACACTGGGAAATGGCTGGCACGGCTCGTGGTGCTGGAAAGGCAGTGATGAACCTGAGCCATATATTATCTGAATGGGATTTAGATGGGTCAAAGCCCTTGGGGATGTGTAAGGAGCCTCCAGAAGGCTATGTGAGGATACTGCCCAGCCAACTTGGAGGAAGCTGATGTGGTGTGTCCCTGAACAGGTCTGATCCGGTCCCGCATTCAAGGGGCAGATGTGGCTCAAGCAGGAGTCCTGACCTTCCTGGACAGTCACTGTGAGGTGAATAAGGACTGGCTGCTCCCACTGTTGCAGAGGATCAAAGAGGTGAGTGTCCCAAGGGACCAGAACCACCCTTAGGGGATGTTCATCCCCTCTTCTCTCCTACTGGCCATCACCACCCAACTTTGTCCAACTGTGTGAAGGCATTTAATAAGAAAACAAGGAGCTTTTGGAGTGCCAAGTAAACTTTTCAGGTCTTTTTTGTGTCTTTGGGAGTGTGTGTGGTCAGGTGGGATGGGGTGTCATCTGGGGCAGTAGTGCTGTGACTTCAGAAGCATGGATTGCGCCTTGAAAGGGGAATTGCTGCGCTGGGCTCCAGCAGGGTTTTTAATTAGGCTTATGTAAAAATGCTCAATGCCAATGATTTAAAGGAGTGACGGCTCCTTGAATAGGGGCCGAATTTAATTTCATGCAAATTAAGCACTAATAAATTGATTTAATAGGATTTAAATTCTGCTGATTTCAGAGCAGACAATGACACTCGCCTTTCACCGAGTCGGCAGTGCTAGCTGGATGTGCATGAGGAGGCTCAGTGGTGCCTTGTCACTCGAGTCAGCACGAGCCCTGTGCCGGCAGCCTGGGGCATGTCAGGGTGTGAGAAAACCTCTAGCTGTGGCATGGATGGATGGTCATGTCCCTTTGCTGTGCCTTGTTCCTCCATTGCTATTCCATCTCTTGCTCCTTATTGCTAGTATTAGCTACTCAGTAATTTTACGGTTAGTGAATGGTGTTGATATAGGGGCAGCTGAGGAGTAAAAGGATGAAGCAAGGAAGGAAGCCAAGGCACTGGCTTCTGGAGAAATCTGAACAGCAGCAGGTTAGGGCCTATTGTTGGGCAAAGGTTGTTGGTGTTGCTGGCACCCTCAGCACAGAACAGGTCCCAACTTCAGTTAGAAGGCTGTCCCATCGTGCTGCTGGTAAATAGTAATGGAGTGAAAATGGCATTTTTGTGTTATTGGTCACAACTCCTGTGGAATTTCAATAGCATGAGCTGTGAAACCCAACTTGAAAACCAGCTTTTCGATGCAGCTTTGTGGGGTGGATGAATCTAGATACCATTGCAACTTCTTTACAGGGATTTTGATGTACCGTAGCAGCAGTGGTGCCATTGCATCTGACAGACAGCATAGAAAGTATTTCTGAAAGGGTGCTTTGCTTCCGTTTAGTCCTGCTTGTTTGCTTTTTAATTGCTTGTAGATGCAGCAGGATGAGGGCAACAGGTCATTGCTTTCCTCCTGCCCAACCCCGCTGCACCTGTCCTGGCCATCAGGGTTACGTAGTGATCAATGGGCTGTATGACATGTTACTGCTGCCACCTTCAGGCTGTGCCCAAGAGACAGGTCCCTGCTGCGATGAGGATTACCCTTCCTACAGGAGCATTTTCTTACCATGTCACAGGTAGGATGAGTCAGCTTGGCTCTGGAGTTTCAAGTAAACCAGTAGAAACCACCTTGAGCCAATGCTCTCCCCATCACCAGTCACCCTGCGAGTTGCTTTGCTTTTTCTTTCTCATGCAAAGAGAAGAGAGAAGGCCCAAGAGCTAGTGAAAGGGTCATAGTGGGCAGAGGTGCAGGCATGTTCCTGCTTCAGAGGTGTGCGGGTCTGTGCCCAGGATGGTGCATGTCCAAAGAAACCACAGCAGCTGTGGCTCTTTTGCAAAAACATGTCTGTGAGTGTATGACTGTGAGTGTGTGGGCACATCTCTTTTGTTTTTACTTAGGGAACAAATATATCTGAAGCCATTAACGTCACATTTCAACTGAATAGCGTGGCTAAGGCTATAATTATTGAGCCTACAGTATTTTTATGGTATGAATCAATGAGCATACCTCAAAACCAGATTCGTTAACACTGGTGGGATGAAGCAGTGAATGGTGACCTCCTACTTCCAGCTCCTACAATTTGGTGCTCTCCTAGGGTAGAGGAGGCAGATGAGGGGCAATCTTACCTACCTTACCCTCTCTCCTCGCTCTTTTTGTTGACCATTGGAAGGAATGGGTGGCTGCCACAGAGCTGCAAGACAAGCTGTAGTCATTGTCCTCTACTGTTAAAACACGTTACTTTATTTTAAGGAAGTTTTTAGAGTTTTGTGCTGTTTGTTTAGTTTCATAATGTTTTTTGTTTGAAATATACACTGAAGAAATGCATTTTTACATTTTTGAGAGTTTCACATGAAAGAGAATTGAAGATTTGAATGTTGTGGATATTAGCACGTCCTGGTATGGCAGCAATCCTAAACTGTAGAGCAAGTGAAAACCAGAAGGTTGGAGCTACCTATATTAAGATCTGGTGTTCAGCCCCACGTAAATAACAGCAGCAGCACTGTGCTCCTGAGCACACAGTGCTTTTTGTTTGAGGATCAGAGACACCTTCATGGAATGTGAGCAAATACAAATGTCCTCGTTATATGGCAGGGAAAGTGAGTCATGGAGAGGGCTGAAAGTCAAACCTTTGCAGTATTTTAGGCAGTCAGAAGGTAAAGGGGATTTTCCTGTAAGAAGCTGTGTCATGTAATGAGCAGGAGTGGAACTGAAACTGGGAGTGAATGTGGGCTCATTAGAAGTGCTCACTAGTAAGTTGCTTGAGGTGCAGTTTTTAAATGACCAGATACAATCCATTCCCAGTGCTGTGCATACAGTAATTGCTATTCTGCTTCCATTGTCTTTGTTTAAAGCCTTACCCTGCCTTCAACCAACACAAAGGGTGTGCTGAGCAGTGTCACAGTATGCCTGCAATGAAGGGGTTTTGGCTGAGCAGTGTGCTGGCCAAGAACCAGCAAGATGGGCAGTGTCCTTGCTGGGGTGGGGACCACTCTTTGTTCCTCCACACCATGGCCTGTGTTGGTGTCCACATGGGTGGACAAGGACAACTAGAAAAGCTCTGATGGTTTCATTGCTCTTGTGTGCGAGTGGCTTGTCTCTGGGCTGGAGCTTCTTCACACAACGTGTGGGTGCAGCAAACTTCACTGCTTTGGTGGGTTGTTTGCCTTGTACAGGTTGGCCAGGTTGGATGGGTCCTGGGCAGCCTGAGCTGGTGGGGGCAGCCCTGCCCATGGCAGGGCATTGGGGCTGGATGGGCTTTAATGTCCCTTCCAACCCAAGCCATTCTGTCATTCAGTCTATGATTCTAAGTCCCCAGCACAGCTTGTGGCATTCAGTTCCTTCTTCTAGCTTCTTCTAGCTGCACTTGAGTGCTTTCTGTTAGGAGCATTTTCTAAAACAAAGCTTTTTCAGAGAGTGAGAGCAAGGGTATGCGTGCTCAGATGCTTTCCTCTGCATAGCTGTGAAAAATGTTTTGATCTGGTGAGGGTGAGAGCTTGAAGTTTGAGGTATAATTGGAGTTCGGGATTTTTGAAAAGGAAAAGGGAGATAAGAGAGCAGCCAAAGCTGTCAGTCTTCCTCCTGTAGCTGTTTTTGTTTGTAACTGTTTCTATAAGTTCTTTGCCCATAAGAAGATGCTAACTAAATCACCACCAACTATTTAAAATAGCTTGCAGTTGTTTCTGTGTTGTTGTTGTTGTTGTTTTAACCCTTTCGCACCTCTGGCAAAACTACAACTACATCCCCTTAATTTGTGCATTCAACAATTTCCTCTGATTACACACAGTGTGGTTATGCTGCTTGGCCAGTTGTGGGTTTTTTTCCTCATTTCAAATGCCCATTTGTTACCTGACTTTTGAAATTCAGTGAAGTGTACTTGAGGGAGGTGAGAGGGAAATACACCAGTGAATGTGCAAAAGGCAGATAGAGGTTTGCATCCTGCAGAGGCTTTGCTCTGCCCAGCTGCCCACCTGCTCACCCTCTCTTGGTGACATGTCCTGAAGCTCCTCTGCTACCATTCAGTCGTGGCTTGAATTGCTGTGACAGTGGAGGAGGCAGTGATGGGCACATGTCCATAACAAGCCACCAAACCACCAAAATTACCACTGAAGTTTCCATCTGCTTGGCGAGAGACTGGGCCACCCATTGGCCACTTGCTGAATGGTGTGATCTGAAGTCACAGGTCCTTTTGTTTCTGCTTTCCAGGACCCCACACGGGTGGTCAGCCCTGTTATTGACATCATCAACTTGGATACTTTTGCCTATGTGGCAGCTTCCTCAGATCTCAGAGGCGGTGAGTGAGCACCACGGGCCTTGTCCCATAGTATAAGCGTGGCTCTGAGCTGTGCTGTGGGTTTCAGCTATCCTGCTCAAGGTGTATCTGCACTCTTCAGTGCTCCCTGTGCCATTTTCAGGCTGGCTTAGAGATGGTGTGAGGATTATTGTTTGCTATAGTGGAAAAAGTAATCAGGCAGGATAAAGGGTCATTTCAAAACCACCCTTTGCAGCACTGTAAGCCCAGATGCTGAAGAAATGGGGGATTTCTAGGCAAAAAACAGAGGATGCGACTGTAGCACTTATTAGTATGCTTGTGCTATTTGTAACATGCAGTATCCATGACAGTGTGCATCTGTGTGCATTGGGGGACAAGGATGCCTTCTAAGAGCAAGGTTTCAACAGCAGATTTAATTCTGACTTTTCCTGCTTTTCATGTGCTTGACTTTGCAATTGTAATGCAAAGTGTTGTTTCTCTTTCATATGTAGTATAAAATACATTAGTCATTGGACTCCTTTCCCAAGAGCTCTATCTCCATTGGCTTGAGACATTTAAAAGTGAAAAAAATTTCATCCAACATGGATTCTGTAGCCTAATGGATTGAATTGCTTCCTAGTCCATGCCCGTTTCTAATTTCCCTAAGGTATTTCTCTGCACTGGTTTTAGGTTTTGACTGGAGCCTGCATTTCAAATGGGAGCAGCTTTCCCCAGAGCAGAAAGCCAAACGACTTGATCCTACCAAACCCATTAAGTAAGTCAAGAGGGGAAAGTGGAATGTGGGTCAGGACAGGCATCTCATCCCAAAAGGAGCCCTTTTGCCTATATCCCCAGCTGTGAAGTGTTATGGTGTACGGTAGAGGGGAGATCTGGAGCTGGGGTGCTCAGGGCTCCAGGAAGCTCGTAGGAGTGCAAAGCTCTGCTTGCACTCATGCAGGGTACTACAGAGACTTCCTCGGTGCAGCAGCCTGCACTGAGGCATCCTGAGTGCCTGTGTCCCATGAGATGAGCACGTGAGGATGAGACTTGTCCCAGCAAAGATCAAGTCTCTTCTGGGTCTGCCCTCCCCTCCTCCCCTGTGCCATCTCAGCACAGCTTTTCTTAGCTCATCCAAAGAGTAAAAAATAGACCTGTTTTGAAACACAGACCAAACAGCTAGCAGCGGCTTTTAAAAAGCCCGTCTGAGCTGGCTCTGTCCTGCCCTCCCCTCTGGAATTGTGCTCTTAATGGGCTGGCTGCAGGCAAAAAAAATCCTGTGAGAGTACCATCATGTGAATAACCCACCAAGCGTTAAGTGCATTTCTGATGCTGAAGCCTGCAATCAGGGCTGTGAACTTCAGGCTTGTAGGAGTTGTGCTGATGGATGCATTAGCCAGTCATTAAATGCCAGGCAATTTATGATTGACAGCAAAATACTGAGGCAGCTGAAAGAAAGGCTTTGATGCTTTTTGAGGTTTACTGTTCTCATTTGGTAAGAAGGAAGTACACAGTTAGCTGATGATGGAAGAAGAGGCTAAAGGAAGAGCTTCTTCTGCACATCCAGGCACTTCTCTTGCTTCCCTGACCCTGCAGGACTCCCATCATTGCTGGGGGGCTGTTTGTGATTGATAAAGCCTGGTTCAACCACCTGGGGAAGTATGACAACGCCATGGACATCTGGGGCGGGGAGAACTTTGGTGAGTCATCCTTCTTCCTCCCACCCTTGCAAGATTGGTTCTATTTCCAGAGTCATGCCAGGTAGACATGACATTAGTTAGGGCTTTGCTTTGAGTGCTCTGCATGGTTTCCCTCACTTACATTCGTAGCTTGCAGTCTCAGATGGATAAGAGATCTACAACCATGAATGGTGGGAAATGAGGAGTTGCTTGGGGCATAGGACTCTCTGCCTTCCATGATCCTTTGATTTTCTATAGGGAAATATCCTGAACAACAGAGTTCTCAGCTTTAGTGTTACCAGCAAATGAGAGCACACCACTCATACTCCCCTGTTTCTTCCTGATCCTATTTTCTCAAGAATAAAGCTAAGATGTGTCTTATTCTGATGTCTGATGATAGATAGCACTTCAAAGCCATGAATTGAGGCATCAGTGCCTCCCTAAATTTGCAGAGTGCCTGCACCAGTAACTTTAAGGGCACAATGCAGATTGGTGTCAGGTATCATGTCTCCTTATCCTGGATTGCTAAGAGCTTCATCAGGCCAGACTGTTCTCACTTTGCAGCTGCAGCAATGCTGCAGATCAGAGCAATAGACTGCCTCTGAGAAGAGGAGGAGACACTTGATGTCAGAGAGGCAGATCCAAATCTGGCTTTAATAGCTCACACCTCTGGGGAGTACAGCTAGCAAGGAAGGCAAAATCTTCTTTCTTAACACATATAGCAGTGCTGTCAGCCATCCAAGGGAACAGATGCTGCTGCTTTGCAGTATCCCACCCTCTGCCTGGCACTGTTGTTTGCTTCACACACCTTTTTCCTCCAGCATATTTTATTTATTTATATCTCATTGCTCAGTCGTTTTGCTCTTCCTCATCCCTTCTCTCTGTGAGTGGGTGTGTTGCCACTGGTTTGACCCAAAGCATCTGCTCCTCCAAGGAAACCAAGCAGGGACTGACTGCAGCCCTCCTGCCTTCCTCGTTGGTTCGATAGCCCAAAAATAGTATCCAAGAAGGGAACTGTAGATGTAAAGATGTGCTGCCTCTGACCCGCTACACAACTCTGCTTGTTGCTGGTCTCCAACAGCAGCCAGCTCCAGGAACAGCAGTTCTCTCCAGGAATCTCAATCCCAGCAGCTCCTTATGCATGCTTATCGCTCATCCTATGTGGCATCATGTGGTGAAAAGGAGTTCGTGGCTTTGGAGCAGGCACTTTTTCTGTTTAGCTCTCTACTACCAACAGATCACAAAACAGGACATACAGAGCTGCAGAAGCCTTTATTTCATTTCTTTGTGCTGGTTCTAAGTATGACTGTCTGATGATACAGCTGCAGATTCATAGCTTCCCAGCTCCTGGGACCAGACAGACCATTTAGAGCAGCCGTTCTGCTGGCTGTGCCACCTTGCAACTGGGATCTCATCCAGCTCCCTGCCAGGAGCCCTGTAACTTTTGGTGTTGATCATGAATCACGCCACAAGCAAGCTGTCCTCTAACCGGGCCCCACTGAACAGCCAGGGAGCAGCTTGGGGACACCAGAAGATCTTACCCATACTGATAATTTTTCCAGATTTTTGGAATAATCCTTCTTGTCACTGACCTCAGCTCTTGCAAATGTGTGCATCTTGTTGATCCGCAACATTAGCATATGTGCTAGGCAAGGTAAGCTCCTGCTCTTTTGGGGGCAGATGATGGATGCTCATAGCTGTTCACTTTGTACAACCAGCCTTAGAGTCATAAAGATAATGACCCACTGCTGTCATCATTAATGCACAGAATTCATGGCCTCTCCAGTAATATTAGCAGTCCCATGAAGGGAAGTTGCACTAATGTGGGCAGTGCAGAGGTCATTGTGGGAGTGCAAAACTGCAGGATGGTTCTCCAGTGTGAACAGGGCTATATGTAAAGGGACTCCTTACTGTGATAGCTCTGTGCTGCAAACAGATTTTGAGTGTGTGAACTTCAAACAGATTGCAAGAAGCTTTTAAGTACACTTTTACAAGAGTTGAGCCTATGAAAGCCCCTATGGTAGTTGATTTACCCCAGTTTAATATGGCAGAGGATGAAATGAGAGGTAACACCATATTCAGACTGCTTTAAGGCAAGAGGGTATGACCTCAAGTTGTGCCAGGGGAGGTTCAGGTTCGATGTTAGGAAAGATTTCTTCTCAAAAAGAGCGGTAAATCATTGGCAGAGGCTGCCCAGGAAGGCGGTGGAGTCACCATCCGTGGAGGTGTTCAAGAACTGTGGAGATGTGGCACTGAGGGATGTGGTCATGGGCATGGTGGGAGTGGGTCAGCTGTTGGACATGATGATCTTAGTGGTCTTTTCCAGTTTTGACAATTCTATGACAGAAACACAAAATGCTGAAGCTGCCTCTCTTGTAGAAATCTCCTTCCGTGTGTGGATGTGTGGAGGTAGCCTGGAAATCATCCCCTGCAGCCGTGTTGGACATGTCTTCCGGAAGAAACATCCATATGTCTTTCCAGAGGGGAACGCCAATACATACATCAAGTGGGTGTTTGGGGTTTGCTTCATTTTTGTGGGGAATAATAAGCTGCTGCCTTGCAGGGAGGTGGGGAGGAAAGCTAGATTGAAAAAATGCAAAATACCCATGGGCAGGAATCTCATGAGCCATAGTGAGCTGGTACAACTGTCTCCCTTAGGATTTCTAGAGTGTTGAGAATATGACAGAAGTAGGACACCGACGCGGTTCCTTTCATCACCACAGAAATGAAGGGACAGGCTCTGCAGCTCTCTCAGCCCTAGCTACCGCAACAGCAAATGTTTTAGACACTAAGGTCATAAGAAAACATTTATAATGCCCTGAAAGCAGGCTGTCAACCATATCTGTCAGTACCCAGTGACCTTAGCCTGAGGCTGAGCGTGACTTAGCTGAACCAGAAAATATGGCTCCCGGTGCCTCAGCAAGGAGCAGACAGACTGAGTAGGAACATGATGGGCTGCACTGAAGGAGACCTGGTCTCACACCCAGGAACAGGGACTGAATCCAGTGCTGAAATAATGGCTGAGGTGGACTAAAATCCAGGAGGGAGCAGGTGAAGGCAGCAGTTGCTTAAGATGGGAAGGATTTCCTCCTCTTTTGGAGCTCAAGGATGAAGGCTGTTCCTTGAGTAAAGGACAGAGTAAAACACCAGGGGCACTCAGACATAATGCAGAGTTGTTTCCCAGACAAACTGCTTTTGTATGAACTTAGACACCAGGTGTTCCTTTTAGAGTCAGTTTCCTGGTAGTTCACTGAGCCAACAGGATTTATGAGGACTTAGGGTGTTGCAGCAGGGTTGCCACTGACCCAGTCCCTCTGCAGCTCACCCATGCGTTGCTTATGACAGCAATGTGGGAGGAGTGAAATCAGCGCCCCCCAGTTACACCTAATACAACATTTCCAGCAGTGTTTGGGGCAGGATGGGGACAGTTGAGAGTGCTGAGGTAACCCTGTCACCTCCCTTCAGAAAGACAGAGAGGCACAGACTGAGAGGCACAGGGTAGGACAAGGGCACAAATCTGGGTCACCTTGGTATTAGTTGTGAAAGAAGACTCTTGCAGATAAGGCTGGATGTGAGCTTTGGGTGGGCCTGAATCAACACCAAGGTGCAAGTCTTGGTGTTTGTTCCCACATTTCCTGTAAAACGTTCTGAGATCAGGAAGGCAGGCAAAAATATCCTGAGTTATGCAGAATGCGAGATCCAAATGTAGGCACTTGACAACCATCTTTTGGACAAGAGCACTTAAGCTACTGCAGGAAAATGGGAAGCACCATGGATCAGCAAGGGGTTGAAAAGCAGTCTGCAGAAATGTATCCATAGCATTTCAAAGCTGAGTTGTGGTTAACCTTCTGGTATCTCAGACTCAAACTTAATGCAGAAATATGTGGACTGAGTGGAGAAGCAGCTTCTGGCAACTCCGTGATGCTCCGTGGTATTTTTGATTAAACAGAGATGTTAACTAAAAAAGCAGGAGAGTTCTTACAGGAATGACACAAATGAAATATTTGCTTTCAATCTTTGGCATGTCTCGTGCTGGTTTTCAGAGCTCAATCCCATTCACAAAATACAACCTCGAGCCTGCCTGCCTGGGAGATGGTGCTTAAGAGAAAGCACACTTCTGGGTGGGATGGATGCAAGACATCCAGCAAAGCTTGAGATGGTGAATTCCTCACCCAAGATGTGGCAACTTAGGGTTGGTGCCTGGAGAAATGGGTAGGATGGGGAACATCTCTGGTAGTGAGGGCAGGACACAGGTGGTTTGTGTAAAGCCATAGACAAAATTGAGGTTGGGAGGAGAGCATCTTGGAAGAGCTGATGCCTTTTAGAAAGTGTGGGCATCACCTCAGAGGCTTCCTTGGCATCAGCTGTCTTTCATTGCCTCCTTCAGAAACACCAAGCGCACTGCAGAGGTGTGGATGGATGAGTTCAAGCAGTACTACTATGCTGCCCGGCCCGCGGCCCAGGGGAGGCCATATGGAAAGTAAGTGTCCTCCCTGCTGCCATCACCCTGCTGCAGGAAACCTGCCGCGTTGTTTCTGCAGTAACGCTGAATTAAATACTAATGGTAGGCAGAAGCTAATGAGCAGAGTGAATGAAAGTTATAAACGGGTCGTATGTGGTGCTAGTGTATCTCGATGAGAGAACCAAGTCATGATAAGGGAAACTTCCTCTGCCCATGTCCTGCCCTTGCTGTGGGTACAAGTACTTAAGATCCCACAGCAGAGTTTGGGAGAAAGTCCAGAGGTCTTGCTAGCAGTTGAGAGGCAAGAAAATAATCAGATTTTGGACCTGGCAAGGTGTTATTGGAAAGGAGTGAGTGCTTTATGTTCAGGGAGTTTGCCATTCATCCTTTGAACTGTCAGAAACATCTCCATATCAGGAAATGTGTATGTATTTGTGTTTGTTTCTCATTTTCTTATACTCTTTCTTTCTTTAGAAGATTTCCTTGGGATCACAGTAGAGTCCAAATCCAAACTAAAATTAATTCTGGCTACTCTTCCATTTCCATGCTAAATAAATTGCAATCCCAGAGATTAACCTATTTCCTCTGAATTTGTATCCTCTTCCCATCCTTCAGCATGGGATGAAGTAACAGCTCTCATATGAAGGTGCAGGAAAGACAAACTATACTAAAGGAAGGACTGGAAGTCATACCAGCTCCATACCAGCTTCAGCTGGCCCAAAGAAGAGCTGATGTTTGGGAAACACTACTCTGCAGTATGATACTTCAGCAGCAGAAGTTTAACCTTGATTAACATAAGAGTTATATCACCATGTGATTAACTTCTAGTGACTGAAAGCTGTATTTAAGTGCTTCTGTGAATCAAGGCCTTCTGTAGTTCTATAAACTAAGAGTAATTTATAATAGCATATATTAACTTCCTAGCACATTGCTATATTAAATTAATGCTTTCATTGCATATAATAGATAATATACATTGGTTTCTAATCATTTTTTAAATAGCTGTGCTTTTCTATAGACTTTTTCATTGCCTAAACTCCAGGCTCCTTGTTAAAATGGCAGTATGTCATCGTGGCACTTTACCACGTGAGATCTCCAAAGAGACAGATATCAAAGCGACCGACGAAGCTCATGCAGAGGACAGCAGGAAATAGTGCTGCTGATGCTCTTGTGTTTGCTGCTTGTGCATATCTGTTGGATTCTGGGGGGCCTTGGGTTTCACCCTCATAATCTTCACTGTACCTTCACAGCATTCAGAGCAGAGTGGAGCTGCGGAAGAGGCTGAAATGCCACAGCTTCAAGTGGTACCTGGAGAACGTTTACCCTGAACTTCGGTATGAATGCCTGATCTCCACCAGGAAGCCCCATTCCTGCCACCCCAGAAAGTTCTCCTTCCTTCCACTCCCACACCTCCCTCTTGCCCAGACACAGGCACCCCACCTCCTCCCTTGGGCTTTGCAGGAGGGCATGCTGAATTTTGTCTTCATTTTCAACACCACCTGTTCATTGATGTAATGTATTTTGTTTGTGATCCTGCTTTCCATAAGCAGTCTTAGCTATGGATTTCAGTGGTGCAGGACCTCGCTGTTATCAGACTCTCAATGCCAGGAGTTGATAACATGTATTTGGGTGATTCTGGCTTACTCTTAGCCTGATGCTTTCATTAATATACACTTCCTCAGCTGCAAAATAGTCCAGAAACGATTGCACCCGTTCTTGCAGTCACTGCCAGGAGTGACACAGAAAGGGTGCACAATTTCTGGAGCTGCCTCTAGGGACCTGCTGGTGCAGTGACTGAGTACACACTTACAGTGTGAGAATGATTTAACTGCTGTTTTCTGGCTTTTTTTTGCTAAGTGTGGCACTGCGTGGCAGCACTGAAAAGGAATGCCAGCGCTGTGCAGTCATTTTTTATACAGTTTCCCACTCCTGTAGGCTGAAAGCTGACCGTTAGCCTGCTTACAGTCCATTCCTTGCTCCTCTGTTTGCCTTGCACAGTTATTTATTATTCCCCTGTCAAAGGCTGATCATCCATCCCTGAATGCTGCTTCTGCAGTGTCCCTGGCCATGTACTACTTGTGGTAGTTTCTTGCTGAAACAGATCTCACAAGTCCTTATCTGAAGGTGAATGGTATGGCAACAACTTCTTCATCCCATTCCCTTGGAGCACACTACTTGCCAGAAGGAGTAGGGCCGTTTTTCACACTGTTCCCACAGGATTCCCGAGGAACTGCTATATCAGACTGGGATGATCAGGCAAAGGCAGAGCTGCTTGGAGTCACACAAGTCTGAAGACCAAGAGCTACCCATCCTGAGCTTAAATCCTTGTATCACCAGCAAAGGCACAGCAGCAACAGCACAGGTAAGAAGGCTGGAGAGTCAGGCTCTGTGGAGCTATGGGTTTCCTGCAGGAGGTGGGGCGGTCATTTCATCTCTTTGTATCTCAGTTGTCTGCACAGAAGAAGAGGGAAGTACTTTCCTCCTACATTTTTTGCTGGCCATTTGGATAGGCAGTCTTTGAGGTAGAGCATGAGAGGGTTGATCAGAGCTGGGACCTTCCTTGTCACTGTCCCTTGAGACAGTGCATACCTGCTTTAGCAGGGGGTTTGGACTTGATGATCTCTAGAGATCCCTTCCGACCCCTACAATTGGTGATTCTGTGGCAGCAGATCCAAGGTGATTCCCTCAGTTTACTAAATCCCTTAGTTGGATTTACCCTGCTGCCTTTGCTGAGAGGTGCCATTCAACCTTGGTAATCCACCTCGCTTTGCTGAAGGCCGTGGGCAGCAGCAGGGATTGGGGCAGAAACCCCAGTATAGGCTGGACCACCTATTTCTGCTAGCCTGAGCTGAGATCATGCTGCTGCCCATCTGCAGAGATCAGAGGAAGACAAAGAGAACTATAATTTCCTCTCATCTTTCAGCCTAATTTCTTTCAAAATGCACTGAATTGCAATGGTATTTATAACTTCATAGTCTGTGTTCTCTCAATGTTAGATTGCCCATTAAACTATTGAGAATTTAATGAGGATGATCTTGTTTTTTTTCAGTCTCACTGAGACAAGAAAAAGCAGTGTGAATCAGCATGCATTCTCCAAACCATATTCTAGGAAATGTTAGAGCCGAGAGCAGGCACGTGTGCCTTGCAGTGCAGTCACTGAAGTGGAACCCTGAGGACGTGGCTTCAAAATCTGCATTTGCTTCAGGCTCCCACTGTGATTTGGGGCATGTCAGAGCATTCTCTCATTGTTCCCACTTATAAAGCAGGGAGGATAACAATCACTTGCTTCTTTGGGGGTGCCACGAAGTAGTTGAATGTGCAGTGGTGTGCTCGCTTCCACTTAACTGTACATCCCTAATACCAGCAGCAAGAGGAGCAGACTAAGGAGAGCAGGTCATCACGTTTTGCAGGGGCAACTTTGCTGAAGGAAAAAAAAGAAAAAGGTGTTTTCTCTGGGCTCGCATCGGGCTGCTTCTTGCTAGGCCTGGGGGCTGCCATGCCAAGCCAAAGGTCACATTTTAAAATAATTTCCTTGTTTCTGAATGATGCAGAATAGCAGTGACAGGTGCCTGCTCGAATGACACTAAAGCCTTGAAAAAGAGTCGCATGCCTCAGATGTGGGTTAGAGTTAGCTGAGGCTGCAGAGAATTGCTGGCTGCAGTGTGCAGCTGGTAGCTCAGCTTTCCCAGTGCATCCTCTTACTCCTTGCTCTGCCACCACTTCAGCAAAAGCCGCATTGTCTTTGAGAGGGCAGAAAACACTGGTCTCAGTTTCACCTCTTCTGTCTGTTTCCCTGTGTCAGTGGTCAGCTCGCAACCGTGCTGGTATCTCTGCAGCCTGGCCTGCACTCCTGCAGCCATGTTAGCTCCTTAAACAGTTCTGTTCTTAGGAAGACTGTGGAGCTGCCCTCTTGACCACAACAGAGAGGCTCTGCCACTCTTACGGCTGAGCACTCAGTGGGGCAGAGTTTAGAAGATACCGTAGTTTCTCATGGGGGGAAAAAAAGCAGTATTTTTCATCCTGACTGGCAGAAATAATGGAAGAGATGGGGTGAGATAAAAATGTGCATGGCCACTTGCCTGTATTTTAACTCAAAGCTTTTAATGCATTCTGCAGCATTTGAGTGTCTTTCTTTTTTTGTCTTTTTTTTTTTTTTTTTTTTTTTTTTTTTTTCCCCAGACTTTCTTAATTTTAAGCATTATTTTCTCTGGCTTTCATTTCGGGCTGAAAAGTGACAAGACGTGATTAGAAGTGGACAGAACATTTTCAGCAGGACTCGCTTCCATAAAAAGCCATTCTGTCAAAATAGAAGAGTTTTGTGGAAATCTGTCAGTTTAGGTAAAAGAGTAGCGAGACATCCTGGGGGCAGGGGTGGGGGATCCAATATCAGTTGTTGAGCTGATGCACATATCTAGCTTCGTAGGCCCAGCTTCTTAGGATGAAGAACTTAGGAGGAGTGTTTAAACCATCCGTGTGTCCCATGGAGCCTTGTTGAACGAGCAGATGATGCTTCCTTGAGGCAAGATGAGCAATGGGATGGCATGGGCAGTGCCTGGCCTGGAATTAAGTGTGGAGGACCTCTGGGAGAAGCACTTCTCTGTAAGATGTCCCTGAAGCAAGGTTATAGAGGCCAGGGAATCCACTCCTTGAATTATTTGAGGTATCCAACACAGACACCAGTTGCTTGCTGATGCTGAAGAGCCTCACAACCACAGGTGTGCTATCAGGCCCTGTTCTGAACTAAACTATGATCAATTGGTTAAAAATGTAAAATAGTTTTCAAAGCAGATTGTAGTAACATGGGTGCCAAGAGCAGGTGTTGGAATTCACCCCTTAAGGCTTGGTTATTCACAGATGCAGGACTAATTTGGCACAATTTCCCAGAATGATGGTGTGCACAGTTGGAATGTCTGGAACGCCTTCTCTGTAGGATCAGGAGAACTCTGTTCCATCTGACAAAGAAGAAGTTCTTGCCAGAAGGCCCTTGAGTTGCAAAACGTAGCTCTGAAAATGAGTGCTTGTTCTGTGTGGAAATCTTGGGCAGCTCTTGCTGAGAAACCTGTGGGCAGGCTATTCAGAAAGACAGGCTCAATTTCTATTAGCTGGTGGAGAGAAGTAGGCTAAGAAGCATTGGATGCAAGGAGGACAGTGTGAAGTCCCTGTAGATCTGAGTCTGCTGTGCAAGAATATGCTTTCCCTTCTGAGTGGCTAAGGACCTGAATGAAGCGTGATTTGTATTAAAGGAATTACTGTACTGTACTGTCTGTTTTGAAGTCAGAGGGTGAAGTTCAAAAGTCATAGCAAATCAGTGCTCGCAAACATTTGGAGTTCAGTCTTGTTGCAGGTGAATGAGAAAAACAAGATCTTATGAAGTTAGCCTGAAGAATTTATTAAACATAATCAACAATTAAACTAGAAATGGTGACAAAGCAATCTGTGATAGTTTCCTGGTGGTCAAACCCTCTCCTGCTTACTACATGCTTAATAACTGAGCTATCTTGATTTGTACAAAATGCTACAGGCATATAGGAGTGTTGCTTACCTTGCTGTGAACATCAGGGAAAGGGATCTCTCAGCTTCCAGGAATAACCTAATCCTAACTACAGCCCAGTTCTGCCTATCTTTACCTTGTGAACAGTTTTCTTCTAGCTACTCTCAGGGACATTTGCTTTGGTACAGCGATCTGCCAGTGACAGCTGCAGATTTAGAGAGACTTGGAGCATCCCTAGTGACATGTCCTGGTGCCTCTTGAAGCCAATGAGTTTTCTGATTGGTTTCAGAAGGGGCAGGATCCAGGCCATAGTGTTTGCTTTCCAGGTTGAGGAACTCCAACAATTAACCTTGATTTCTCATCTCCTTTCTCTCTTATTTCTCTTTGCAGGAGTGGACGTACACATACAACCACCAAGTCCGTCAGCAGCAGCTGTGCTTGTCTGTGTATACCCTGTTCCCTGGCTCCCCAGTGCTCCTGTCACCTTGCAAAGAAAGTGACAACAAGCAGGTGAGCCCTTTCACTGACCCCCTATTTTCTTTGAAGCTCCCTTTCTTGCAGCATAATATCACTGCACATCAAATCACTGTGATATGCTCTGACTTCAGGGAAGTACAGTCAGTCTGGGGGCACAGGCTTTACCCTGTTCAGCCCTTTACCTCTTAAATGAGTGCGTTGATAAGGATGTCTATTAGTGCAGGTGGTGATCTGGATACTTATCTGCAGAAGTCAAACTGAAACTGGCAATTTAGTCCACATGGGCTGTCAGTCAGCCAGAATAGGCTAACGTTTCTCTGCAGTTAATCATTGAGCTGGCATTTGAACCAGTGACCTGGAGAAAAAGCCATTAGCAATACATTATCTTTCTAACACCAAGCAGAGGCTGAGCTTAAATGAGTGCTTCAGATGGGAGAAGGGCTCAGCATGTCATCTGCTTGGCATAGGCTGGGCAGACCTGTGCTTCCCTGTGTCAGGCCAAAAAGTCTTAGTGACAACTGTCTCTGGATGCTGAGCAGCATAATAAAAGCGTATTGAGGAGGAGGAAATTTATTTACCGCTGTTTCTCCTCTGGTGTGTTTTTCAGCAGCAATGGGGTAAAGTTGGGTCACACCTTGAGCACATAGCTTCACGCTTCTGTTTGGACACTGAGACCATTGGGGACACGAACGAGAGCACCAAAGAACTCGTCATCAACCCTTGTGAGAGCACAGCCATGAGTCAGCGCTGGGACATGGTGATGTCTTGATCTGCTTGAGAACTTATCCAGCTGGGCTGGGTACTGAGACTTGCTACACACAGCCGATATGCACCAGATAGAGCTCAAATGCAAAACCACTGGGGAGCCTTATGTATTATGGGTCAGGAGAGGAATCGATCAAATAAAAGCACGGTGCTGCAGGTTGAAGAACAGACATTGATTGCAAGGCACGTAGGTGTTATTGGTCTGTTGGCAATCATGTGTTCCAAAAGGGATGGCAAGAAACCAAAATGACATGTTTTAGAGGGACAATGGGGCCCCTGGGATGGGCCTTGCCGAAGTTCAGTGTGTATAGTATTTATTAATCTCACTGGAAGAACAGATAGAAGAGCCTTGGATACCCAAAGGAGACTTGGATTCAGCAACACAAGCATCTTCATAGCTTTGGGGAGTGAGGCAAGTGCATGAAGAGGGATGCGCCAAGGGCTGCTAAAGTATGTCACTTGGGAACAAGTGGAAAACGTTATCTTGCACTTTTTATTGCTGTGATTGAGTTTGTCTTCTGATAGCACTCTGAGTGGAGCTGTGTTGTACATTCAGATGTTTATTTGATTCACGGATATGTATAGGCACACACAGGACAGTCATTTGTGGCTACGGCCAGGAGCAAACTGGCAGGTAGCAGAGTTGTCCTAACTCTGTGCTAACTGGAGTGACTGAATCTCCAAAGTCCAAGCAAACAGAGGGTTCAGTGTGTGAGCTGAAAGTATACAAACCACTGTGAAGCTGGGAGCAGAATTATTCCTGCTCTCTGAAGGCCATGGGTGAACCTCGGTCATTGAAACTCCCCTATAATCTCACTATGTATCTCTCGCTGCTTCATGTCTGGAATAAGTCAAATTTTAAGTCTTCTTCCATAAAAATAATATTTTTGGTAATTTAAGGTAATTGTGTCATATTTATGTTTCCCAATTTCCTGGCTGCATTGGAAGGAACTCCTGTGATGTCCTACTGCCAAAAGGATGGAGGGGGCAACTAAAACTAGAGATTGCTCTGAGGAAGAAGGGACAGGTGAAGGAATTACCTGGTTTTGTTTCTCAGATATCTCATAGCACCAGATGTAAAGTAGAGAAGAAAGGATTTAGGGCTCCCACAGTCATACCTGTGAGCAGAGAGCCCTGGATCACAAAGTAACTCTCACCCCAGTTCTTTCAACTGAAATGATTTGGCAGAGATTATTTCCTCGGGTTTTGATAAATGAGTGATTAGATAAGTTATTAGCTAGTGGTCATGTTAAGTGCTGGGGCTGCCAAAGGAGAAAAGTACAGAAGACCTCAGAAGAGGCCTCCCCACTATGAGAAAACCTGCTGATCCCTCACAGCAGCAGGAGGTGGGCAGTGAAGCACCAACAGCACACGCAGCCCTTGTGTGGCAACAGCTCTTGGAGAGAATTTGCATAGGACTGTCAGCACCACTTGAGAAAAATACAGTTTGTGCCCCTAAGAGCTCTTGGGTTTAATGAAAATCCTGTCCTTTGGTCCCATGCTACAAACTCTGGGTAAAATATCGCAAGCTTTGAGCCCTCAAGTGCTTTCAGCATCCCCTCTTGAATAATTGCTGGCTTTCAGGATTTTACTGCCTCAGTTTCTCCTCCCTCAGCACTGGAAAAAAGCCATATTGCTTAAATCTCCCTGGCTTTAAGGGCAGAACCAGCGTAAGTCTTTATTTACAACGTGTCTCAGGGTATAAGTGCTTTTTATGTGCTGCAGTGATTACTAACCTAATCAAGCTCCCTTGGTGTGAGCCTCAAGGGCTTCTGTTCCGGAAGGGCTGGAGTAAGCTGTCATTTCACAGCAGTACATTGCATTGTTTCCGTGTCACCAATTTGCAAAGGAAAGGGGAAACACTTAAAATGGAATGGACTCATTCCACGAGGGTTCCTACTTAATTGAACCAGGAAATATCACACCTACTTTTCACACTGGTGGTGACAGCCAAGCTGTAATAATTCCCCATCTAGCAGTTGCAAGGAGAAGCACTTCCCAAGAGCTTGCAGCTTAATGTGTTCACACCTGTGCAGGCCTGCAGCTTGGGTTCGCCAAGCTGCTGATGCCAAAATGCTGCTTGCTGCCTTGCAGCTGACCCAGCTTTAGCTGAACGGTATGGCTTCAATTTTGAAGTTCAGCACCCTGTGGCTACACCCTGACGCAGAGCTTTGACCTGTCTAGTTTTATGATTGTACACATGGGACAAAAACACCCCTGCTGACAGCCAAAACTGTCTAAACAGGTAATGCTCCTTTTTGCCTTAGCAGAAACTGCTACTTCACTAGTCCTGCATGCTTGAACACTCAGACCCATGCTGCAGGGATATGTTCCAGGAAGAAACTATTTGAACTATCTCACATTTTGTGAAACCTGAATGCTATACTAAACCCCTTTCAAATAGTTGAAAGAGTAGATAATAAATAGGGGAAATTGTTTTGAATTGAAGGAGGGAAGATTTAGGTTGGATATCAGGGGGAAATTCTTTACAGAGAGAGTGGTGAGGTGCTGGAACAGCTGCCCAGAGAGGTTGTGGATGCCCCGTCCTTGGAGATGTTCAAGGCCAGGTTGGATGGGGCCCTGGGCAGCCTGGTCTAGTATTAGATGGGCAGGTTGGTGGCCCTGCCTGTGGCAGTGCGGGGTTGGAGATTAGTGATCCTTGAGGTTCTTTCCTACCCCAGATATTCTATGATTCTATGAGTCTATGACCCCATTTATTCTAAAACTGCATTATGGTGATAAGTTCTATGTGATAGTGGAAGGCAATCAGTGGAGAAGGTGACATCAGGCACAATATCTCCTACCAGTAAGCTGCACTGTTTGATTAAGACTAGACCCAGGGAGCTGCAGGTGATCGTCTTACGCATCTGTTGGCCATAACCTTAAAATATAGCATGTTTTATGCTCTAGGAAATGAAATTAGCCCTATGGATCAGAAAGGTTTCCAGAGAAGCCCAAAGTATCACCTGGGAAACTTAATATAAGCAGGCAATGAACTGGCAGGCTCCCAGATTAGCCATAATATGGCATTTAGCAGATTTTCTGCTTAGCATCCCTAAAAAGAGACCTTGCATTGTGTCAGGGGAAAGATTAACTGCTGCTGAAATCTAACTCACCCTTTTAGTTTATTTAACTTATTAAAAAACTTATTAAAACACACTGGAGACAGATGAATGTTTTTGCTTTATATTTGTTCACTCCCTAGACTTTTATTATCACACCGTGATGCCTTTTTATCCCTAATGTCATTTGGTGGTAATGCTTCTGGTAACATGTTGCATTTACTTGAACCAATGTGAGATAAAGTAGGAAACATGGTTCTAATCCTGGATGTTAGGCTTTGTGAAATGCTTTATTCTTTTTTATTATCATAAGCTCTTATGAGTCACTTCTTCTACCTTGAGGAAAACCCTTGGGAAAAACAGAACAGGAAACTCAGGGCTGGAACTACCACTGCCTTTCTAAGAGCCCGGTGAGGTTATGCAAACACAACACAAAGCACCCTAGACTTCCCTTCCCAAAGACGATCCATGTTCCAGTGGGATCAAATCTATATAATTGTCGTTGGGCTGGGGGGGTCTTACATATCCTACCTTGTTGTTGATCTGATTTCCAGATACTTTGTACTCATCCTCTCTCCGTGCCAGCAAAGTGCCATAAAATAACAACATAAAGCATTAATGTCTTAAAACATAAAGGTGAAATAATTCAGTAGTAAAGAGAAGGAAACTGAATTCAGACGTCTTTGATCACATAATGTGGCAACAGGAAAGTGGGGCCAGTGAATGAAGACTTGGAGGACTGTGCTTGAAGTCCTGAGCACTGAACCCTTCCACTGCTTCTTGGAGTGACTTGGATTCCTTCTCCCACCTCAATTTCTCAAACTTTTGTTGAAGGCTGAATGTTTTGAACAGAGAGATATCTATGTATTAGTTTTTGCTGTGCATAGCAGTAGCAGTACTGGGCTAGCAATGGACTGACAGCCCTATTATCTTTTTTATCTGTCTGTACAGAATCTGGTGGGAGTGAAGTTAATTTTCATCATAGCAGCCTGTACAGTGCTGTGTTGCAGTGACCAAAGCAGTGTCGATAACAGGCAGCAATGTTTCCGTGATTGCTGTGCTTGCACTGCCTCAGGGCATTCTTGGTCTCACTGCTGTATCAGGTAGGAGGCTGGGATGGGCAGGAGGTTGGGTGGGGACACAGCTGGGACTGCCATAAGCTGACTCAAGGGATATCCCCTACCATAATGTTACAGACAGCAATAAAACTGGAAAGAACTGGGAAGACAAATTTTCCAAAGTAGAAACTGGCTGGGCTTTATTTCTGCAGGTGTCAAGTGATTGATCGCCTTTGCATTACCTGTTTTGTTTTGTTTTTCCCCTTTTCCTTCAATAATTAAGCTATATTTACCTTAACTCACACGTTTTTGTCACTTTTGCCCATCTGATTCTCTCCTTCCTCAAGGTAATTGGAGCAAGTGAGAAATGGGGTGGAGCCCTTGGCTGTACTAGGTGACCCAAGTCTGTAGACTTGTCTCCTTCATGTGACTCTGACTACAGCTGTGCAGTAGGACCTGTGCTGCTCAAGCTTCACATCTCAAAAGCTGTAGTAAACAGCTGTGGGCTTGGATTTTTGTAAGGCAGTAAAGGAAGCAAAAATCAAGCAGATTGTAATCTGCTAATAATGAATATTTGTGGTAGAAGAAAATGTAGGTCATTAATTTTCAGGCTAAGTTAATTCATTCGAATGGTCAGCCCAGCCCCAGTTGTAGTATGATGTGGCTGCTTTAAGTGGCCAAAGAGTTTAAGGAAGCCTGGTATGAGTGGCCAGCTTACTTTGAGATGTAACGGCTCAAATCCAGTAGAACTATGTCCCAAAATCCCCAAATGTCCACTGTCCCATTTCTCACTGGAAGTGCCTAAGGACCCTGAAAGAATAAAAGCCTGACTGATTGCAATGACTGATTTTTCTGTGATTTATGTTAAAGTAGTGCATAGGCAATACATTGCCAGTGTATAGAGTTAAACTTGCTTGTGAAACCAACCAACCTATCCTGGAGGAAAAAAAGAGGCAACAAGAGGATTGAAAGCTTACATGCAACTTGATGCATGTAATAAAAGGATATGGCAAAATCAGGACTGTGTGGGAGTCAAGTAGAAATGAGTTTAAGCATATTTTTAAGAGAAGTGTACAAAAAAATGGTTGCGTTGCAGTAGGGTAGCAGATGTCTCTGCTGCAATGCTCAGAGTACACAGGGCACCTTAGCACTCTGGTATGGTTGTCTACAAATTGGGAATGTGATCCAGCCATGGGCCAGAGTGGCTGTGCTTTGTCTGAGTGAGCTGCACATCCAGCCCCAGAGACTCAGTGCTGCGCCACGGTTTGTAACAGAGCACCACAGCAAAGTCCCCTCAATCCTTGATTTTCTTATTGAAAAGAGAGTGCACGTGACTCTGCGGTGGTCCTGCAGAGTGGCTGTGTTTGTATCGTGCACTGAATATGCACTACAGTGTGCAAACTAGCTGTCACCATGGAGACACACAACAACCCATATCACTTTTTGCGTGTCTCTGCAGGAGAGATATCCAGTCCCATTCCTTCTCATCGCTTTGGAGAAGTTGCCTGAGCCCATTTTCCTGGTGGTCATCATCCTGGTAGCATAATGCTGTTGTTGCATTTGAAATGTCTTTAGATAAGTCTGTGCTAGAAGTACTTCAAGCAGTTTTCATAAACTGTGATTCTGTTGACAATTTCTGGATCTCCCCCGTGAACGTCCAGCCTATTTTCTGTAGAAAGTGCTCCTGATCCTCTCCTAAAGTTGCGTTCACCTCCTTAGCAGTCCTTGGAGAGTGGAGTTAGAAAGGCTGTGAACAAGCTGGGGTGAACAGCAGGTTTGGCACTGATGGGAGGCACCAGCAGGTGGTCTGTAGACACAAGAGCAGCTAGAGGGCAAACATGGTGAGTTCAGAAGATGTGCAGCGAGTTGTGGAGCTGTGAGACCTGCTGCAGCAGGCCATGTAAGACTATGGAGTAATGAAGGATGTCACAAATCATCTGAGCATGAAATCACCTACTCCTGGGGATGAGGAAGGCCTGGTAGGTGTTGGGTCAGCATTCTGCACTTTGAGGGTTTTTTATTTTCAAGGACAACTGATCCAGTGGCTTAAAATTGCTGCCCTAGAATGTTGTAAGGGTTAAAACAAATTGTGTATCTGCTTACACCGTGTTTTCATTTCTGTTAGGGACATTGTTGGAGTGGCAGAGGATTACTACATATCTTGGAGGTCAAACCTTGATTTGGACACAGTGCATACATTGACATGGGCATTACTTGTCATGTCTCTGCAGTGCCAAACACTTAGTAAGTTTGCAATGGATCTTTAGCTTGAAAGATCACAGCTGCTGCAACTTGAAATTGATTTTCTTCTGCAGAGAGATGCTTGAAGCAAAAACCAATTTGGTTTGTATAAAGTACATTAGATATAAGAAGATATCCTTCAGAGTACATAAGATCACCTTTGAAGCCATTTTCACCCTACTATGAATAACAAGTTGCACAATAACAAGAATTTCTTACAGCCAATCTAATCTCTACTCAACTGTGAGTTGGCTTTGAAATCAGATAAGCCTATCTGTTCTGATTCAGGATAGGTGTATCTTATTTCCCAAAGACATTACAGAGACTCACGAGGCCTGGTAGTGTAACCTAGAGCATTCTGCTAAGGTAAGTGAAGCAGCTCTGACTGCTTTGAGGGGCTTGCTTGGTGAGTCAGATGCTAGCCTGCTCCTAGTGCTCTCAGGAGGAAGCAGGGAGTTGGTCTGTGAGATTCCACCTGATGGTAAGTGTTGTCTCTGGAGAATTGCAGGTGTACCCTGCTTTTCTCTCTGGCTAGACTTAGTATCTTGTATGTCTTCTCCCTTCCTCCTGCCATGAGCTAATAATTCTGTCCTTAGAGCCTATTCTTTTTGTATAGATTCTTCCACCCTTATAGCCTTCCATTTTGAAACAGTATTCCAGCCACCTTGGTTTAGGTTCTCTGGCAGTTAACCTACAGAGAGCAGTGAAATTGAATGTATGCTTTAGAGGGAAAAGCAGCAAGGAAGAAAATGCCACAGTAACTGCCCCCAGGCCACTTTGCCTTTTGTAATAGTACCTGCTGGTGCAATAGTGTACTGGTATCTAGTAACATCCAATTTTTAGGTATTCAAAAGGTAGCAGGCCTTAACATGGTACTTTGGTGCTGGAGATAGGAGTGCATTTGCAGTAAAACTCCTGTGTAGTATCACTCCCTTTGTTCCCTCAGCACAGTGCTGCCAACCTCAGCTGTGTCAAGACTGCATGTTTTGTGGGTGCTGTGTGACCACTGGACTGTAGTAATTGGACTGGGAAAAGGAACGTGACCTTAACCTGACTTCAGCTTTCTGTGGCAAGTAACAATAGCAGCAGCTGCAGGTGAATGGATGGATGTAGGTGAAGAGTCTGCTTGCTAAGTGATCTGGCCAGCCCTCAGTTATTTTGATGTGAGGCAATGGTGAGTTAAAAGCTCTGTTTTCTAAATCTTGTGTTCCATGTGTTCAAATGTGGCACTGCTCTGTTCACAGCTGTGCTGGGGCCCAGGGAGATGTGCAGGGTGCCTGCAAGGTTCTCAGGGTCTTCCTGGGCTTCTGGTAAAAACTTTTGGAGGATTCCAGGATTCCTGGAGGTAAGCTGTGCACATGCCACGTTTGTTATACCTTCCTGATGTGATGAGACTGCTTCAGGGGAAACACATGTCAGCCTCAGCAGAGCTGGTGAGAGCCTATTTCCTCTCAGTGATGCTCTGATGGAGTGAGAAGTCAGATCTGTTGAGGCAGTTATTCCATGGAGGCTGCTCTTTCCAGGGCGCTTGGCTGTCAGGAGAATCCTGAAATCTATTTGTATTATAAACTAATTTAAAACTACTCAAACAAGCCCTTATGAGTGCACAAGACCAATGGGTATTCATGGATGTAATGATAACGAATTTATGAGCCACTTCATAAACCAAATCCTCGGGAGCTACTGAGATCATAATTAGATTTGAGGATAACATGATTCTTCATCACCCCCCTCTCCAGCCTTCTTTCTGATAGAAAATCAAAAGCAAAAATTATATTACTCAGCTTGTTGTGGTGGATTCAGTGTGGCCACAGGCACTTCATTCAGTAACACAAAGGGATTACAGCTTGGTACCACGTAGCCTGGGAGAAGTGCACGAGTGGAAGTCCGTGTGTGTTTCTTATGTATGTGGCCCACCAAGCCTTAAGAGCAATTAATAATGAAATCAATTAATAACAAGATCTGTAATTTGAAGAGAAGACTCTCTGGTCTCTCTCTGAGAGGAAATGAGCAAACCAGCAGGGGACATGTTGGTTGTGTCTGATTCATGTTGTCTCTACAATCCCAGCTAATGTTTTAGCAGCCCAGGAAGATGAATTACTCACTTCAACAAACAAGCGGATCAGCATGGGGTTTATTATGAGCAGGCTATCATTTAACAATGTCAGGAGTGTATTTATTATTAAACAGAATCTAAATGGAAAACCATTACTCCTCTTTGGACACCAAACAAGGTATGTCCATTATGTCAGATGGCTGTAATGTTGCATGCTTGCATGAATGCAAATTCTGGGCCCATTTTGCTGGACCGCAGGACTTTCTATGTTTAGCCAGAGACAAATAAACCAAAAACACTGAAGTGATGGAGGATGAAGTTGTATAATGCATAGTTAGTTCAAATCATAAAGCTCCCCAGTGGTACCACCTTAGTGACCTGATAAGAAACTAGAGACAGGATTCTGAGTACAGAACAGAGAGATTGGTTAAAAGAGGTAGCCCATGGGCCAGGGTATGAAAAACGTTCAATAAAACTGTGCTAGAAACACAGACTGTCTTCTAAAGTGTACTCTGTATTTTTAGTCTAGAGATTGCTCATTTCTTCCTTTTTCCTTGAGACTGCAGTCTATCTCTATAAGAAGACCAATCAGTAAATCATATGTTAATACACAGCAAGCAACATGGTTTCATTTATCACTACATTAAGTTACCCTACAGGAAGCATAAATAATGTAGATCTAGAAGATTAGTACTCAGCATAACAGTATTTCAAGCTGGATTTGTGGGGAAGGCTTGTGGACTGGCCATGTCTTCAGTGCAGTTTTGCAAAACCGAAGTATTTTTGTAGGTCCAATGAACACACAACCCTCTCGGCCTGTGGCACACCCGTACAACCCTATGAATTGGTTTTGCAGTTCCGTTATTGCTGTACATTGAAAATGGCAATCATGGTAACAGTCTTTTGTTCTGGGTATGGGGAAGAGTTACTGGGCATGGCTGTTTGATTGATGTGGCTGTCTGCATTCGTGGGCTGACAAAATTGACTTTGAGCATCACACAAAAAAATCAACAGATTTTCTCAGCGTATTTTTAGCGTGTTCTTATAACTGCCCTGATGAAAGAAAGCTTGAAATATGACAAGACAGATTTTTGACATTTAGAAGCCAAGCTACAGAATAAGCTGAGAGCTGAGGCAGCCATGGAGCAGGTATGACAGACTACATTTACTTATTTGCCCCTCAGCCCTTTTTTAAAATTAGTTTTTAAATCTGGGAATACCATATTTCTGAAGTTTCTTCAATATTATACAGATTTCCTAACTATCTATAATATCAATTTCAATTTGTTTCTTTAATCTCTCAAGTTAGACATTTGTTAATACACTAAACTGGCAATGCAAGATGTAGGCTAAGCAAAGTTTACGCACGTCTCAAATCTTACTCTTCACCAGAAGTTGCTCTTTATCAAAAATAAAATGAACGAGTTGACTTTTCTATTCTTGTTTCTTGTTGTGTATCTGGAACAGGGAAACATTGAATATCCACTTTACTGTGCTGAAAGCTGATGCCAGTCCTTGCAACAGGCTCTGTGACGCATAAGATCTGCTACTGATATGGTTTTCCTATAGCATGACTTCTTTCGGTTTTCTTTGTAGTGCTCAATTTGTCCTGTTAAAGTCCTTTTCTGTTTCCTTGCCATTCCCATTGGGTCGTCCCATCACTCAACAGCCTGGATTCCCTGTAGCCATTATCCACCATCAAATCATAACAGCAGATTTGATATCACCTTAACAGGAATTAAAAATACCTTTGGTTTTAGCCATGCATGATTTTTACATTAATTATATCGTAACTGTTTCATTGCTGCAATTAACAACATTGCTTTCACTGAGCCTTCACTGTCATCGTATGGCATTACAGCAAACTGTCACTTCTGCAGACAAGCAATCACCTGTAGGGGCAATCTATATTGCTTTTCTTATGAGATGTCTGTATAGGAAATAAAATATGCTACCTCCAAATGGCACTATCTATTTCAGCGTAAGTAGGAAGATTAAGAGGAAAGATTAGAGGATAACAGGTAACTGTGTTCAACTAACCAAGAGGAAGAGAGAACCTAAACTTACTTCTTTGATGGCACCTAAAATCCTGCAAGGGAAATGTTAAAAAAAAAAACAACCAAACAACAACAACAAAAAACAAAACCCCACTTCTCTGAAATATTCCTTGTTCATGTCCTCTTCATGCAGTTGGGACTCCTACACAAGGTACAGGGAAGCCAGAATTGGGTCTCCAAAACTGAAATTTAAGGAGCGTCATAGCCTGAATTCAGATGTCACCATGTCCACTCATGAGATGTCAGTAAGTCTCACTTGGGAGTGGTGAAATTCATCAGTGCTGCATCTGTATGGGAAGCTGAACACGCTGGTCTAGTTATGGATGCTGGCCTTGGCTTTGTAAGAACTTGGGAAGACTATTGTGATGAACCAAATGGAAGCATCTCATTCATTCTGGCACAAGATCCTTTAGTTTTACTTTACAGCAAGCCTGAGCAAAGCCCGAACTGTTATGTCTGCAGACTACATCTTCTCTGTTTCTGACTTTCTGAGGTACAGTTTTCAGTGTTACCTCTTGTCAGTCTTCTGCACGAAACTAAAATCCATCTTAGGATATGTCAGAAGGATGCAAGTACCACAGGTTATTGAAAGCTACCTAGGCTGGAGTACATTCATGATGTTAGCCAGATACCAAAGTCCATGCTTTCATCCTGCTGAAGAATGGTCTTGTTTCTCTGAAGTAATTGCTAATCTGGCTAGAAGTCAGGGATTAAACAAATTAAAACTACTCTCTGGCACCTGGCAGCAATCTGGGATCTTTAAAAGAGCGTCATGCTTTGTATTGTGGTGCTTGGGCTCAGGAGGCTTCTGAATGAACCTTCTCTTCTAGTCAGCATTAAGCTGTCTTTTAACAGCACCATTAGCTATCGTTGCTGCATGATGTCTATCAAGCAATAAACCATGGTGTGTATTTAGCAGCAGGAGGTCATTATCTAGTAACAGTGTTCTTTGTGCCTTCAGACATTCAGCCTTAAATAAGGGTCAGCCATCCTGGCAACTGCCTAAAATAACTTTACCCTAAATACAAATGCTGATTTTGAGTATGAGCGGAAGAACTGAGACTTCAGAAATGGCTTTTAACTCTCAGTCATTTTGTTTTTCTTTTTGTGTGTGTGTAATCAAAAGTGCTCTGTGTGTGCTTTGGAGATTTTTAGTATTATTATTATTTTTTTGCAATGGCAATTGCTCTGCTGGGATTTCTTATTATTGTTACATTCATTTGAGGTTGCTTACACAGACAAAAATCACTCAAGCGAAATCACTGCTGATCACCGTGCAAGTGGGAAAGATATTAAGGTGACAGTTATATGGGCTTAGTTGCATTGATACAAACCATCTCCATTGGTTGGAAAAGCTGCCTTGGGACGAGCTCAATCATTTTGTGTTTGCTTTCAAGTGCTTAGGAAGAAAGGCAGCAATTACAGAACGCAGCACAGGGTCACTTTAAGTCATCCAATGATGAACATTTATGCTACGTCTTGCCAGCTTTGGAGAAGGCGCTGTTCTGTGTCAGTGGTTACCCGCTGTACAGGTAATTGCAAAACAAACTCTACAGTCCAGTTGATGCCTTTCTAATTACATCTCACCTTCATTAGGCTACTGAAGTGATAAATGCTGGAGAAGACATTGGACTCCAGTGAAAATGCTCTGTCCGTGGCATTCACTGACTGCAGTGTGTTATCTCCTTGGGAGACCAGCAGAACTCTGTGCAGCAAAGCCATGAACAAAACAGGAGCAACAGCAACAAGAAGTCAGCAAAGTAGAACTGAACTAACCAGAGAGCATCTGACAGTAAGGCCTATACCTGGCATTGAACCAGTCCACTGGCTGGGGCTGATGTGCCAGCAGCGAGTGACAGGTTATTTTCATTTGAATTGGACCAGTGCAGGGAAGAAAGCAAGTTCATTTTGGCATGTGTTTGGGAGGCAGAGCTGCCTTGTGTTTATGGGTCAGTTCTGTGCTGGGGGCGCTGAAATGTCATGGGATGCCAAGAGGGGTGTTGTGGTGGGCCCACAGCTGCTCCTCTCTGCTGCTCCTGCCTCCTACTCTTTCCTCCCTGCTCCATTGTGGTTCCCTCCCCAAGGGATGCAAGGCAATCTCTGCTTTTGCACCTGCAGCCTTCTCCCCTCCTCACTGTTTGCAGACCTGTTCCACACACTTTCCTCACCCCTCTGTGTCTTCGTGCTATGTTGCCTTTTCTCAAGTATGTTTCTGTAGGGCAACTGCTATGACTGCTATGACTCTTAGCAGTTTGGATTGGACCAGGCTTACACAGCTGCTCAGGGCTGACGTCTTGAGAGACAAATAGCTGGGGTTTCTCATGAGCACAAATCATTCCCCAGAGGACAGCCAAAGTCATGTTGCATCATTTCTGATCTTCCTACAGACAGATTGAGTGCTTCTCCGCTGTATTTGCTGTCTGAAATTATTTGCTGAATACAGCCATTACTCGTTTCTGATTTATGAATTTTTCAGTCCATGAGCAGCTCCGAGGAAGGTATTTGAGATTCAAAATCTTAGTTGTGCTGATGCATTGATTAGCCGGTCCGAATGCATTAAGCCACTCAATATGCTTCCATTTTCTGACTGAAACAAGTTTGACCTGTAAATGTTTTGTGCTGCTGAAAACAAGAAGTCATTAAAATCCTTGGTAGTTGGCCTGTGCCTGAAGAATACAATCCAAAATTAGGAAGAAACATTTGTGGGCTGCTTATTGTCAAACTGTAGCAATAGACTTTCCTTCAGCTTCTTATCACACAGGTAGTTTTTTAATTCGCTCACTGCCCATCTATATCTGAATATCTTGCAGAATTGTCCTACACCAAGTCATTGGCATCTGTTAAGTTATTTCTTTGCTTTTCCCAGAAAATTAATTGGATGGAGTGGGATGATTTGTTTTGAGATTGATGCCTTTTTCAGTAAGTACCATTACTGCTGAAGTTTTCTGCATCTGGTTAGCAGGCTAACAGACCAGACACAGCACTGGGTAGAACATAATCTGTTTGTGCAGGAAAACTGTGTGATTTTTCTTTTTTTCCCCTCAAAGTTGTAGAAATTCATTATTACACAGTGATAAGTCTGTTTTCTATGACTGCAAAGTTTGTCCAGAATGCTATTTCTGAATATATTCCTGCCAGTAAAATTATTTAGAAGCATATTTGTAGAAAAGTAATGGGAAAGTAGCCTGAACCTGGAAAAAAACCATGCTTTTTCCCATTTACCTGTCTTTCAAACCAGGATACTCCCTGAATTGTCCTGCTGTTGCCATTGCGACAAATACTCGTAGACTCTGGGTGTTACCTCCTCTTACTCACTGAGGAAAGGGATAGCAAAATCAATGGGAAATGCCTGGTTATTTGCAAGGAAGGAATTCAGAGCTTATAGTGAAATCTCATGTGCTGGTGTGACTTTGGGGCAATATGTCCCATAAGCTAGAGAGCAGGGCACGGCCACAAGGCTGCTTGGAGGTATTTGTCAAGTGTTTTACTGTATTAGGATTAAACAGATCTGTGTGTGAGTCAAATCTACTCTCAAGCTCAGGCCTGGCATTTGATTTCAGTGCTAATGAGGCTTTCTGGGTTTTGCAGTAGTTCCTTCTTGGGAACAGAGCTTAGTCTTTGATACCTACAGTAAAGGTTCACAGCAAAACCTGTTGACTTCTCTGTGCTTTCGTGACAACCAGACACGATAATATGGATGCTGTAGAGGAGGAACACAACACCTGGTAATAATAAGCAGGTAGACTCAGTGGACCCAGTCTTAGCAAATATTTGCTCTTCGAGCACTTTTGATACAGCTGGTTGAACATGAGCCAGCAGTGTGCTCAGGTGGCCAGAAAAGCATCCTGGCTTGTATCTGCAACAGTGCAGTAAGCAGGAGCAGGGAGGTGATTGTCCCTCTGTAATTGGCACTGGTGACACCACATCTTGAGTAGTGTGTTCGTTTTGGGACCCCTCACTGGAAGGAAGATATTGAGTTGCTTGAGTATATGGAGACAAGAGCAGTGAGGCTGGTTAAGGGACTGGAAAAGATGACTTGTAAAGATAGGCTGACGGGTCTGGGCTGTTTAGTCAGAAGAAGAGGCTGAAGAAAGACCTCATTGCTCTCTGCAACTGCCTGAAAGGAGGTTGTAGTGAGGTGAGTGCCCTCTTTTCTCAAGTAATAAGAGATTAGATGTGAGGAAATGGTCTCACTGTGCCAGGGGAGGCTTAGATTAGATATTAGGAAAAATTTATTCACAGAGAAGTGGTCAAGCATTGCAGTGGGCTGCCTAGGGAAGTAGTGGAGTCTTGATGCCTGAAGGCATGGAAGAGATGCTTGGATATATAGCTAAATGGTTTAGTGCTGGGACTCAGTTGGACATAGGACTTGGTGATCTTGATGGTCTTTTCCAACTTCAGGGATGTTACGATTCTGTGGCTTTGCACAGATACAAGACGGAAGGCAGGCATTAGGGAGGAGTCAGAGGGAAGTGGAGAAAGTGGAAAAAGCAGGGCTGGCAGGGAGACAACTTGTGCTAGACTTGTTAATATGGACTTAATCATAGAATACCCTTACTTGGAAAGGAATGCAAGGATCAATAAGTCCAATCCCTGCCTTCCCCAGAGGTCACTTCCAATCTCCATGGCTCTGAGACTGAGAGATGCTGCGTTAGAGCCCAGTAGTAGTTAAGCCAACAAAGCCCTTCTCAGTAGGTTTTTATTTGTATGGTTGAAGAAAGCAAATGGGGAAACTTTCAGGCATATAGGGCTTTCTTGGGGTCTGAAACAGAAGTTGACCTATCCAAAAAGATCCTTTTTCCTGGTTAGTGAAGAAACGTTATTATTTACCAGATGATTGTTTGCAGGTGCCTGTACCCTGGCAGCCTGGATCAAAATGCCTTTTTGAGGTGGGGATGGGGAGAAAGCTTTGTGGTGTGGGCTCAAACTGTGCCTTATTACTTTGCATTAGGAACAGATTTAGGCCCCTCATGTCTCCTGTTGTATTCAATAGCAGGGATGAAGGCTTGGTGCTTGCATGAGGTTTGGCACACTAGCCTCTGTCTCATCCCAGAGATGCTCTCCAAGGTCCACTGGAGTTGTTGAATTAGCCACGTCTGTGGCCTTTGGGTTAGATCCTGAGGAGCAGAGGCAGTTGCGCATGGTTTTGTTTGGAAATCCAGGCCTCGCACTCCTCCCTGATTAGAGAAGCAAAACTTGCAGATATTTCAGGCGGACTCTTGATACATAGATTGGAATTCATTTTCCAGCAAAATGGTTTCCAATTTCACTTTAAATAGTCTCTCTGTGAATGTTTCCTCTGGCAAAATTCTCTCTTTTTGTCGCTTTGTGGAGCACAAATGCACAACAGGCATGAAGCACGCAGCTCAAACTCCTGGCGAAGCAAAGGTGTCAACTGGTGGGGAACAGTCGTTGCTCTCTGCTTTTCACTTACTGCTCACTGATGAATGCCATTACAGGGTCTAACTCACCTCCAAACCACCACCAGTGGCAAAAAGGGCAAAGGGTGCATGCTTGAAAGTAGGGGAAGTAGAAATAAGTGAATAAATATGATGGTATACCTGCACTGTAACTCTGAGGCATGTTTTGCAGGCCTGATAACACAGCAAGTACAACAAAGTACATAGAAATCTGCATAAAGCATTTTTTATGATAATGACTTGGCTTTTCTCCTCAGAGCTGCAAACATTAATGAAATTCCTAGAGATTTATTAAGCCAGCCCAGTTTATTAAAAAAAGAAAAACAAAAAAAAAAAAAAACCCCAAAAAAAAAAACAAACAATTAAAGATTAACGGTTCTGCAATTTCCCTGTGTTTCTTACATACCTGATTGTTAAAACACAGTAAATGTTCCTAATCATTCATCACTCTGACATGGAATAATTGTTTGTTATTACTGTTTGGATTACAGAGTACCTAGAAGCTCTACTCAGGGATCAAAGTCTTATTGCATGAGGCACAGTACACACATAATAAATAGAAGCCTGCAGCCCCAAATAAACTGCAGGATGGGCTTGCTGTACTATATCACTTTCAATATGTTTCTCCTAGCAAAGCCTCTTCTTTCTCTGTGGCAGTCTGGTTATTCAGTATGAAACCCATCTTCTTGACTTGTGTGATGCTGCAATGCTCTCTGTTGTATGGTTAATAGGAATATCCCCAGTGCTTTGGCAGGAATATGGAAAGGGAGGAGAGAAGGGGAAGGTAATTCTTTGTTTCAGGAATTCAATCCATCACAGCCTGCAGTATTTTCTCCCCAGTACCTTTCTCTGTTACTCACTAGGATATATTGGGTGGAGTATATTACATTTTGATTCTCCAGCTAATGACGACAGAGGCCTGCAACAAGCACAGCAACTGGAATACAGGCTGTGGGAGAGAAATAGCTTAGTCTCCCTTTCAGTACATCACACATGCCTATACAGAGTTTCCTCTTCGATGCAGTAAATGAGGAGATCAGTATTGCCTTATGGTCTCATCCCACAATAAGGAATAAAACCTGACAACATGTACAGATCTCAGCACCAGTTGGCATCTAAATACAGTATCTCAGCTTTCTGGCTCCAGGGAGGGAACTCTTTGGTTCAAAACCTTTTTGGTCCACTGTGGCAAGTTTGTCCTTGATTTGCCCCTGGGAAGTGCTCTGATGGAGCTGCCTCTTCTTTTCCGTTGGAGAGTCACAATAACTGCTTTGTTGAGTTCTGCTCCATATTCGTTCCCTTTCTGCATCTCTGCATGGCTTACTAGCATTAGAGTAGCTGGCAGAAATGAGACAAGTGGGAGAAATAAGGCCTTCTCCTCAGGTTGGGCTGTGAGGAATGGCTCCTCACCCAGCTCTTGCTCCATCTTCAGCCCTCTTTTATATCAGTGTACTGTATTTTCACCCTGTTTCTATTTCTGACTTACCCACATGCTTGACTATGACTTTAATAGGCTTTAGTCCTCCCCATTCTCCTTCACAGAGAGGAAGTGGGTGTTTAGAAATGCAATGGTTAGGTTGGAAAAGATCAATGTAATCTGTGGTGAGTTTCCTTAATCCACTACGTAATATAGGTAACCAAGAAGGAGAATCAGTTGAAATGTCAATGAAAAGTATCAGAAGTGTTCACTAGGGACCATACGTTGTTCTCTGTAGTGGAATCCTGTTCTCTTTACATGCATTAAGCCCTAGTTAAATGGCTTATCTATCGTGCTGAGCCCTAGTTAAATGGCTTATCTAT